>NC_064922.1:785486044-786087294 GCF_023897955.1 Schistocerca gregaria
ATTTCTTTTATTTCATCGTACATTTCTTCAATTTCTTCGTCATCTGCAGAGCTAGTTGGCATATAAACTTATACTACTGTAGTAGGTGTGGGCTTTGTATCTATCTTGGCCACAATATTGCGTTCACTATGCTGTTTGTAGTAGCTTACCCGCATTCCTATTTTCCTATTCATTATTAAACGTACTCCTGCATTACCCCTATTTGATTTTGTGTTTATAACCCTGTAGTCACCTGACCAGAAGTCTTGTTCCTCCTGCCACCGAACCTCACTAATTCCCACTATATCTAACTTTAACCTATCCATTTCCCTTTTTAAATTTTCTAACCTACCTGCCCGATTAAGGGATCTGACATTCCACGCTCCGATCCGTAGAATGCCAGTTTTCTTTCTCCTGATAACGACATCCTCCTGAGAAGTCCCTGCCCGGAGATCCGAATGGGGGACTATTTTACCTCCGGAATATTTTACCCAAGAGGATGCCATCATCATTTAATCATACAGTAAAGCTGCATGTCCTCAGGAAAAATTACGGCTGTAGTTTCCCCTTGCTTTCAACCGTTCGCAGTACCAGCACAGCAAGGCCGTTTTGGTTAATTTTGCAAGGCCAGATCAGTCAATCATCCAGACTGTTGCCCCTGCAACTATTGAAAAGGCTGCTGCCCCTCTTCAGGAACCACACGTTTGTCTGGCCTCTCAACAGATACCCCTCTGTTGTGGTTGCACCTACGGTACGGCCATCTGTATCGCTGAGGCACGCAAGCCTCCCCACCAACGGCAAGGTCCATGGTTCATGGGAGGGGGGGGGGGGGGGGGGGGGGGGGGGGGGGGATTTTAAGGATATTGGTCTGTAATTTTGAGGATCCATCCTTCTACCCTTCTTATATACAGGCGTCACCTGTACTTTTTTCCAGTCGATCGGGACTTTACGCTGGGCAAGAGATTCACAATAAAATCAAGCTAAGTAAAGATCCAATTCAGTAGAGCACTCTCTGGAAAACTGAACTGGAATCCCATCACGACCTGGCGATTTATTTATTTTCAACCCATTCAGCTGCTTCACAACCCCAGGGATGTCTATCACTATGTCCTCCATACGGGAATCTGTACGAGACTCAAACAGTGGTATGTTTGTACGATCCTCATGCGGGAAAGATTTCTCAAATGCTAAATTTAAAATTTCAGCTTATGTTTTGCTGTCTTCTGTTGCCAGGCCAGACTGATCAGTGAGTGACTGGAGGGAAGACTTTGACCCGCTTACTGATTTTACGTAACATCAGAATTTCCTTGGGTTTTTGGCAATATCTTTTGCTAAGGTATGATGGTCATACTGGTTGTATGCTTTGCGCATTGCTCTTTTTACAGCAGCACGAATCTCTATTAACTTTTGCCGGTCCTCATTCTCCCGATCTTTCTTGTACCGCAAGTGCAACTGTCTTTGCTTCCTGAGCATTCTCCGAATTGCA
Organism: Schistocerca gregaria; assembly: GCF_023897955.1. Taxonomy (NCBI): domain Eukaryota; kingdom Metazoa; phylum Arthropoda; class Insecta; order Orthoptera; family Acrididae; genus Schistocerca; species Schistocerca gregaria. The sequence continues at coordinate 785,487,510 of NC_064922.1, forward strand.
CTGTTAAACCACGGTGGGTCTTTTCTGTCCGTAACCCAGTTTTTTGGCACATACTTCTCCAATACGTGACTTACAATGTGTTTAAAATTTGCTCATAATTCTTCCTCGTCCATCGTACCGGAAGTAAATGAAGTCGATTCATTTACTAAGTGGGATGCTAACAACTGCTTATCTGCTCTTTCTAGTAAGAGTTGCTCTCCTAGCCTTCTTGACCGACTTTTTAACTTTTGTAACCATAGTCATAATGACAACATCATGATCACTAATCCCTGTCTCAACACTGACACCGTTGATGAGGTCTGGTCTGTTCGTGGCTACCAGATCTAAAATATTTCCATTACACATTGGCTGTCGATTTAGCTGCTCAAGGCAGTTTTCTGATAATGTGTTCAAAAGTAATTCACATGACAGTTTGTCTGTACCACCTGTAATGAATTCATAGACATCCCAGTATATACTAGGTAGGTTGAAGCCGCCTCTGACTAATATAGCATGATCCGGGTACTTCTGCGATACAGAGTGTAGACTCCCTTTGAATGATTCTAGAACCATCACAGTAGAGCCTGGTGGCCGGGAATAACACCCAACAATTAACTTTATTTCTCCTAGCCCTGTTAAACATATCCAGATAACTTCACAATCACACTCTACTTCGACCTATTTTTGTTAACTGCAATGAAGACACCACCTCCAATGGTGTCTAATCTGTCTTTCTGATACACATTCCAGCCCTCACTAAATATTTCAGAACTTCCTATCTCTGGGTTCAGCCAGGTCTCAGTACCGAGAATAATTTGTGCGCCACACACTTCCTGGAGGGCAGTAAATTCAGGAACTTTATTCCGAACAATCTGGAAATTTAGTGCTAATATCTTAATAGCTGAAGTGTCTTTACACTGAGCGCATCCTGATTTCCCTGCCTGCATGTCGACTGGTGAGAGTTCATCAGGACACCTCGCACTACTGCCTAGCCTAAAAAAACCACATGTGCATGCCACAAGTACTCTGCTACCCAAGTAGCCGCTTCCTTTGTGTAGTGCACCCCTGATCTATCTAGGGGCATCCTACAATTCCCCACCCAATAGTGCAAGTCTAGAAATCTGCAGCCAAGCCCGTCACAGAGTCAATGAAACCTTTGGTTGAGACCCTCCACTTGGCTCCAAATCAAAGGATCCCGATCCACTCTGGGAACGATGCTGCAAATAGACAGCTCTGCTTGCACCCCATGTGCAAGGCCAGCAGTCTTTACCAAATCCGCCAGCTGCCTGTACAAACTGAGGATCACCTCAGAACCCAAGCGACAGGCATCATTGGTGCCGACGTGAGCAACTACTTGCAGACAACTGCACCCCGTACGCTTGATATCTGCTGGCAAGGCCACCTCCACATCTTGGATGAGGCCCCCCGGAAGACAAACCGGGTGCACGTTGGAATTCTTTCCAGCCCTGTATGTTATTTCCCTAAGGGGTTCCATCACCCGCCAAACATTGGAGCTCGAAATAACCAGCAAGCCTTTGCCCCCGTGTGCCTGCTCGGGCCCTGCTGAAGGAGTGGCTACCTGCCCACTGACAGAATGAACAGGCGAGGCCAGTCGGCCAGCCTCCACATTGAGCCTCCACCTCGAGCGACGCGAATGCGTTGCAGTCCACCAATCACCCTGAGGTGAGGGCGACCCCAACGCACTGGGGACACTAGAAAGTGCCTCGGCGGCTGAGTCAGCGGACGCAGCAAGCGACACCTGGAGTGTCTCAAGCGACGTGCCAGACCCTCCACTGTCGCTGCACCTTGAGGCAGGAGCCTGAAGGCGGCTTACCATGGCCAACAGCATGTTCGGCTGCTTGCGAACCGTGGCCAGTTCCTGCTGTGCCCGCACACAACACGCACACACCCTATCCATCCTACTGCTAATATCTGGACGTATAGAGTTGCGACAAATAAAACAGCAATATGCGACTGCACAGTTACGTCACCAGTGCCAGATTGAGCTGTGATATATGAAGAATTACTTATGAAATAAGCAATCAAGTGACCACAACTATGCCACTATACAGATATTACAATGCGATCCTACCCCTGTCTTAGTACAAATGACAACTGCCTATCCGATGTTACACTCTACCATTATTAAAATTTGATACTACCCCTTTATAATTCGAAAATATGCAAAGATCCGAAAAATTTCACCACACAAGCACACAAACACATAAAGTAATTTGAATTACACCTGCGGAACTAATACAAAAAACTGAATATACGACTAGTTTCTGCTACTGCTGCTCGCACACGTCACTCTGCAAGCACACATGAAACTGCACTGGCCTCTGTCTGCTGCTGACTCACTCTACAAAATAAACAGAAAGCACTGGCTGTCCAAAGCAAACAACTGACTAACGACTCCATGAGTTTATACTTTACAGCTATCAATAAGCAATATAACTCTTCTCAAATATGAGAATATGCAAGGATTTTATGTAATTAAATATGCAAGAGCACAAACTCTCAGAAAGAAACTAAGAATCAAACTAAAAAAGATGGTTCATGGTGTGGGTTTCTGTAGTCATGCCCTAGTTCATGAGCCACGGGCAAAGTATGAGTGGCCAAGTAAGTGGTCCCGACAGTCGGGATACCAGTTACTTTGGAATAAGCCTGGGAATCTCGGACATATTCTGAGTCGTGGTCACCTTTGTGCTCGTACGGCAAAGACTACCAAATCCACTGGTCAGTCCCTCAACCGTTAGGGGTAAAACCCAATGGGACTCGGGGCAAGTAAGGCTAGCAACCTGCTTCCCTGGTACTTCAAATATGATGCTGGCAACAATCAGAGCAAAATGCCTCGGACCTTTGGAGGTGACGAAGTCCCACCTCTAACTGATAAACCAGGGACTCCTAAGATACGACTTGGCAGACAAATGGTAATGAGATGGGGAGCTATTAATATCAATGGGGGCTACTCTGGTAAGAAGGTAGAGCTGGCAGAGGCTGCAAGTAAGATGGGGCTGGACATTTTAGCTGTTAGTGACATTCGGGTAAGGGGTGAGAAAGAAGAGGAAGTGGGAGAATACAAGGTCTACCTGTCAGGAGTCAAAGCTGGAATAGCACAATGGGGTGTAGGGCTTTACATCAGGAAAGAATAGGAACCCAGCGTAGTTGCAATAAGGTATGTAAACGAACGACTGATGTGGATAGATTTGACAGTGTCTAGCAAGAAAATTAGGATTGTGTCAGTATATTCGCATTGTGAAGGGACAGATCAAGGTAAGATGGATAGTTTTTATGAGGCACTCAGAGATGTAGTTGTTAGAGTAAAGGACAAGGACAGTGTTCTGCTCATGGGTGATTTTAACGCCAGGATTGGAAATCGAACAGAAGGGTATGAAAAGGTTATGGGTAAATTTGGAGAGGATATGGAGGCCAACAGAAACGGGAAACAACTCTTGGATTTCTGTGCCAGTATGGGCTTAGTAATCACAAACTCCTTCTTTAAACATAAGAACATTCACCGGTATACTTGGGAAGGCAGGGGAACCAGATCTGTTATTGACTATATAACAACAGATCAGGAATTCAGGAAGGCTGAGAGGGACACACGTGTATTCAGGGGATTCTTTGATGACACTGATCATTATTTAATCTGCAGTGAAATTGGGATTGTGAGGCCGAAAGTGCAGGAGGTCAGGTCCATAAGTAGGAGGATAAGAGTGGAGAAACTTCAGAATAAGGAAATCAGGCAAAAGTACATAGCAGCGATCTCAGAAAGGTACCAGTTACTTGAATGTAGTCAATTACAGTCATTGGAAAAGGAATGGACAAGGTACAGGGACACAGTAGTTGAAGTGGATAAAGAATGTCTTGGAACAGTAGTGTGTAAAAGTAGGATGAAGCAAACATCTTGGTGGAATGATACAGTCAAGGCAGCCTGTAAAAGGAAAAAGAAGGCGTACCAAAAATGGCTACATACTAGAACTCAGGCAGACAGAGAAAGTTATGTTGAAGAAAGAAACAAAGCCAAACAGATAATTGCAGCATCCAAGAAGAAATCTTGGGAAGACTTTGGAAACAGGTTGGAGACTATGGGTGAAGCCGCTGGAAAACCATTCTGGAGTATAATTAGCAGTCTTCGAAAGGGAGGTATGAAGAAAATGACAAGTATTTTGGACAGGTCAAGAAAACTGCTGGTGAATCCTGTGTATGCCTTGGGCAGATGGAGGGAATATTTTGAAGAGTTGCTCAATGTAGGTGAAAATACGATCAGTAATGTTTCAGATTTTGAGGTAGAATGAGATAAGAATGATGATGGAAATAGGATCACATTTGAGGAAGTGGACAAAATGGTCAATAGATTGCAGTGCAATAAAGCAGCTGGGGTGGATGAAATTAAGTCAGAACTCATCAAATACAGTGGAATGTCAGGTCTTAAATGACTACACAGGATAACTGAAATGGCCTGGGAGTCGGGGCAGGTTCCATCAGACTGGACAAAAGCAGTAATCACACCAATCTTTAAACATGAAAACAGAAAATATTGTAACAACTACAGAGGTATCTCTTTAATCAGTGTTGTGGGTAAAATCTTCTCAGGTATAGTTGAAAGGAAAGTGTGAGTATTAGTTGAGGACCAATTGGATGAAAATCACTGTGGGTTTAGGCCTCTTAGAGGTTGTCAGGACCAGATCTTTAGCTTACGGCAAATTATGGAGAAGCGCTATGAGTGGAACAGGGAATTGTATATATGCTTTATACATCTGGAAAAGGCATATGACCGGGTTCCTAGGAGGAAGTTATTGTCTGTTCTCCGAGATTATGGAATAGGAGGCAAACTTTTGCAAGCAATTAAAGGTCTTTACATGGATAGTCAGGCAGCAGTTAGAGTTGACGGTAAATGGAGTTCATGGTTCAGAGTAGTTTCAGGGGTAAGACAAGGCTGCAACCTTTCTCCACTGTTGTTCATATTATTTATGGATCATATGTTGAAAACAATAGACTGGCTGGGTGAGATTAAGATATGTGAACACAAAATAAGCAGTCTCGCATATGCAGATGACTTAGTTGTGATGGCAGATTCGATTGAAAGTTTGCAAAGTAATATTTCAGAGCTAGATCAGAAATGTAAGGACTATGGTATGAAGATTAGCATTTCCAAAACGAAAATAATGTCAGTGGGAAAGAAATATAAACGGATTGAGTGCCAAATAGGAGGAACAAAGTTAGAACAGGTGGACAGTTTCAAGTACTTAGGATGCATATTCTCACAGGATGGCAACATAGTGAAAGAACTGGAAGCGAGGTGTAGCAAAGCTAATGCAGTGAGCGCTCAGCTATGATCTATTCTCTTCTGCAAGAAGGAAGTCAGTACCAAGACTAAGTTATCTGTGCACTGTTCAATCTTTTGACCAACTTTGTTGTATGGGAGTGAAAGCTGGGTGGATTCAGGTTACCTTATCAACAAGGTTAAGGATACGGATATGAAAGTAGCTAGGATGATTGCAGGCACTAGTAGATGGAAACAATGGCAGGAGGGTGTCCACAATGAGGAAATCAAAGAAAAACTGGGAATGAACTCTATAGATGTAGCAGTCAGGGCGAACAGGCTTAGATGGTGGGGTCATGTTACACGCATGGGAGAATCAAGGTTACCCAAGAGACTCATGGGTTCAGCAGTAGAGGGTAGGAAGAGTCAGGGCAGACCAAGGAGAAGGTACCTGGATTCGGTTAAGATTGATTTTGAAGTAATAGGTTTAACATCAGAAGAGGCACTGATGTTAGCACTGAATAGGGGAACATGGGGGAATTTTATAAGGGGGCTATGCTCCAGACTGAACGCTGAAAGGCATAATCAGTCTTAAATGATGATGATGATGATGATGACTAAAAAACAAATATGAAAGCTAAATATGTGACTCCCTACTGCACTGCTGCTGCACTACTGCTGCACTGATACTTCACCAGCACCTGCTCAAGGCTCACTGCACTGTGTCAAAAGCACACTGGCTGTCCAAAACAAACAACTGACTAACGACTCCACGAATTTATACTTTATAGCTACCAATAAGCAATATTACTCCTCTCAAATACAAGAATATGCAAGGATTTAATGTAATTAAATATGCAAGTGCACAAACACTCAGAAATAAATTAAGAATCAAACTACAAAACAAATATGAAAGCTAAATATGTGACTCGCTACTGCACTGCTGCTGCACTGATACTTCACCAGTGGCTGCTCAAGGCTCACTGCCAAATTTGTGCCAGACTGGGACTCAAAATGGGACTTTCTGCTTATCGCTGGCCATTGCCTTAACCACTGCGCGCATGCGCACGCACACACACACACACACACACACACACACACACACACACACACACACACAAACACTTTTAAATATTGTTATTCGCTTAACATGTGTATACTGTACGCTTAGTGATAGTAACTGACCAGCAATTCACAACACAAAACAGATACACACATCAAAGATAAAGTGCAATGTAATCCTGTTCTGGTGCATGTATACTAATACAAAGTCCCATCTCCAGCTCCTATGTCAGATACTTTGGGGGTGTGTATAAAGTTAACAGGATAGTCTGGCTTTTTATGAAAACCATGATTCTTGGTCAACTGAACCATTCAGTACAGTTGTGTGATGTATAAGCAAAGTAAGAAGACCATATGAGCACATATTATAATTGTTCAAAATGGCTCAAATGGCTCCGAGCACTGCTGAAGTCATCAGTCCCCTAGAACGTAGAACTACTTAAACCTAACTAACCTAAGGACATCACACACATCCATGCCTGTGGCAGGATTCAAACCTGTAACCGTAGCGGTCGTGTGGTTCTAGACTGAAGCATCTAGATCCACTCGGCCACTCCTGCCAGCATTATAATTGTCCTGAATGGCTAATTTAACTCTGTCTGCTTATTTAAAACATAATTATGATGATTAATAATTAAAATGTTACAAAATATTGATTTTTTGGCATTATTTATGGAAAGTGTAAAAAAATCTCAAAAGTCATATTCATAAACATTTTTTACACAAAAACCAATTAGTAATTACTGTAAAACTTAATGAGAAGACCTAGGAAATTTGTGAGCAACAAAATCAAACCTATATTTAAGAAGATATTTATTTTTAAAGTCAACATTACTGTAATAAGGTATTTCTTGCATTTTGGTTATGATAACTGTTTTATTTAAGCAAATCTATTATTCTGGAATGATTTTCATGATTTATCAATTGAAACTCTGTAGCTTTTCTGGAAAAATATTTACCTTTTAACGGTAAAATACAAAATTTGTGTGTTAAACAATGGAAATACTCACTTTTTTGTTATAGTAAACTGTATAAGCAGCAGCTACAACAGACAAAAAGGCTCAATATTGTTCAGCATTTCATTAGAGTCAGCGTCAGTTTGTGGTATGAATAAATAACAGTTCTAAAGCAATTAATTGTTTTGGCCACTGATTAATCAAGATATGCAGATCCTGTAATTACAGTAAATCCAGTCTTTCTTACAGGTGGAAATAAACTGCAGTGAAGAGATACAGCCAATATTCAAGCATAAAGAAATATTAGTTAACTATTAACTTTCATAACTCGATGAAGTGGTTATATCATGAGGTGAGTGTTATGCAGTATGAAGGTACACAAACCATGCCATGGCCTGTGCTGCCTGAGTTGTTGTTGTTCCGCCGGCAGAGGTCACGTCCAAATTCTCGCGTGTCCTGGTAGACAGGACTCTACTTGCAGCAACTACCATCCGTGACACGCCATGCCGATGTGCGCCTCCCGTGATCTTTCTGGTGGCTACTGCACTCTTCCTCCTTCGGGGGGTGATGCCACTGTGATCCACTGCATCGGCTGGAAGTGACCCACACGAAGAGGTCCTCGTCATCCCATCACCAGAGCCTGGGACAAAACGGGCGACAAGCTGTCGAACTCCGGATCCTGTTCTACCTTGGGGAGGGCAAGACCCAGTGGCAGGGATGATGGGGAAGTGATGACCACAGACGAACCAGATTCCTGAGAAACTGGGCCTGCGAGGGGGCCGGCTCTCGCTGGGGCATCTCTAATGATGGCGATGTCGGTGCTGGAGCTACTGGAGGCTGCCAAGGCTGAGAACCATCGCAGTGCGGCGGAGTCACAGCGGGGAGAGGTGGTAACATCCCCTGAGAAACCAACATGGGTGCCGGCAATGGGGAAGCTGGTGTCCGAGAGTTCGGAGGGTGGGTACCCAAACGTGGAAGTAGCTGATTTTGGTGACGACTTACCACCCGGTCCCCCACCTGCAAGGTATAGAGCCGGTGGCCATTTTGGAGCAGGACCGCAGCCGGTATTCAACGTGGATTGTGACAAAACCCACGTGCCCAGACTGACATACCCAGTGGAAAGCCAGGTACTCCATTTTGCGAAGACTGGCAAGGACCAGGCCGGAGGAGGTGCAGCAGGGTCCTAGGTTGGCGCTCTTGGAGGAGCTCTGGAGGGCTGTGTTTTCCCATTGGTGTGGTCTGGTATGCCATCAGGAAAAACGTCAATGCCTCCTCTACAGGAAATTTGTGCACATACTTTTTCATCTGCATCTTAAATGTGCGCACCATGCACTTGGCTTCCCCATTCAATTGTGGATGAAAAGGGGGGAGAGCAAACATGCCAAATACCGAAGCGCCTACAAAAATCCTGGAAGGTCTGCGAAATAAACTGTGGTCCATTGTCCAAGACCAGGGTATTGGCAGACCTTCCACAGAAAAGATTTTTGCTAGCGCCTGGATTGCAACTTCTGAAGTGGTTGAGGAGCAGTGAACCACATATGGGAATCAGGAATAAGTGTCAATGACAATGAGCCAAAAGCCATTGAGAAATGGGCCCGCAAAATCGATGTGAACACGTTCCCATGCTTGGGTTGCCTGTGACCATGAAGAGAACGCTGCCCTGGGAGATGCCTGTTGGCTCACACACTGGGAACAGGCAGCCACCAAGTGCTCAATTTCTCTGTCAATACCGGGTCAGTACACATGTCTGCGAGCCAAGGTTTTAGTACAGGAAACACGCCAGTACCCCTCATGTGATAATGTAAGGACCTTCCTGTGTTAACTTGCAGGAACAACCATGCAAGGAGCTGTATCATCGGTAGCTGGAAGAAGAACTCCTTCCAAGACCGAGAGGCAGTCTCATAGAATAAAATAATTACTAAGAGGGTCCGAGGCCCGGCCTGGAGGGCGGGATGACCACCCCTGCTGAATGAGGCGAACTCCGGAAGCCATCAACCGCTTGGCGGGACACCACATCCAAATGAAAACACATAATCTCCTCTCGATCAAACTTAGGATCCGGGCGCACTGGAAGACAGGAAAGAGTGTCAGCATTGGCATGCTGTCTGGTATGGTGAAAATGAATGTCATAATGGTACTTAGAGAGGAACAAGGCCCAGCGCTGTAGTCTGTGGGCTGCCCTATCCGGAATCTGAGAGGTGGGGCCAAATAACGATATTAACGGCTTATGGTTAGTGATTAACTGAAACTTTGTGCCATACAACAAAGGGTGAAAATTGGTAACAGTGTAGACAATGGCCAAAGCCTCTTTTTCCACCTGGGAGTAATGGGCCTGCGCAGGACTAAGAGTTTTAGACGCAAACACCAGTGGTTGCTTGGAACCAACTGCGTTGCGATGGGCCAGGACCGCCCCCACCCCATACTGCGAAGCATCTGTAGCCAGGACCAATGGTTTATGGGTTGTCAAAAATAGCCAAACAAGGTGCTGACGTGAGGAGGCCCTTCTACTAGGTGAATGCTCACTCGCATGCAGGCGACCATTCAAAAGGAACACCCTTGTGCAGAAGGCAGTACAGGGGGTGGGCTATAGTGGAAACCCTGGGAATGAACCGGTGGTAATAGGCTATCTTGCATGAAAAAGCTTGTAACTCTTTCAGCGAAGCGGGTGTGGGAAGGTCAACGACACCTTGGACCAAACTTCCTAGTGGCTGGACATCGTGACAAGAGATGGTGTAGCCCACATACTCAATGGACGGTTGGAAGAAGTTTGACTTATGCAGGTTGCAACGCAATCCCACAGACCTGAATTTGAGAAAGAAGGTGTGAAGGTTGTGCAAGTTTTCCTTTGTGCTGCGGCCTGTGACAATTATGTCATCCAGGTAATTAATACAATGAGGGATTGTCGAGGTGATGTGCTCAAGATAATGTTGGAATATCGCCGGGGCACTGGATATTCCAAAGGCCAACCGCTGGTAATGGTAAAGGCCAAACGGGGTGTGATGACCACCAGCCGTTTGGAGTCCTCATCAAGTGGTATCTGATGATAAGCCTCCGAAAGATCGATTTTCGAAAAATATTGGCAAAGAATAGGTGTCCACCACCAATTGGGAATTAATTGTGGCCTTGAAATCGCCACAAAGTTGTAATTTCCCTGAGGGCTTCTTGACAATAATGATGGGTGAAGCCCACTCACTAGAAGAAATGGGAAGAACGAAACCTAGGGCTGTCAGCTGTCAGCTTCCATTACCTGAGGGTGGAGAGCCAAGGGGATCTGCCTCGCTCGTAGAAAACGCGGGCGAGCCGACGCCTTCAACGTTAAGTGAGCTTCAAAATCTGATACACGCCACAGGCCCTCCTCAAAGATATCTGGAAAGTCTGAGATCCAAGATTCCAATGATTGATAGGGAACGTCTTCAGAGACCAACTGTATGGTGTCAGTGATAGAAAAACCGAAAGCTTGAAAGGCGTCCAGGCCAAAAAGGTTAGCTGAGCTCACATCACTAACAACAATAAAAGTAATAGGCCGAGTGACTGATTTGTAAGTCACGTTGGTGGTGAATTGACCCAGTAGGCTCTCTCTGAGCACTATGGGACTCAACTGCTGTGGTCATCAGTCCCCTAGAACTTAGAACTACTTAAACCTAACTAACCTAAGGACATCACAAACATCCATGCCCGAGGCAGGATTCGAATCTGCAACCATAGCAGTCGCACGATTCTGGACTGCGGGCCTAGAACCGCGAGACCACCGCGGCCGGCTGACCCAGTAGGGGAACGAACTGTTTACCATAGCTGCGTAGACGCTGGTAAACTGACGCCAACGGGGGCGAGCCAAGGTCGGAATAAGTTTGTGCATTCAACAACAAAACTGCTGCGCCCATATCTACTTGCAGTTGTAACTGGTGCGACCGAACCGACACCTCGATAAAGAGTTTCCGTGCCGATGCTTCGGGAGCCTGGCCTGATGAAACTTTCTGAATGTCAACGTCCATGTCCTCTGTACCTGCTTCTTTCAATTCTTTTGAGGCTGAGCGGCAAACTTTAGCAATGTGACCTTTTTTATTACATTTGCGACAAACGGCCCAATGCTAGGGGCACTCTGACCGATCATGATGTATATGGCACGATGCACAGGATGGCAACAGGGGCCAGCGGCCGGAATTCTGTTTACGTGCTGTGCGAGAGTGACCATAACGGCTGGATTGTACCGCTTGCACGTCGTCCATCCCGGACACAGTGGACGCGGACGAGCCGCCCTGAAATGCCGCAACATTGCACCACGCTTCCAGCCGTTGACCTGTGGCATGAGAGACTTCATACGATTGAGCAATGGACAGGACTTCCTCAAGGAATGGTCTTCTAACTGCAGGGCCCATTGCCCATTGCCGGACCTCCCTATCAGGGGCTGAACGAACAATGACGTCGCGTACCATAACGTGGGCATACGACTCTTTCGACTGCTCCGTGACAAAATGACACTTGCGACTAAGACCGTGCAGGGTAGTTGTCCACGCCCAGTAAGACTGATGGAGCTGTTTCTTACATTGATAGGACTCGACCCTAACCACCACAACATGTGTGCGGCGGCGATAATATGAATACAGCAATGAACACAATGCGTCAAAAGACAAGGACGAGGGTTCCTGCAATGGTGCTAGCTTCCACAAAACTTGATACAGATTTCCAAGACACGAAGAGAGCACAACATACCTCCGCATCAGCAACATGAAACGCCTGGAAATGCTGCCAAAGGCGATGTTCGTACGCGTCCCAATCCTCCGCCGTCTCATCATACGGGGGAAAGGGAGGAGGGAACGGCGTTGGAGCAGACTGCGTGGAGAGCAATGTCGGAAGCACTTGTTTCATGGTGGCCATGAGCTCCGTCTACTGCTCAACCAAAACCCACACTAAATCCTCCATGCCTTGGGTAAGCTGCAAAATCGGTACAGCGATGCAACGCGAGAAAGAACAACCCTACACGTCGCCAATTGTGTAGTAACACTGTTCATGTTTTACATCACACTTTCACTTAGCGTAGACTGGGACTGTGTCCTAGGCATGCCTGATGTTAACTTACTGGGCACGGCCCATGCTGCCTGAGTTATTGTTGTTGTTCCGCCAGCAGAGGTCGCGTCCGAATTCTCGCATGTCCTCTGGTGGACGGGACTCTACTTGCGGCAACTACCATCCATGACAGGCCATGCCGATGTGTGCCTCCCGCGATCTTTCTGGTAGCTACTGCATGTGTGCCGTGCCTGAAACCAGTGAAAGACACCTCCTGTATGGTCCTCTGTCCACAGTGACAGTTAGCAAATGACTGTCAGCTTGCAGCACAACACAAAAGCAGCGACCACAAGAAGCAGCATCACCATGGATGTTGATACCATACACTTTTTAAATTAAAAATAATTTGTGATGTCTATTTTTTTTTAATTTGGCTGTCCACACATTTTAATTAAGTATTTACAAGATCAGCATTTTCAACAAACAAACAAAAATTATTATTAATTCAGTTCTGAGTATATCTGTTTTACTGAAATGTGAAAAATGTATTAGACATCGGCTGTTAGCGGTAGCATTGTGGGTTATATCAATAATGTAGTTTCTGCCAATACACTGTTTTATCCTGCTACATGGCATATAAATTTTGATGGCAGTTGAACTGAATACTTTCGAACTGATACAGTCAGGTGCTTCTGATGTTTGATGAGGGCCTGTTATAATAACACTATGTATTTTCTAGAGTTTTTGTTGATTAGTTATTTTACTGTTGTCTACAGATCTGATGGTGGTTCATGTTGAACCAAAACCAACTTTATTTTTTTTGATATTGTAATCAAGATAGACAGAAAAAAATCTGTTTTTTAGACAAGGGTTGAAGGATGACAAATAACAAAGGTTATTGGTGGGGAAGCGAGTGGTAGAAGCAGAGTTGGAGTAGGTCTTTTGTGAAAATGTACCAGGCAGAAGTTTGTCAGATGCAGAGACTCACCACTGTGTCTGGGCATCGCAGCTAGCATGGATTCTGTGGTGCAGAGCAGCAAAGCAGGGCACAGCATCCAGCTCCGCCTGACTTTGCCCTTGTAGGCAATGCTTCCATTGTTGTTTTGGAGGCCCTGTCCAGAATTAAGGGCTAATTCAGATTATAGGACCTAGCCTGCATCGATGGGATGGGATCTAGTCTCAAAAGTAATGATGGCTGCTACTTGCTACATAAAATAAAGGAATGCACTGCTACAATCTAGTCAAACAACTATTGGAACTTCAAAGACTTTCTGGTAGAACATTTTATTAACTGCTCTTAAAGCTGTAGGATGATTGAGAATTGCTTTTACATAAACTACTAGGTTTGCTATGAATACGTCATTCATAAAAGATATTTGAACTAGTAATAAAAATCATTATGTGCTTTGCTCAGTACAAATTTCTTCTGGTAAATTTGTTGGGGAATGATATCAGTCTGGATCATCTCTATGAAATCAGGACTGTGAAGACATCACAAGTAAGTGAACTTCCCGACTGCCTAGAGCTGTGACCAGCATAATTGCATACAACAGACTTAACTGCCCCAAGTACCTTTCACTTGAGTAATTCTGTCACTGCTTTGGCTTGGTGCTGGAACAGCAACTACTAATTTCTTTCAGCACAATATTTCAGAAGTACATTTAATAAGTAAGTTTTATATGGGGACCTAGCTTCTTCTACGAAGTCGAGTCATCTTTCAGCATTCTTGATGAATGTATTGTCCTCACAGCTCAGACTGATATGGAGTAGTAGTACAGATGTAGCAAGTTTTAGTTTGTGACAAGTCTCCTGTGACCAAGTGTAAGGAAGAGGAGGAGGAGGAGGAGGAGGAGGGGGGGGGGGGTAGATAGAATGAAGGTGGTTGAGACTGTGGCCTGGCCTGTAGCTGGGGGCAGTAAGTTTTTTGCATGGCACAAAGTGTGCCAGCTGGCTACATAGAATGCATTTTATGTCACACTATATATGCTGTAATACTGAATCTGACTAAACTCCTTAACACAACTGAAGCCCAGTAGCCGAAAAACTGTTGCTACATGGAAGAAAATGAGTCTTTGTGGCAAATAGTTCTTTGTGCATTATAAGTCATGATTTAAATTTCCCAAGCTTTACTATATGAAGAAATGTTTGTGCTAACAGTTGAGTCACAGTACATTCATTCCTTAATGATATTTGCTTAAGAAATGTATCTTTCACCTCACTTCAAGAAATCAGTACCAAGTATAAGATCAACAAAATGAAAAAGACAGATTGCTACTCACTACATAGAAGAGGTGTTAAGTGGTAGACAGAAACGTGGATTAAAGACTGATAGGTATTATTAGATAGTGGACTAAATCTGTCATCATATGAAGGCAAACAAAGCACTCACACATATCTAACTCACACACAGGAGCTTCAATGATGTGTGTGTTAATCACATGGGAAATGTGCATTTGGAAGGCAACAGGAATTGTTGTGTTATCATCCCAGATTTTCCATAGTTTGATTTTGCCAAGAATAAGACCACTATTCATAAAGAACCCATTCAAGGTTTGACAGAATTTTCAAATATCTACAGTTTTTTATTTCTATTGTTTGATACTATATGGTGTTTTGGTTCTTTGAAAAATCTTCTCAAAATACAATTTTTAGAATTTTGTAGATGCAAATTTTTTTATCTGTACCTTCAACCATTATAAATCTAGCAGTTCTTCTGGACAATTACCCTTACAAAAGCTTACTCTTCTATGGACTGTTCAAAACGTGTTTCTACCTTTATTATGTAGCACCTGTTTATGACTTACCTCTGTGTATAAAATTACAAGTTAAAATATTGATCCAGCATTTAGGTACTCTTTTTGTACTGTTCTTCAATGATTTTTGAGGTTTATATTGATGGTACTAATGTCACCTGAAACGGCATTCGGCAAATGGTTCAAATGAAACTTCACTTGTCTTGTCTCTTGCCAATCTTCACCATGTTGAAGCTGCATTGTAGGTTTTCCCTCAGATTGTCAGTTATTCTGTATAAATAATGTTTAATAGGGCCTGATCTACTTGAAATAAAAACACTAGCCAGAAGACTGGGTTGCAGATGTTCATCTATTCACTGGTGGATTAACTTCTAGACATTATAAGTCATAATAATGCACACAGAGATAGCTTTTACTTCCAATATTCTAATTATGAGAGGTACAATTCAACCTAAATTTATGCTTTTTATTAACCTAAGGAAGTATATGTATAGGTACTTTGCACAAGAATCTCTAGGTACCTGAGAAGAATTTTGCAACCTTTACTGCACACTTCTTTAGAGTAAATACTGTTTGACCTTAGCTACTTTGCACCAGAAGATTTTGCCGCAGGACAATACTGAATGAAAGTACATAAAGCACTGGTTGTCAAACTGTGGCCTGCAGGCCACTTGCAATCTGTATCAAGTACCATGCATCAGCAGTAATTTAAAATAAAATGCATCTAGCAATTAACTGCTGAATCCAAAAACATCAGATAACTTTAAGAGCTTCATAAGAGTGTAGTTTTCTTGCTCAATAACAAAAAATTACTTACAAAGACAATAATATTTTAACATAAGCTTAATTTTAATTGGCATTGACAAATTCGGCTCTGGGGTAAGTGAAATTGGCTACTTACCTTGGGAACAGAAGCTAAAGAACTGTGGCCACTGCAAGGTTAGATGATGTGAGAAGGGAATGTTTTATTGTTTGTCTTCCAATACTCAAAATTTACAGGCATGCTCATACTGATCATATGCTATGGTATAAATGTAGGAACATGTAGTCATGAATGAGAATACGGAGATGGTTGTCTTCAAATTTGGTACTTATTTGTAGCAAGGAATATGAAATTAAATCAAAGGCACTGTAATGCAACACAATGAGTAGAAGGAAAATAACATTCAAAACATTTAGTAAACATAATGCATTTATATAGGGTGTAACAGGTAAGTGCAAATACTTCTATTAATGACTGAGGACATGTACTGAGCAACATTAAATCAGTATTTAACTCATTTGCAGATTAATAATTAGAGCTATTACAAGTTGTATTTTTAGTTTGGCTAATACCTCCAAGTACATGTAACAAGGACAAGCCATTACTACTTTTTCTCCTTAGCAGCAGGTCAGATGTGGAAGTGTAGACACAAAACAGTTAGTCTACACTGACAGGCATAGTCCTCTTCATTGTGCAGTTAATATCAGGTAGTAAATTGTGATGTGTTTGCAAGAAGACTGTTAGATGTGGAGAAAAAACAACCAACACATTGATGTGTGTACATATTAAGGTATCACGTATAAAAAAATCTGCACTTGTGCCTGTTACATCCTATGTGTGTGTGTACAAAAAAATCTACTACTTCTACTATTACTAATACTACTATGTGATCAGGCCCAGTGGACTGCACACATCTACAAGTTTCCTCCTCCACTGTATTCTGTCCATTGCTGCTATCCAACACCCGTTCACATCTATTGACACTTGATATAAATCTTCATGGAGTCCATCCCTCCAACGCTTCTTGGGTCTTCCTGACAGTATCTTTCCTGTAGGTGCGAAATGCAGGAGCTTCGGAGGCCATCTGTGATCCTAACTATTGTGTGATTAGAAAGCACAGAGACATTAGGCTACTGGCCTACCTTTTGTTGCTATTCCTTTGATATATGTTTATTTAATTTGTATATGTATTTGATAATGAGTGTTGGAGCATGTTTATGGTCCAGCTGTAGGAATATTTACTTAATTTCAAGTTATTTAAATGTAAATCCAGTATTTCAAATGTGTGTTGGTTGTTTTATTAACTAACTAAAAATAAGCTTACATACAATACAACAACATTTTACTAGACAATTACAGTTTCACAACTTTGTTGTTGCCAAGGGTAGCAGCAAACAGAAACCGCAACAGTTGATATTAAGTGTGCCAAATGATGGTGCGAGATTTTAAATATAAAAATGAAATGAGGTGTGATGGCACTCAACTATGTTCCCTGAGACTCAGAGTTGAAATATTAAAAGTTTTGGCTGGTTTCATTGTCTAGGGGCTGGGATTCATAGTTGCCGCATTAGAGGCCAAATACTGCTGCGTCTACAATATAGAATATGAATATAAACATGAATCGAATGGTCAAAGGTTCTTAATCACTCAGCAATTGCGAATTTTGTATGTAATATAGACATTTATAAATAAAAGATTGTAATTAAATAAAATCTGCAGGTTCTATCTTAATGACTTAAAATGATGAGTACAATAGTAGAAGCACTTTTGAGAATACGGTATATTTCTGCCAAACACTTATTGGTGTTGATGGTCCAGCACTTGAGTAAACTATAAGTTGAATAACAGGGAAACAGTAGATTCCTAGTGCACAAAATTAGTTATGAGTGACAACATAGCTCACAAGATATTCACTTCTAAATGCATTCCACGTTTTCACTGCGGAAACCATGGAGATCTCACAAGTTCACAAGACGGCATTACGAAATATTTCTATCTCTCGCACCCACATACAAAACTGCTCCACTGTCCAAATCTTTCCACAACTGTGTGGCTGGTGTGCCATCACATCCAGCACTCCTGTCCAGCTGTCCTGTCCCGTACTGTCCTCCACTCTTCTCCCGCTTCCATGGAGTCTCTCCATTCACGAGCGCTGTGATTGGCTACAGCGCTCCCGCCATGTTTTCAAGCCAACGCACCCACACAAACATAAGGAAGCACATTTGAAATACTGGATTTACATTTAAATAACTTGAACTAAAATAAATATTCCTATGGCTGGACCATAAACATGCTCTAACTCACATTATTAAATACATACACAAATTAAATACATATACAAATTAAATAAACATATATCAAAGGAATAGCAACAAAAGGTAGGCCAGTAGCCTAATGTCACTGTGCTTTCTAAAACACAGTAAATATTTAACCAATTTCTTCATGAATAGCATATATCAGATACAAAAAAAGACGTAGATGAATAAATATATTTATAAGCATGCTGCTTCCGTTTTTTCGTGTAGTTGTGGAGTACTTATGGCCTGATGCAACTGATAGTAATTGGCCTCTTTGACCTTCAAGATACATGCCTGTAATGTATACCAATTTAGGTTTACACTAATAGCTTCTTAAAGACATGTCAATCAACAAGCAGATGAATGGTTTAGATTTTGGAAATTCATTGTGGATGTTACTTGTATAATTTACAGTCAGATACTAAACTTTAAACTAATAAAGATATTGAAAATCTGATTGGACCATCAGAATTGTCATGCAAATAATGGTAATGTAAATGTTTCTTCTTGAGGTATCATGATTCACCTGGATACTATTAATTTATATGAACTGTGAAATATCTGCTATTATGGTTTTACAAAGTCCGCCATCTTTGGCACTCCCAGCATAGACTTCTCTTTCATTGACACAAAGCACCGTCCTCATCACAGTGTCAACATGGAATTCCCAGCCACTCTATCAGGCTGGACCCCTCTTGCTTCTACCAACATCTGGCACCACATGGTCAGCCTGCCAAATGGCCCGTGCCCACTGAGTGGCCCGTGCAACCATGCCAACTCCAAACTTAAAATATGTTCAGGGCACCACAATTCGCCCGTTACCTCACACACCTCCACTTATTAACATTCTGGCTCACCAGAATGTTCAGAAGTAACACCATTCAGTTCATACTAGTACATTTAAATTACAAAGAACAGAATCATACGATTAAAATGCCAGGCCAAGTGTTTATAAAATTTTGGTAGTGGTGTGGGAGCAGCATGAATTTCGAAATAAACTTAAACTAACACAAATTATGAACAAAACAGCTTATTAAATAAGTACCTGCATTGCAGTTATGCAAACACAATTTTTTTTTTTGACAAGAACTAAATATATGTTTTTCTTCTTCTTCTTCTTCTTCCAAATGCACTTTCACTTCTGTGCAATTTTGTAAGTACTTCTTGTGCCACTCACTCAGCGCTAAGGTGCCTTCTTGCATTAATTTTTTCTGTCTGATCAACTCACATCAGTCTTTTGACCAAGTGTCTTGCAGAATTCGTGTCTGCCTCTGAATTCTGAGTTCCACCATTTATCGTGACAAATCTGTCTACAACAAAAACCAAAAGTAGAAACCCATCAACAAATCATTTCCCAAACCAACCAGGATGCTTACTAAAGATTATCTCCAGCATAAAATGATACTGTAGGAACAAAGTCACAAGGCAAATGACTGTATCATAGTAAGCTCAAATTCCCACACTTTCTATTTAATTGACTTTAATCAATCCTTCCTACCTCCATGCACCAAAAAATGCATGCTCATACAATTACAATTTTAATACCCTTCAAATTGACCACTAAATTCTTTGCCATACTCTTATAAGAAGCATAAATCAATATATATTTTACTTAAATTCATGATGTCACTGACCTCCATGCACCCTCATTGCCTTAACTTCCCCTTTTGCACACATACAGTGCCACAATAAAGTAACAAAATACTAATGAATCCCCAAGTAAACATACAAATTATCCCCCCCCCCCCCAATATTACTACCACTAATTACAGATTAGAACTGCTTTTCACTTCTGCCCTTTCTCTATATACCCTTAGCAATTTTAAACTTGTCTCATTTCCACATATGCGGCAGCAATGGCCATAACAGTCTACCATATGAACCCAAATCAGTCTCACTAGAATCACACTCCTCCTTCATACACCAATTTGTATGAACTTCATTATACAAACTGTCGCTATCCACACTATTTACTGCAGCCCTCTCTAAATTTTCTGCTGGTTCTTCCACACATTTCGCTGATTCACTATCCACAGCATGCACAACTTTACTGTTTTTCCCCTCCAAAATATCGACACTTGCAGCTTCAACAAAATTACACATCAATTCACTGTTAAACACCTTATCTTCCTGAAATAATACATCAATGGCTAAGCCACTGTCACCATAAATATTCATCTCAGCAACCTTGTCTGCTGATACACCATTTAAATCAATGCATAAATTCACATCGACAAATTAACTTTACATGAATCGTACACAACTTTATCCTCCGCTGCTACATTACACAAATTGCTGCTACCTTGACGTACAATTCTGGGAGTTCCAGACTTGCTACATTCCACTGTGATCAGACGAAAATTAGCACACAGTGCCATTTTTACACACTTTTCATCCAGATCAACCCTCGATACTACTTTACATACATTCTCACATTCATACTCTGACAAACGTTTCAGATCCAAACATCCATCAATAAGTTTCATTTCAGCTTCATTTGTGACTAGAAACATGTAAATTCCTTCCTCCGAAGTTTCTATACCAGTAGCTTTTACATCATTACATATATTACCATTACTCTGTTCCTTTAGACAGAAGTCATCTACCTCCGGCAATACATTTTTAACTTCAACTGCTGGTGAGACCAATTCTAAGCCTCCCTTAGTAACATTGACTCTTTCCACCAAAACACAATCATCCTCGCTTGCAGCAGGCAACACCAAAGCTACGCCTCCTTCACTAGCATCGATGCTTTTCGCTGACTCATAAATACTTGTCACTACAACACCTTCCTTACTGAAATTGCTACTATTTGCTAATACCTCTTCAGAACTCTCCACACAATTTGGTTTCACAGGATTCATCTCCTCTTTGACTTCTTTTTGAACCACTGAATCTTTCCGTTCATCACCATTCACACACTCATCCATTACACATTCATAACTTACATCATTCCCCACAAATTTAATCCCATTACTTTTACTTAAATCTCTCACAAATCTATGCTTCTGCCATTCACGCCTGCTTTTATTGAAAGAGCCACCTATATAGCCTTCCTCTTTAGCATACTCCATATTACATATTTGTTGCCTTTCTCCAAACCTATCAACATTTCTATCATTATCTCCAGTCCTTTTCATTGCCTGTTTAGATCACCATTCCCAGACCTAAGATGTGGCAAACATCAGTTTCCTGACCAGTTGTTACGCGATTGCACTTCGTGCAAATTTCTCCCGTCAAATCTGCATTCTTTAGTCAGATCCCATTCACGGAAGTAATCACTCCTGTTCGTTCTCTGACCATTCTGCTCATTCGAACTATTAACTCCCTGAGAATTGATTTGATTTCTCTCATGATTATTATTTTGGTGGTGATTATTTCGATTCCCATTTTGATAACTACCACCCGGTTTGCTCTGAGGTTTGAACTTCAAAGCCCTCTTTTATTTTTCTAGAAATTTGTCCATGGAATCACATGATTATGGGCAAGATCAAACTGCAAATCTTCGGGTAAACACCTTTTTAACGTGATGATTTCTGTTAAAACCCACAATGGATGTTTCACAAGCATAAGCTTGCCAAGTTCACGCTTGCAAAAATCCCTCATCATCACATTACCATGCCTGTAACACAGCCCATTTAAAAATTCATTTTGAATCCACATTTGCTTTGCCTCGCTCCAGAATTTATTCAAAAAACACTTTTCGAACTCTTCGTATGATTCGCATGAACTACATTTAACATTTGCCCAAGACTGTGGGTCTCCCTCCAAATGCTGTTTAACATACTTTATTTTCACTTCTTCCAACATGCCATGAACAAAAGCGTCCCTACACGCAGCCAAGAAATTTACTGGGTGATATCTTCCATCGTCTGTGTAACATTTCACCGATCTGGTATTTGCCCAAGGGATATTTATAACCGCCGTGGGCTGTTGGGAGGCTAAGGAATTTAAATCACTTTTTATCTGTTGCATTTGTTTTTTACATTCATTTTCACTAGTGATACAGGACCCATCTTTATCTTTAATTTTCCTCACTTCTTTCTCCCCCTCACCTACGCAGTTAGCAATGTCATTAATTGCTAAATTTATATCGCTTTTATGAGCATCTTGCACTTTTATACAGTTGCTTACCTTGCCCCCAAGTGCTGTCTGTATCTTATCCATTTTTTTTTTTTTGCCAAGAACTATTTCCACTGATTCGATTTTAGATTTTACTATTACAACTTCATCTGTAATTTCCCCCATATCCAATTGGACACATTGTAATTTATCATCAATTGCTTTTTCAAGGTTACCCATAATTTGTTCAACTTCCTCTTTCACAGCAAAACCTATTTCAGTTCGCATTGTATCCATGTCAGTCTGAATTGTATCTGCAACTGTTTGAATAGAACTGATATTATTTGCCATTGTATTCATATTATTTCCCAATCCCTGGATCATCTGCATTAGCTGACAGACCATATCTCCCCCACATTCATTCCCCTTTCCTGACTTCCTACTAGTTACACTTTCACACTCTGTTTTGGGACTAACTGGCTCACTTCCATTTTCAGAATTACACATAGTAAGTGACTGTTTTATATCCGTGAGATCTATGCTCGAACATCAGAAACAAACACTATCTCACTATTTGCACAGGCACTTATCTGATCTGAGATGGTTCCCTCTGCCATGGTGATGCCGTCAGTTGTAAAGGAAATCGATATTAAAGACTGCCCTGGAGTACTGGAAGAAGTTGCCCTCATACTGCTGTTGGTTTGCATCCGCCACTCGAGAAGTCGCCTGATGTAGTTGTAGCTGTTGCCGGTTACCACGTTCCAACCACCTCCGATACCACTGTCCGTTAAATGTCAAAGGTTCTTAATCACTCAGCAATTGCGAATTTTGAACGTAATATAGACATTTATAAATTAAAGATTGTAATTAAATAAAATCTGCAGGTTCTATCTTAACGACTTTAAATGATGAGTACAATAGTAGAAGTACTTTTGAGAATGCGGTATATTTCTGCCAAACACTTATTGGTGTCGATGGTCCAGCACTTGAGTAAACTATAAGTTGAATAACAGGGAAACAGTAGATTCCTAGTGCACAAAATTAGTTATGAGTGACAACATAGCTCACAAGATATTCACTTCTAAATGCATTCCACGTCTTCACTGCGGAAACCATGGAGATCTCACAAGTTCATAAGACGGCATTACGAAATATTTCTATCACCCACACCCACACGCAAAACTGCTCCACTGTCCAAATCTTTCTGTTGTGCCATCATCTCCAGCACTCCCCCTGTCCTGCCCCGTACTGTCCTCCACTCTTCTCCCGCTTCCATGGAGTCTCTCCATTCACGAGCGCTGTGATTGGCTACAGCGCTCACACCATGTCTTCAAGCCAACGCACCCACACAAACATAAGGAAGCACATTTGAAATACTGGATTTACATTTAAATAACTTGAACTAAAATAAATATTCCTATGGCTGGACCATAAACATGCTTTAACTCACATTATTAAATACATATACAAATTAAATAAACATATACAGGGTGTTTCAAAAATCACTGGTATATTTGAAACAGCAATACAAACTAAACAAGCAGCGATAGAAATACACCGTTTGTTGCAATATGCTTGGGACAACAGTACATTTTCAGGCAGACAAACTTTGGAAATTACAGTAGTTACAATTGTCAACAACAGATGGCACTGCGGTCTGGGGAACTCTATAGTATGATATTTTCCACATATCCACCATGTGTAGCAATAATATGGCATAGTCTCTGAATGAAAGTACCCGAAACCTTTGACAACGAGTCTGGCGGAATGGCTTCACATGCAGATGAGATGTACTGCTTCAGCTGTTCAATTGTTTCTGGATTCTGGCGGTACACCTGGTCTTTCAAGTGTCCCCACAGAAAGAAGTCACAGGGGTTCATGTCTGGCGAATAGGGAGGCCAATCCACGCCGCCTCCTGTATGTTTTGGGTAGCCCAAAGCAGTCACATGATCATCGAAATATTCATTCAGGAAATTAAAGACGTTGGCCATGCGATGTGGCCGGGCACCATCATGCATAAACCACGAGGTGTTCGCAGTGTGGTCTAAGGCAATATGTACCACCACAAATTCACGAAGAATGTCCAGATAGCGTGATGCAGTAATCATTTCGGATCTGAAAAATGGGCCAATGATTCCTTTGGAAGAAATGGCGGCCCAGACCAGTACTTTTTGAGGATGCATGGACGATGGGACTGCAACATGGGGCTTTTCGGTTCCCCATATGTGCCAGTTCTGTTTATTGACCTGACACGTTCCACATCATTACGAAGTGTCGTATTCATGATCTATGGAACAAGTATTAATCTAATCTAATCTAATCTAATCTAATCTGACGAAGCCATCCAGGTAAAAATAAGCTTCGTCAGTAAACCAAATGCTGCCCACATGCATATCGCCGTCATCAATCCTGTGCACTATATCGTTAGCGAATGTCTCACGTGCAGCAATGGTAGTGGTGCTGAGGGGCTGCCGCATTCGAATTTTGTATGGATAGAGGTGTAAACTCTGGCGCATGAGACGATACGTGGACGTTGGCGTCATTTGGACCGCAGCTGCAACACGGCGAACGGAAACCCGAGTCCGCTCTTGGATCACCTGCTGCACTAGCTGCGCGTTGCCCTCTGTGGTGTCCGTATGCGGTCGCCCTACCTTTCCAGCACGTTCATCCGTCACGTTCCCAGTCCGTTGAAATTTTTCAAACAGATCCTTTATTGTATCGCTTTTCGGTCCTTTGGTTACATTAAACCTCCGTTAAAAACTTCGTCTTGTTGCAACAACACTGTGTTCTAGGCGGTGGAATTCCAACACCAGAAAAATCCTCTGTTCTAAGGAATAAACCATGTTGTCCACAGCACACTTGCACATTGTGAACAGCACACGCTTACAGCAGAAAGACGACGTACAGAATGGCGCACCCACAGACTGCGTTGTCTTCTATATCTTTCACATCACTTGCAGCACCATCTGTTGTTGAAAATTGTAACTACTGTAATTTCGAAAGTTTGTCCGCCTGAAAATGTACTGTTGTCCCAAGCATATTGCAACAAACGGTGTATTTCTATTGCTGCTCGTTTAGTTTTTATTGCCGTTTCAAATATACCGGTCATTTTTGAAACACCCT
Source organism: Schistocerca gregaria (assembly GCF_023897955.1). NCBI lineage: Eukaryota > Metazoa > Arthropoda > Insecta > Orthoptera > Acrididae > Schistocerca > Schistocerca gregaria. Next base: position 785,512,778 of record NC_064922.1, read on the forward strand.
GTATCAAAGGAATAGCAACAAAAGGTAGGCCAGTAGCCTAATGTCTCTGTGCTTTCTAAAACACAGTAAATATTTAACCAATTTCTTCATGAATAGCATATATCAGATATAAACAAAGACTTAGATGAATAAATATATTTATAAGCATGCTGCTACTGTTTTTTCATGTAACTGTGAAGTACTTATGGCCTGACGCAACTGATAGTAATTGGCCTCTTTGACCTCCAATAACTCATGTACTATTCAAGATACATGCCTGTAATTTATACCAATTTAGGTTTACACTAATAGCTTTCTAAAGACACGTCAGTCAAAGCAAGCAGATGAATGGTTTAGATTTTGGAAATTCATTGTGGATGTTACTTGTATAATTTACAGTCAGATACTAAACTTTAAACTAATAAAGATATTGAAAATCTGATTACACCAGCAGAATCATCATGGTAATAATGGTGATGTAAATGTTTCTTTTTGTGGTATCATAATTCATCTAGCTATTATTAATTTCTATACAAACTGTGAAATGTCTGCTATTATGGTTTCACAAAGTCCATCATCTTTGGCACTCCTGGCACAGACATCTCTTTTATTGACACAAAGTGCTGTCCTTGTCACAGTGTCAACATGGCACACGGCACACGATCAGGCTGGACCCCTTTTGCTTCTGCCAATATCCGACACCACGTGGTCAGCCTGCTGAGTGGCCCACGCCTGCCGAGCGGCCTGTGCGATCATGCCAACTCCAAACTTAGAATATTTTCAGGGTGCCACAATTCGCCTGTTACCTCACAATGCCAACTTTTAACAATCAGTACTTGAGGTCCAGTGGCCAACTTATTGTGTCCTTACTATAACTAGTCTATTATGGGTTCATAACATACTAATTTATGTAGGTTACCGATTAATAATAATATGTTGTTGTTGTTGTTGTTGTTGTTGTTGTTGTTGTTGTTGTGGTCTTCAGTCCTGAAACTGGCTTGATGCAGCTCTCCATGCTACTCTATCCTGTGCAAGCTTCATCATCTCCCAGTACCTACTGCAACCTACATCCTTCTAAATCTGCTTGGTGTAGTCATCTCTTGGTCTCCCTCTACGATTTTTACCCTCCACGCTGCCCTCCAATACTAAATTGGTGATCCCTTGATGCCACAGAACATGTCCTACCAACCGATCCCTTCTTTTGGTCAAGTTGTGCCACAAACTTCTCTTCTCCCCAATCCGATTCAGTACTTCCTCATTAGTTAATGTGATCTACCCATCTAATCTTCAGCATTCTTCTGTAGCGCCACATTTCAAAAGCTTCTATTCTCCTCTTGTCCAAACTATTTATCGTCCATGATTCACTTCCATACATGGCTACACTCCATACAAATATTTTCAGAAATGACTTCCTGACACTTAAATCTATACTCGATGTTAACAAATTTCTCTTCTTCAGAACCGCTTTCCTTGCCATTGCCAGTCTACATTTTATATCCTCTCTACTTCGACCTTCATCAGTTAATTTGATCCCCAAATAGCAAAACTCCTTTACTACTTTAAGTGTCTCATTTCCTAATCTAATTCTCTCAGCATCACCCGACTTAATTCGACTACATTCCATTATCCTCGTTTTGCTTTTGTTTATGTTCATCTTATATCCTCCTTTCAAGATACTATCCATTCCGTTCCACTGCTCTTCCAAGTCCTTTGCTGTCTCTGACAGAATTATAATGTCATTGGCGAACGTCAAAGTTTTTATTTCTTCTCCATGGATTTTAATACCTACTCCGAATTTTTCTTTTGTTTCCTTCACTGGTTGCTCAATATACAGATTGAATAACATCGGGGAGAGACGACAACCCGCACTCACTCCCTTCCCAACAACGGCCTCCCTTTCATGTCTCTCGACTCTAATAACTGCCACCTGGTTTCTGTACAAATTGTAAATAGCCTTTCGCTCCCTGTATTTTACCCCTGCCACCTTCAGAATTTGAAAGAGAGTATTCCAGTCAACATTGTCAAAAGCTTTCTCTAAGTCTACAAATGCTAGAAACGTAGGTTTGCCCTTCCTTAATCTAGCTTCTAAGATAAGTCGTAGGGTCAGAATTTCACGTGTTCCAACATTTCTACGGAGTCCAAACTGATCTTCCTCGAGGTCGGCTTCTACTAATTTTTCCATTCGTCTGTAAAGAATTCGCGTTAGTATTTTGCAGCCTTGACTTATTAAACTGATAGTTCAGTAATTTTCACATCTGTGAACACCTGCTTTCTTTGGGATTGGAATTATTATATTCTTCTTGAAGTCTGAGGGTATTTCGCCTGTCTCCTACATCTTGCTCATCAGATGGTAGAGTTTTGTCAGGACTGGCTCTCCCAAGGTCGTCAGTAGTTCCAATGGAATGTTGTCTACTCCGGGGGCCTTGTTTCGACTCAGGTCTTTCAGTGCTATGTCAAACTCTTCACGCAGTATCATATCTTCCATTTCATCTTCATCTACATCCTCTTCCATTTCCTCAAATACATCGCCCTTGTATAGACCCTCTATATACTCCTTCCACCTCTCTGCTTTCCCTTCTTTGCTTAGAACTGGGTTTCCATCTGAGCTCTTGATATTCATACAAGTGGTTCTCTTTTCTCCAAAGGTCTCTTTAATTTTCCCGTACGCAGTATTTATCTTACCCCTGATGAGGCAAGCCTCTACATCCTTACATTTGTCCTCTAGCCATCCATGCTTAGCCATTTTGCACTTCCTGTCGATCTCTTTTTTGAGACGTCTGTATTCCTTTTTGCCTGCTTCATTTACTGCATTTTTATATTTTCTCCTTTCATCAATTGAATTCAATATTTCTTCTGTTACCCAAGGATTTCTACTAGTCCTGGTCTTCTACCTACTTGATCCTCTGCTGCCTTCACTACTTCACCCCTCAAAGCTACCCATTCTTCTTCTACTGTATTTCTTTCCCCCATTCCTGTCAATTGCTCCCTTATGCTCTCCCTGAAATTCTGTACAACCTCTGATTCTTTTAGTTTATCCAGGTCCCATCTTCTTAAATTCCCACCTTTTTGCAGTTTCTTCAGTTTTAATCTACAGGTAATAACCAATAGATTGTGGTCAGAGTCCTCATCTGCCCCTGGAAATGTCTTACAATTTAAAACCTGGTTCCTAAATCTCTGTCTTACCATTATATAATCTATCTGAAACCTGTCAGTATCTCCAGGCTCCTTCCATGTATTAATAATAATAATCAGATGCAGCAGTAGCTGGAGCAGGATTTGGATATAGATAGACAGATCAGTACATATGAGGCCTGAGGTGCTGCCCCATGTCAGTATTGATTCTTGAGCAAAAAAAAGTTTGATGACCACTAATATAAATATGCTGGCATACCTGTGTACCAATCAACACAATGAGAAAAATTTCTAGGGAGTTCTAATTGATGAGCAGGCAGAACTGAGCTTTTTAGTTAATTCAGTCATGTGCTGATGATACTTCTGGTTAGTGTGAACTAGTTGCAGACCTGTTCCATTATTCTGCTGACTGCGTATGGCATGGGTGCATTTGGACCCTTTACCAATACACTTTAAAGTGAAATAGTCTTATCATTTGTTACTGCAATACTCTGTTCTTTTGTTAAGATATGACTCCAACCATGCAAGGGGAATACCTTTAATGTCTTGCTGGCTTGCCCAGTGAAATTTTATGAACGCTATAAATTGTGGTCTTGGAGAGGTCACAGAAAATAACTATACGGTAATTTTTCTACATTAGCTCTACCATAACTGAGTTTATAAGATGACACATTGCTTTCTCCATAGAGAAAACTTTCTGAATCTTAATTTGTACTGCAGTTAAAATGTTATTCTCTAAGTGTGGCTCAATATTCTGTAGTAAGCAACCTTCTAAAAAGTATTGGGAACAGAGGAAGGAGGAAGATGAGTTCACTTGCCTATCTCTACTTATAAGAGGTGTTTCACAATTTCTATTAAAGGTTTTTAGAATTTGTAGGGGGGACTTTGTTGATTAAGTTTTAATAAGAAACCCATCTCCGGAAATGTTCTATTTGGATATAAAATAAGTGAGATGATCGGATAACTTTCAAATCTCCTGCTTCACTGTATGCACACAAACTGAGAAGAGGGTGTCACCATCAGTCTCCATTATAATTATGATATCACATGAGATAATTGAGCAACACAAAAATAGAAAAAAGAAATAGCTTAGAGAAACTGGTACATTTAAAACTAGGAGGGTTGGCTGTGGTGCTCCATAGGCACACCATACTCCCAACTTTGAAGGAAACATCCTTCATCATTTATGTTTCCTACATACTGGTACATTCGAAACTAGGAGGGTTGGCTGTGGTGCTCCATAGGCACACCATACTCCCAACTTTGAAGGAAACATCCTTCATCATGTATAAAACAACCTATTTACTCTAAACATTATTGAGGTATCCTCCATTTGGCTGTTAAAAATATTATTTATTGCAGTTGCAATTTTGCCACAGTTGTTGTGAAGCATTCTGAAAACTCACAGTCACCATTGTCAGTGCTTGACTATGACTGTTTGTTGAAATTGCAATTACAATAAATATTTTTTACAGTAAAATGTGGATTGACCTCATTCAATAATTATACTAAGGCTGTGAACCCAGTCCAGATCAATATTCTAGACTCAAAACATAGCACAAGCCATGGGCCACCTACAGAGCACACAGTCAGAGCCCATCGTCTCTAGTGCATGTGTATTCTGTGAAAGGGGAGGTTTGAAAGAGATCCGAACTTCAAACTTATTTTACAGCCAAATGGTACATTTCTGGACATGGGTTCCTTATCACAGCTTTATATGCTATGTTGCCTCTACAACTTGTAAACACCTTTGATAGAAACACTTCCGTCTTTCAGGAAATACATCTCGATTCATTGTCTGGTAGCAAAGGTAACTCAAGTCCATAATCAACTTCTAAAGTCTAAGCTTTGTCATTGTAAGCAGTATTCTCTATTTTGTGCTGTCTTTCTTTCTTTATATAATTTTGAAATTATGTTAATTTCAGTAGATCTTATACCATTTTTTATGGGCATTCTCTAGGTTTTCTTTACCAATTTTTTTTCTTTTGATATATTTGTTAAAAATTTTTGTTCCTAGATAAATATTTAAAAAGTTGTGTTTCCCTTTTTTGGGTCTTTATTGTGAGGATCTAGATTATGTCTTTCTCTTCAGAATGAAATGTTTGGCAGAGGATTCATAGAACTACTTTCAGACAATGTCTTGACTGTCCCACTCTCAAACAGCCTGTGGGAAAATTGAACACCCAAATCTTTCCATGAGAGCTCTGAAATCTCGAATTTTATTATCATGGTTATTTGACACTACATAAATGGAAGACAACAACATATTTTGGCATTTGGAGGAAAAAGTTGGTGGCTGAAATTTCATCAAAAGATCTAGCCACAACAAAGAAATGCCTTTGTTTTAATGAGGCCGCCCCAACCCACTCATCATTTCTTTCACTCTCTCTGCCCTAGTTTGTGATAATATAAAAGAAGCTGCATATTAATCCCATTGGGTAAGGATTCAATACCACACATTAATAATGCAGAAGTGGATGGGCAAGTGGGGGAAGTGTACTGTAGGCAATCTCTTTAGTAGATGTGTTGCATCTTCTAAGCCAGTAAACTGCAGCCTTTGGTTCACTTTATACATAATATTTTCTATGTTTTGCTTCCAGTTTAAGTTGTTTGTAATTTAAATCCCACAGTACTTGTTTGAATCCACAACCTTTCAATTTGTGTAATTCATCATGTAACCAAAATTTAACATAATATTTTAGCATTCTCATGGAAGACCTCACAGTTTTTATTGTTTAGTGTAAATTTCCACTTTTTGTACCATGCAGATATCTTGTCTAAATCAGTTGAAATTCATTTTGATCTTTTGATGACTTTAATATGTGGTAAATGACATCATCTTCATACTCTGTGAATAGTGCTGTTTAGATTACCTCCTAAATCATTTACATATATTTCTCTACCCTCCAGTTACCCACTATGTACCCTAATCCTATACCACATTATTTACATTCATTCCGGAAACTTGCAGTCACCATAGCCGAACTGCAATCCAACATACTTTTCCTCCGGTCCTGCTTAACCTTTGGAATTACCCCTAAAGGACTTACCTTAAAAGTTCCCATCTCTGGGTGCAATTCCTCTTTCCACCAGTCTCTCCTGGACTTCCAGAACCTTCAATCCTTAGCCCTTACCCAACTTGTCCTGAATCTCTACACTAATGCATGTAACCACCACTCCCAACAGCTCCTATCTCTCTTCAAAGTCCTCCACCTCTCAAACCCTTGCTTGGAGAACACACTCAGGAACATCATCCAAGAAGCCAGCTGCAAACTTGAGTTCCATGCCACACACCACCTGAAAAAACTATCCACAGTGCGAGTGCAACACCTAAGAAGTGGGGTCCCTCTCCCTATCCCTCACAAACACCAACCACAACAGAACAGCCAACAAACCGCCCTCATAGCCAACAAACCTAGCCTAGCCACCCTACTCAATCTCTCCATCCCAGCACATACCCCACACAGACCAAATCTCAACTATAATCACAGTCAAATGCCACATATCACCAGACCCAATTCAGTTCTAAACCTCTCATCCAGATCCCTCTCTCTTCCAGAGACATCTGTTCTATCAAAAGGCTTAACCTTTAGCCCCACACATAAATTCAACCACACTGCCCTGGTTAAAGATCTCCTCTCATTCACCCGGAACCTTAACTGGAAATATCACTTCACTACCCAAACACAGCCCCCAAATACTAGACTCAGTGTTGAACCTTGTCTAGAACAGTTCCGACCGACTTCTCAAAGGGATCCTCCTCCCCTCCCCCAAAACCATCCCTTGCAGACATTTCAGGAATGCCTCACATCCAGTGTTGCCTCCCAATCCTTCTTGAAGAACATCCCGACAACCCCCAACATCACCCCAGCTGAATCCCATGCCATTAAGGAGCTGAAAACAGACCGCTCTATTGTCATACTCCCAACAGATAAAGGCTCCACAACTGTGGTACTTGACCATGTGGAGTATGTGGCAGAAGGACTGCATCAGCTCTCCGACACCTCAACCTACAAAGCTGTTACCCTGGATCCCATTCTCTCCATCCAGACTGAGTTGCAGAAAATCCTAAAAATCCAAGGTCCCTCACCAGGCCTCACAACAGCTTCCATAGACTTACTCACTCCACCTGAGCCATGTACCCCTACCTTCTACCTATTACCCTAAATCCACAAAGAGAACCATCTTGGCCGTCCCATAGTAGCAGGCTTCAAAGCCCCAACAGAACGTATCTCAGCTCTGGTAGACCAACACTTCCAACCTATCACCCGCAGACTCCCATCCTACATCAAAGACACAAACCACTTCCTAGAATGCCTCAAATCCATTCCCACTCCTCTCCCACCTTAAACCTTTCTTGTCACCATAGATGCTACATCCCTTTACACAAACATCCCACACACCCATGGTCTCTCTGCCGTTGAGCACTACCTCTCCCAACGCCCACCCGCAGCTCTTCCAAAAATCTCGTTCCTTATCACACTTACCAACTTCATCCTCACCCATAATTACTTCACTTTTGAAGGCCAGACCTACAAACAAATCAGGGGAACGGCCATGGGACCCAGGATGGCTCCGTCCTATGCCAATCTCTTCAGGGGCCGCATGGAGGAGGCTTTCCTGAAGATTCAACAGCTGCTTCCCCTGGCCTGGTATAGGTTTATAGATGACATCTTTGTGGTCTGGACTCATGGTGAAGAAACACTCCTTAATTTCCTCCATAACCTCAACTCCTTTTCTAATCTGAATTTCACCTGGTCCTTCTCCAAAACGCATGCCACCTTCCTGAATGTTGACCTTCATCTTGTTGAAGCTCACATCCACACCTCTGTCCATATCAAACCCACAAACAACAGTACCATCACTTTGATAGCTGCCATCCATTCCACATCAAACACTCCCTTCCCTACAGCCTAGGTATTCGTGGCAAACGTATCTGCTCCAGTGACGAATCCCTCAACAATTACACCAATAACCTGACTAGTGCTTTCCTCTCCCACAACTATCCTGCAGACCTTGTCCACAAACAGATCTCCCAAGCAATACATTCCTCCCCGTCCAACAACAATGTTCCTACCCCCAGACCACACAGAAGCATCCCCCTTGTCACCCAATATTATCCTGGCCTCGAATACATCAATAAATTACTCCGCCAGGGATATGACTTTCTCAAGTCAACCACTTGAAATGAGATCTTCCCTTGACAAAATTCTCCCCACACCACCCAGAGTTGCCTTTCGTCACCCCCCAAACCTCCATAACATCCTTGTTAAACCTACAATATTCCCAGACTACCTTCTATACCCAGCGGTTCCTACCCCTGTAAACGACCCCGCTGCAAAACCTGCCCCATGCATCCCCCAACAACCATCTACTCCAGCCCCGCTACTGGTAAAACATACACAATTCAAGGCAGAGCCATGTGTGAAACTACACATGTCATTTATCAGCTGACATGCCTGCACTGCACAGCCAATTACATCGGTATGAAAACAACTAAACTGGCTGAGCGCATGAACGGACACAGACAAACTGTCCGCCTAGGAGATGTCCAATACCCAGTAGCGGAGCATGCCCTCCAGTACAATTCTAGTGACCTAGGAACCTGCTATACCGTATGTGCCATTTGGCCTCTCCCACCCAACACCAGTCCCTCTGAACTGTGGAGATGGGAACTCCAACACATCCTTTCAACCAGCCATCCCCCTGGACTGAACCTATGTTAAACAACCTCATTCCCATTTACTCTTCAGTCTTCTCCTCTTTCCCTTTCCTCTTTAGCCATTCACGCATCTTTTCATCCTACATAGTTGTGTTTATCTTTATTCTATATACCTCTTTACCTCTGTATGCATCCTCTTTGGTTTGAAGCTGGCACAGTACTTACAGTAGAATATCTTTGGCTTCCCTCTGACAACCATGCCTCCATCCTTGCTACCCTTCCTGTTGCTTCATAACCTGGGTTGTGAGTAACTAAATCCACTTTCCCTTCTTCCCTTTCTTTCTCCTCTCTTCTTCCTGATGAAGGAACATTTATTCCAAAAGCTAGGAACGTAAATTTTCGGTTGTTTTTTGTGTATCTATCGGCTGTACTGAGCTGAGGTAAGTACTGGCCAGCCCCTCTATCTCTTTGTTAGTGCTGGTAGATGTGCACAATAAAAAAAGCACACACACACACACACACACATACAAAATTTCGAGCTTTCGCAATCCACGGTTGCTTCGGCAGGAAAGAGGGAAGGAGAGGGAAAGATGAAAGGATGTGGGTATTAAGGGAGGGGGTAAGGAGTCATTCCAATCCCGGGAGCAGAAAGACTTACCTTAGGGGGAAAAAAGGATAGGTATATACTCGCGCACACACACACACACACACACACACACACACACACACACACATATCCATCCACACATATACAGACACAAGCAGACATATTTAAAGGCAAAGAGGGAAACATTCCACGTGGGAAAAATATATCTAAAAACAAAGATGATGTGACTTACCAAACAAAAGCGCTGGCAGGTCGATAGACACACAAACATACACACATAATTCAATGTCTGCTTGTGTCTGTGTATGTGTGGATGGACATGCGTGTGTGTGCGAGTGTGTAGCTGTCCTTTTTTCCCCTTAAGGTAAGTCTTTTCGCTCCCGGGATTGGAATGACTCCTTACCCTCTCCCTTAAAATCCACATCATTTCGTCTTTCCCTCTCCTTCCCTCTTTCCTGAAGAAGCAACCACTGGTTGCGAAAGCTTGAATTTTGTGTGTATGTTTGTGTGTCTATCGACCTGCCAGCACTTTTGTTTGGTAAGTCACATCATCTTTGTTTTTCAATATAATAGAAGGAAACATTCCACGTGGAAAAAATATATCTAAAAACAAAGATGATGTAACTTACCAAACAAAAGTGCTGGCAGGTCGATAGACACACAAACAAACACAAACACACACACAAAATTCAAGCTTTTGCAACCAAATGTTGCTTCATCACGAAAGAGGGAAGGAGAGGGAAAGATGAAAGGATGTGGGTTTTAAGGGAGAGGTTAAGGAGTCATTCCAATCCTGGGAGTGCAAAGACTTACCTTAGGGGGAGAAAAGGACAGGTATTTATTCGCACACACACACACATATCCATCCGCACATATACAGACACAAGCAGACATTTGTAAAGGCAAAGAGTTTAGTCAGAGATGTCAGTCAAGGTGGAAGTACAGAGGCAAAGATGTTGTTGAATGACAGGTGAGGTATGAGTGGCAGCAACTTGAAATTAGCAGAGGTTGAGGCCTGGTGGTTAATGGGAAGAGAGGATATATTCAAGGGCAAGTTCCCATCTCCAGAGTTCTGACAGGTTGGTGTTAGTGGGAAGTATCCAGATAACCCGGACGGTGTAACTCTGTGCCAAGAAGTGCTGGCCATGCACCAAGACATGTTTAGCCATTGGGTGATACTCATTACCAACAAACACTGTCTGCCCATGTCCATTCATGCAAATGGACAGTTTGTTGCTGTTGTTTCCACATAGAAAGCTTCACAGTGTAGGCAGGTAAGTTAGTAACTCACATGGGTGCTTTCACACGTGGCTCTGCCTTTGATCGTGTACACCTTCCGGGTTACAGGACTGGAGTAGGTGATGGTGGGAGGGTGCATGGGACAGGTTTTACACCGTGAGCAGTTACAAGGGTAGGAGCCAGAGGGTAGGGATGGTGGTTTGGGGATTTCATAGGGATGAACCAAGAAGTTACGAAGATTAGATGGATGGCGGAAAGACACTCTCGGTGGAATGGCGAGGATGTCATGAAGGATGGATTTCATTTCAGGGCAGGATTTGAGGAAGTCATATCCCAGCTGGAGAGCCACATTCAGAGTCTGATCCAGTCCCGGGAAGTATCCTGTCACAAGTGGGGCACTTTTGGGGTTTTTCTGTGGGAGGGGATGAGGAAGTGGCTCTGGTTTTTGCTCGTGTTCCGGGTCGGGAGGGTAGTTGCGGGATGCGAAAGCTGTTTTCAGGTTGTTGCTGTAATGGTTCAGAGATTCCGGACTGGAGCAGATTTGTTTGCCACAAAGAACTAGGCTGTAGGGAAGGGACTGTTTGATATGAAATGGGTGGCAGCTGTCATAATGGAGGTACTGTTGCTTGTTGGTGGGTTTGTTGTGGACGGATGTGTGAAGCTGGCCATTGGGCAGATGGAGGTCAACGTCAAGGAAAGTGGCATGGGATTTGGAGTAGGACCAGGTGAATCTGATGGAACCAAAGAAGTTGAGGTTGGAGAGGAAATTCTGGAGTTGTTCTTCACTGTGAGTCCAGATCATGAAGATGTCATCAATAAATCTGTACCATACTTTGGGTTGGCAGGCTTGGGTAACCAAGAAGGCATCCTCTAAGCAACCCATAAATAGGTTTGCATATGGGGGGCCATCCTGGTACCCATGGCTGTTCCCTTTAACTTTTGGTATGTCTAGCCTTCAAAAGTGAAGAAGTTGTGGGTCAGGATGAAGCTGGGTAAGGTAATGAGGAAAGAGGTTTTAGGTAGGGTGGCAGGTGATTGTTGTGAAAAGAAGTGCTGCATCACAGCGAGCCCCTGGACGTGCAGAATATTTGTGTATAAGGAAGTGGCATCAATGGTTACAAGGGTGGTTTCCGGGGTAACAGATTGGCTAAGGATTCCAGGCGTTCAAGAAAGTGGTTGGTGTCTTTGACGAAGGATGGGAGACTGCATGTAATGGGTTGAAGGTGTTGATCTACGTAGGCAGAGATGTGTTCTGTGGGGGCTTGGTAACCAGCTACTTTGGGGCGGCTGGGATGATTGGGATTGTGAATTTTAGGAAGTAGGTAGAAGGTAGGGGTGCGGGGTGTCAGTGGTGTTGGGAGGTTGATGGAGTCCGGTGAAAGGTTTTGTAGGTGGCCTAAGGCTCTGAGGATTCCTTGAAGCTCCGCCTGGACATCAGGAATGGGATATATATATATATATATATATATATATATATATATATATATATATATATATATATATATATATAATAGAAAGAAACTTCCACATGGGAAAAATATATTAAAAACAAAGATTCCAAGACTTACCAAGCGGGAAAACGCCGGCAGACAGGCACAAGAACAAAACACACAAACACACACACAGAATTACTAGCTTTCGCAACCGATGGTTGCTTCTTCAGGAAGGAGAGGGAAAGACGAAAGGATGTGGGTTTTAAGGGAGAGGGTAAGGAGTCATTCCAATCCCGGGAGTGGAAAGACTTCCCTTAGGGGGAAAAAAAGGACAGGTGTACACTCGCGCACACACACACACACACACACACACACACACATATCCATCCGCACATACACAGACACAAGCAGACATATATTGTTATTGAAGGGATGTTAAACACTTATCTCCTTCTCCTGTTCCCTATCGTTGTTGTCATTGTCCTCTTCATATTTAAGATTGTCTTCATTGCCATCGAGGGTGTTACTTTCACTGCAGTTCTTGAAAGATTTAACGGTGTTTTGTCTCACTCTAGACCATAACTGTTTATTATCCACTGACATATTTGTTTGATTGTAGGTCGTTTTAAAGCTCCCTGCGGTATGAATTCATGTTTGTTTTCATTCATCATCTATTTGTCCCATTCCTCTCTATGCATTTTAAATGGTTTATTTATTGAAACATTAAGAGGTTGCAATTGTGAAGTAAGTCGTCCTGGAATAACAGCAAGGTCTGTATTTCCATGCCCCAGTTTCTCTTTCACAGAATTTTTTGGATGACTGCTAAACTGATCTAGCACATGAAAACTTTTCTTTAATAAAGCAGCTTTCCTTCTCTCCCACACTCTGTTAATCCATAATTTTCTACCAGCCTCATCCATCCAACTCTTATCATGTATGTGAACAGCAAGACCTGCCAGTGTTTCAGAAGGTATTGGCATTGTTTTGCACTTGAAAATGATCATTGGATTAAGTTTAGAACCATCAGTACAACATGAAAAGAGAAGAGTGTAGTGCATTTTTTCATATCGAATTGTTTTTATAGTTAATAGTTTCAGCACCTTTCATGGCAACAGTTCTGTTACTCAGTACATCAAATGTCAGAGGAGTTTCATCCATATTCATTATTTGGCAGCAGAGGATCAAGTAGGTAAAAAGACGAGGGCTAGTAGAAATCCTTGGGTAACAGAAGAGACATTGAATTTAATTGATGAAAGGAGAAAATATAAAAATGTAGTACATGAAGCATGTGAAAAGGAATACAAATGTTTCAAAAATGAGAGCGACAGGAAGTGCAAAATGGCTAAGCAGGGATGGCTAGACGACAAATGTAAGGATGTAGAGGCATATGTCACTAGGGGTAAGATAGATACTGCCTAGAGGAAAATGAAAGAGACCTTTGGAGACAAGAGATTCACTTGTATGAATATCAAGAGCTCAGATGGAAAACCAGTCCTAATCAAAGGAGGGAAAGCAGAAAGGTGTATCTAGAGGGTCTATACAAGGCTGTTGTACTTGAGGATAATATTATGGAAATGGAAGAGGATGTAGATGAAGATGACATGGGAGGTACGATACTGTGTGAAGAGTTTGACAGAGCACTGAAAGACCTGAGTCGAAACAAGGCCCCGGGAGTAGACAACATTCCATTTGAACTACTGACGGCCTTGGGAGAGCCATTCCTGACAAAACTTTACCATCTGGTGAGCAAGATGTATGAGACAGGTGAAATACCCTCAGACTTCAAGAAGAATATAATAATTCCAATCCCAAACAAAGCAGATACTGACAGGGGAAAAATTATCGAACTATCAGTTTAATAAATCATGATTGCAAAATACTAACACGATTTTTTTACAGACAAATGGTAAAGGTAAATCAACTAGCACTGCAGCTGCTCAACTATTTGAAGAGGTGTTAGGGGGTATAGAAAGCAAGGAACATGTAGCAGGTGTATACCTAGACCTGGAAAAAGTCTTTGATTGTGTGAAAGTTGACATCCTATTAGACAAGCTAAGGAAAATGGGCATTAGAGGCGCTGCTTATGACCTAATAAAGTGTTATATGAGCAATAGAAAACAGTTTGTTCTACTTAAAACAGAAAGTGGTGTCTACAAATCAGAGATCACGTGCTTAAAATATGGCGTGCCCCAGGGCTCGGTGTTGGGCCCCCTTCTGTTCTTGATCTACACTCCTGGAAATCGAAAAAAGAACACATTGACACCGGTGTGTCAGACCCACCATACTTGCTCTGGACACTGCGAGAGGGCTGTAGAAGCAATGATCACACACACGGCACAGCGGACACACCAGGAACCGCGGTGTTGGCCGTCGAATGGCGCTAGCTGCGCAGCATTTGTGCACCGCCGCCGTCAGTGTCAGCCAGTTTGCCGTGGCATACGGAGCTCCATCGCAGTCTTTAACACTGGTAGCATGCCGCGACACCGTGGACGTGAACCGTATGTGCAGTTGACGGACTTTGAGCGAGGGCGTATAGTGGGCATGCGGGAGGCCGGGTGGACGTACCGCCGAATTGCTCAACGCGTGAGGCGTGAGGTCTCCACAGTACATCGATGTTGTCGCCAGTGGTCGGCGGAAGGTGCACGTGCCCGTCGACCTGGGACCGGACCACAGCGACGCACCGATGCACGCCAAGACCGTAGGATCCTACACAGTGCCTTAGGGGACCGTACCGACACTGTTGCTCCTGGGGTATCGGCGAGGACCATTCACAACCGTCTCCATGAAGCTGGGCTACGGTCCTGCACACCGTTAGGCCGTCTTCCGCTCACGCCCCAACATCGTGCAGCCCGCCTCCAGTGGTGTCGCGACAGGCGTGAATGGAGGGACGAGTGGAGACGTGTCGTCTTCAGAGATGAGAGTCGCTTCTGCCTTGGTGCCAGTGATGGTCGTATGCGTGTTTGGCGCCGTGCAGGTGAGTGCCACAATCAGGACTGCATACGACCGAGGCACACAGGGCCAACACCCGGCATCATGGTGTGGGGAGCGAACTCCTACACTGGCCATACACCTCTGGTGATCGTCGAGGGGACACTGAATAGTGCACGGTACATACAAACCGTCATCGAACCCATCGTTCTACCATTCCTAGACCGGCAAGGGAACTTGCTGTTCCAACAGGACAATGCACGTCCGCATGTATCCCGTGCCACCCAACGTGCTCTAGAAGGTGTAAGTCAACTACCCTGGCCAGCAAGATCTCCGGATCTGTCCCCCATTGAGCATGTTTGGGAGTGGATGAAACGTCGTCTCACGCGGTCTGCACGTCCAGCACGAACGCTGGTCCAACTGAGGCGCCAGGTGGAAATGGCATGGCAAGCCGTTCCACAGGACTACATCCAGCATCTCTACGATCGTCTCCATGGGAGAATAGCAGTCTGCATTGCTGCTAAAGGTGGATATACACTGTACTAGTGCCGACATTGTGCGTGCTCTGTTGCCTGTGTCTATGTGCCTGTGGTTCTGTCAGTGTGATCATGTGATGTATCTGACCCCAGGAATGTGTCAATAAAGTTTCCCCTTCCTGGGACAATGAATTCACGGTGTTCTTATTTCAATTTCCAGGAGTGTATGTAAATGATATTAAATACTGTACTATACATTTCAAAATTGTTCTGTATGCAGATGACACGTCCGTTGTATGTAAAAAGTAATCATGTAATGAACTAGAGGCCGAGTGCAATAATGTGACAAAAGGAATTGTTCAGTTTTTTAATGAAAGCCACTTAAATGTAAGCACCAGTAAAACATGTTTGATGCAGTTTACACATTAGAAAAGTACCATACTTACATGAAGAACAACAAATGCTTTGTGAAATTATGTGAATAGAAATCAGTAAACATCTTATTGTAATTTTGTTGTAAATTAATGTCGTATTCAGAAGAATGTGTCTTGTGTATTGTACAAATAACTTTAATCATTACTGTTTCTTTGTACATGTGCAGCACACCATTCGATGTTGAATAAAGCTATTGTTATTCTTCTTCTTCTTATTATTATTACTGGTAGAAGCCAACCTTGGGGAAGATCAGTTTGGATTCCATAGAAATGCTGGAACATGTGAGGCAATACCAACCCTATGACTTATCTTAGAAGATAGGTTATGGATAGGCAAACCTACATTTCTAGGATTTGTAGACTTAGAGAAAGGTTTTGACAATGTTGACTGGAATACTCTCTTTCAAATTCTGATGGTGCAGGGGTAAATTACAGAGAGCAAAAAGTCATTTACAGTTTGAACAGAAACCAAATGGCAGTTATGAGTTATGGTTCACGAAAGGGAAGCAGTGATTGAGAAGGGAGTGAGTCAAGGTTGTAGCCTATCCCAGATGTTATTCAATCTGTAGATTGAGCAAGCAGTAAAGGGAACAAAAGAAACATTTGGAGTATGAATGAAAATAAAGGAGGAGAAATAAAAACTTTGAAGTTTGCTGACGACCTGGAACAGCAGTTGAATGAAATAGACAGTGTCTTGAAAGGAGGATACAAGATGAACATCAACAAAAGCAAAACAAGGATAATGGAATGTAGTTGAGTTAAATCAGGTGATGCTGAGGGAATTAGTTTAGGGAATGAGACATTTAAAGTAGTAGATGAGTTTCGCTACCTGGAAAGCAAAATAACATATATAGTCGAAGTAGAGAGGGTATAAAATGTAGACTGGCTATGGAAAGGAAAGCGTTTCTGTTGATTTTATTGTGGTCTTCAATCCAGAGACTGGTTTGATGCAGCTGTCCACTACTGCAACCTACAGCCTTCTGAATCTGCTTTGTAGATTCATCTCTAGGTCTCCCTCTATGATTTTTACCCTCTACACTTCCCTCCAATGTTAAATTGGTGATCCCTTGATGCCTCATAACGTGTCCTACCAACAGTTCCCGTCTTCTAGTCAATTTGTGACACAAATTTCTCTTCTCTCCAACTCTGTTCTGTACCTACTCATTAGTTACGTGATTTACCAACCTAATCTTCAGCATTCTTCTGTAGCAACACATTTGAAAAGCTTCTATTCTCTTGAAAACCAATTGCTAGGCAATACCATTAACGAGAACATCATTTGTGAAAAGGCGAGAATAATTTTTGCTGACCTCGGTAAGGAGTCACCAGGATCATCAGCGGCCAAATACACTCCTGGAAATGGAAAAAAGAACACATTGACATCGGTGTGTCAGACCCACCATACTTGCTCCGGACACTGCGAGAGGGCTGTACAAGCAATGATCACACGCACGGCACAGCGGACACACCAGGAACCGCGGTGTTGGCCGTCAAATGGCGCTAGCTGCGCAGCATTTGTGCACCGCCGCTGTCAGTGGCAGCCAGTTTGCCGTGGCATACGGAGCTCCATCGCAGTCTTTAACACTGGTAGCATGCCGCGACAGCGTGGACGTGAATCGTATGTGCAGTTGACGGACTTTGAGCGAGGCCGTATAGTGGGCATGCGGGAGGCCGGGTGGACGTACCGCCGAATTGCTCAACGCGTGGGGCGTGAGGTCTCCACAGTACATCGATGTTGTCGCCAGTGGTCGGCGGAAGGTACACGTGCCCGTCGACCTGGGACCGGACCGCAGCGACGCACGGATGCACGCCAAGACCGTAGGATCCTACGCAGTGCTGTAGGGGACCGCACCGCCACTTCCCATCAAATTAGGGACACTGTTGCTCCTGGGGTATCGGCGAGGACCATTCGCAACCGTCTCCATGAAGCTGGGCTACGGTCCTGCACACCGTTAGGCCGTCTTCCGCTCACGCCCCAACATCGTGCAGCCCGCCTCCAGTGGTGTCATGACAGGCGTGAATGGAGGGACGAATGGAGACGTGTCGTCTTCAGCGATGAGAGTCGCTTCTGACTTGGTGCCAATGATGGTCGTATGCGTGTTTGGCGCCGTGCAGGTGAGCGCCACAATCAGGACTGCATACGACCGAGGCACACAGGGCCAACACCCGGCATCATGGTGTGGGGAGCGATCTCCTACACTGGCCGTACATCTCTGGTGATCGTCGAGGGGACACTGAATAGTGCACGGTACATCCAAACCGTCGTCGAACCCATCGTTCTACCATTCCTAGACCGGCAAGGGAACTTGCTGTTCCAACAGGACAATGCACGTCCGCATGTATCCCGTGCCACCCAACGTGCTCTAGAAGGTGTATGTCAACTATCCTGGCCAGCAAGATCTCCGGATCTGTCCCCCATTGAGCATGTTTGGGACTGGATGAAGCGTCGTCTCACGCGGTCTGCACGTCCAGCACGAACGCTGGTCCAACTGAGGCGCCAGGTGGAAATGGCATGGCAAGCCGTTCCACAGGACTACATCCAGCATCTCTACGATCGTCTCCATGGGAGAATAGCAGCCTGCATTGCTGCGAAAAGTGGATATACACTGTACTAGTGCCGACATTGTGCATGCTCTGTTGCCTGTGTCTATGTGCCTGTGGTTCTGTCAGTGTGATCATGTGATGTATCTGACCCCAGGAATGTGTCAATAAAGTTTCCCCTTCCTGGGACTATGAATTCACGGTGTTCTTATTTCAATTTCCAGGAGTGTAAGTGTTTAAGAGAAGCCATGGGTGGTTCTAGAAACTTAAGAGAAGAACTGGCAACCACAGTGTTGTAAGGCACAGGGAAGCAGTCAGCACTGACACAAAGGCAGCAGCTAACTTAATCAGCAACTCCAAGATTCTCATAGGTTCTGAGGGTTATCTGCCATAACGGGTTTTCTGTTGCGATGAGACGGGTCTATTCTGGAAAATGATACTGAAGTGTGCCTTTAAAACAGCAGAGGAGAATACATTGTCTGTCACAAGCCAATGAAAGACCATCTCACACTGCTATTCTGTGCCAATGCAAGTGACCAATACTTGTCTACCATTCAGAAACTTCAAGAGCCTTCAAGAAGTGTGAAGTCCAGAAGTGCAAGTTAAATATGATGTGGAGGTTTGGGTGATACGTGATCTTTTTTGTGATTGGATCAATGAAGTGGTTGGTCCTTCGGTGAAAAAATATTTGCTTGAGATGAATCTGGCACTCCATATCTTGCTTGCTATGGGCAACACTTCTGCCCATTCTCCAGGCCTACAAGACCACCTCCTTGAAGAATTTCAATTCATCAGGTTCCAATTTCTGTCTCCCAACACCATTCTCTTACTTCAGCCTATGGACCAGCACGTTAGTTCTAGCCTTCAGAAGCTTTACATTAAAGCACCCTTTGAGCATTGATTTGCTTTGACTAAAGCTACCAATTTCACTCTCAGAGAGTTTAGGAAATATCACTTCAGCATCATTGCCTGCATCGCGATAATTGAAAAGGAATAGGAATGGGTTACCAAGAGAATTCTCACTTCTGCTTGGATGAAGTTTTGGCTGGTGTGCATTGTCAAATGCAACTCTAGGGCATTTGATTCAGTGCTGGTGGAGCCTGTAGTCAACAACATTGTCTCTTTGGCCAAGAGCATGGGACTTGAAGTGGATAACAATGATAGCGATGAGCTTGCGGGAGATCACAACCAAGGAATGATTGCTGAAGAGCTTACGGAGTTGCAGTGTGTTTCACAGCAGGAAGTTGTGGAGAGGAGTTCAGAGGAGGAGGAGATGACAGCAGAGGAGCAGTCTTCTGGCACAGTAAGAGAAATTCTGAAAGCATGGGAATCGGTTGTATAGTACATTGAAAATCAACAACCCAATAAAGCAGTGCCTAAGCATGCTACAAATTTATTTGATGATAACGCTGTGTCACATTTTTTCCAGGTGTTGAAGCATGGCAGAAACAAATGGCAAAATATATAGCTTCCTAGTAAAATAGAATTAGTTATGTATCATGAGTAATAAAGTATGTAATACTTTACATATAATTTTCTTTGAATAAGTGGCACAAATAAGATAAAAATTTTAGTACTTTTTCTGGGTGGAGCGCATTACTGTATTTTACATTAATTTATATGGGATAAATTGTTTCACTTAATGAATGTTTCACACTATGATGGTGGTGGTGGTTAGTGTTTAACGTCCCGTCGACAATGAGGCCATTAGAGACGGAGCTCAAGCTCGGGTTATGGAAGGATTGGGAAGGATTTCGGCCGTGCCCTTTCAAAGGGACCATCCTGCCATTTGCCTGAAATGATTTAGGGAAATCACGGAAAACCTAAATCAGGATGGCCGGAGATGGGATTGAACCGTCGTCCTCCCGAATGCGAGTCCAGTGTGCTAACCACTGCGCCACCTCGCTCGGTTCACACTACGAGTAAGATTCTGGAATGGTTTATGCTTACTATGCAAGGTTAGAATCTATTGCCCATGTCACTTGTTACTTTTAATAACTTTTATACACTTTCACACAAATCTTCAGTGTCAACTTTATCCTGTCTAGAAATTGGAAACTAGACTTGCACAATTACTAAGTTGACAAGTTTAGCTGCATTTCTTATCATCAGTTACATGATAGGTGTTCATAACATCATTCACCCATTTTTCCCCAAATATTTGCTGCCCCTTTATGCTTTGGATTTTTCCTCAATTGCACTTTACCTTCATTAAATCACAGTTCTTGTTCATTAAATTATAGTCCTTGTAATTGCTGTCTGGTTTGACAAAGTGCTAAAATTTCAACCTCATTTGTTTTCATAAGAATTCTGAATTACTCTAATTTTACAACTTTTACAAATGTCATTATATTTGATGTTCCTGGTGTCACATTTTTTCATACTGTATGGCTTTTGCTGGCTCTAGACCTTGGCTATCTCACTCATTTTCCTGCCAGATCTCAGTTTGAAAGTTCCATGATCAATAATATTTGAATTGTCCTCTGTAGTCTCCACAATCACTAGGGCATACTTTATTAGAATAATGGTGCCTTCCCCATCGCAGTTTTACTGTCATTCAAGTCTTCCTGACCATAACAGTAAATGTCCAGTCATAACTAGATCAACAGTATGTGTCTCCTGCATTGCGCTCATTTGACAGCACAGCTTCCATTATCAGGAAGAGGAACTCCTCTGTTTTGGATTGTTGTTTCATCTGTCACTGAAGTTGTTGGTCTTTTTTATATGGGACTCTACACATCCTTACTGGGTTCAATTATATGGAGCCAGATGGTCCCTTCTTTTTAACAAGTATTATTCCTCCTGTTCCACCTTTTGCAAATGTGCTTGTGGCTAGCTATAGAAAAGTTTCTTGCCACTGCTGAACTTTATTACCTTCTGCACCTTGTGATGTTTTGCTGTTATATTTACAGATTTATTTATTGTGTTAAGATTAATGCCAGAAGGCCCTCTTTTTCATCTAACTGTGTATTACTCATATTTATAACTGAATCAAATAGCTATATGAAAAGTATTTATTGTTTTTAAAATAATGACAGTAACTGTTACAACATTGCTTTTATACCGAGACTGAAAACTGGGAGGTAATAGCTGCTGTTTATACATTGCCAATGGCAGATTTCTAGGGATTAGGATGAAATAAAAGCAAATATTTACACAAAAAGAAAAAAAATGTTGGGATATGCAGTCACTGAAAAATAGAAAGATTATCAGTGCTTCATGTCTTGTTAACAACAAGGTCATTAGAATGAAGCACAAGCTCTGAGAAATAGTAAGATGATTAGTGTTTCATGTCTTGTCAATGATGAGATCATCAGAGCGAAGCACAGGCCCTGATTAGGGAAGGAAATCAGCTGTGTCCTTTTCTAGGGAACCATCCTGGTACACCATTTAACCCTGTGTCCATGGGTGGTATAAACATCTGCTTTCAGTTCTTTCTGAACAGTTTCAGGGGCCTTGCTGTTATAACGTCAGATGTCATTTCTGATGTTGTTGTTGTTGTGGTCTTCAGTCCTGACACTGGTTTGATGCAGCTATCCATGCTACTCTATCCTGTGCAAGTTTCTTCATCTCCCAGTACTTACTACAACCTACATCCTTCTGAATCTGCTTGGTGTATTCATCTCTTGGTCTCCCTCTACGATTTTTACCCTCCACGCTCCCCTCCAATTCTAAATTTGTGATCCCTTGATGCCTCAGGTCATGTCCTACCAACCGGTCCCTTCTTCTTGTCAAGTTGTGCCACAAACTCCTCTTCTCCCCAATTCTATTCAATACCTCCTTATTAGTTATGTGATCTACCCATCTAATCTTCAGCATTCTTCTGTAGCACAACATTTCGAAAGCTTCTATTCTCTTCTTGTCCAAACTGTTTACCGTCCATGTTTCACTTCCATACATGGCTACACTCCATACAAATACTTTCAGAAATGTCTTCCTGACAGTTAACAAACTTCTCTTCTTCAGAAACGCTTTCCATGCCATTGCTAGTCTACATTTTATATCCTCTCTACTTCAACCATCATCATTTATTTTGCTCGCCAAACAGCAAAACTCCTTTACTACTTTAAGTGTCTCATTTCCTAATCTAATTCCCTCAGCATAACCCGACTTAATTCGACTACATTCCATTATCCTCATTTTGCTTTTGTTGATGTTCATCTTATACCCTCCTTTCAAGACACTGTCCATTCTGTTCAACTGCTCTTCGAAGTCCTTTGCTGTCTCTGACAGAATTACAGTGTCATCGGCGAACCTCAAAGTTTTTATTTCTTCTACGTGGATTTTAATATCTACTCCGAATTTTTCTTTTGTTTCCTTTAATGCTTGCTCAATATACAGATTGAATAACCTCGGGGTGAGGCTCCAACCCTGTCTCACTCCCTTCCCAACCACTGCTTCCCTTTCGTGTCCATCAACTCTTATAACTGCCATCTGGTTTCTCTACAAATTGTAAATAGTCTTTCACTCCCTCTATTTTACCCCTGCCACTTTCAGGCCTCCTGGCACATAGGCCAGGAGGGGAAAAGCTATCCCTGCCTCAGGCACATAGAATAGAGTGTGGAGGGAGGGGATACAATAACTACTGGCAACTGACACTGTTGCTGTATACAAACTCATTACTGCAGTGTTGGCAGAGGGAGGTACTATACGTTGGCAGAAATGCCAAGGAGTGCGGAAACTTTAATCAAATTGTACACCTGTGATAAGAAAATACCTATTGTCACAAAGAACAGACACCATGCATTCATACAATTGATACTCCTAGCTGGGCAATGGATCCACGTCCTTCAGTGCAGGTGCACAGTATGTCCAATCTCCTGTGGGAACCTCAGAGTAGCGAACATAGAGTCAATGGACAGGGACTGCAGATATGTTGCGCTCAACATGAATGTAGATTGGTTGTGAGCCATGCAGAGGTAGTCTGCACACTTTGATAATGCTGTGTTCTGGATGGTGCAGTGTTTTAATGCACCAGTTTTGAATCCCAGACCAGTACACATTTTTGCTCATCGCCGCTGATTTTGGGAGATGTCCCACCACAGCTGACAGCAGTGATCCTCTTCAATTTATAAGACAATATCTATGGCAAAGTATCAATCTGTGATTTATCGGCCATTCCTACTTGTTTGGTGGAAACACTGCAGAATAGATGTAATTTTAAAATTGTGATTAAAATACCTGGAAAGTGTTTGTTTATCCAGTTGTTGACATGACAAGACGAATATAATAAATGGCTAGTGCCATAAAAAGACACCCACAACGGGAATTGTAAGATTTGCATAAAGGACACTGATACAGAGCCATGAGGAAGAACCGGCATTAAAATCCCATATGCAAGGAGTCATTTTGTGTCATATGCAACTTGATTCAAATGAGTTGACTTGATGTGCTCAAATTACGTGTGTTAAAGATTAAATTGAGAATCAGTTATTAATACACTTCATCTGTATCTACTCGGATAATAATTATTTTTTATTGTCCGACAAAGTGAGTGGTAAATTTTATTGGAAAGGCGATGTATAAATGAAACAAATGATTAAAGATAACACAAAAGGAATAAGATTAGTGTGCAGTCACAATCGCTAGAAATGGTGAAAATTTACTGGAAAGATGGTGTCCTTTACAATCGAAAGAAGAACAATAAAAGTAACACAGGTAAAGGCAAATTACATGGGTGCTCACTTCATGCCACAAATTATATCACAAAATTTGTAATTTTGTGAGCACTTTCGATGTAAAGATGACACAAAGACACAAAATTCTCATAGCTAGATGATTTCGGCTTAAAGGTATGAATTACAGACCTCGTAGTTCAAATTCAGTACATATTCTCAATTTCATTAAAATTTATACATTTGGAGATACTTCTGTGTTTTATTGTATGTTAGAAACTGCTGAGAGGATTACAGAATGTGACATATTTACTTTAACTGCTTTAATAAGAAAAACATTTGTCATAGATCAAGCAGACAGGCAATGAAGGATACTGTTGGTAAGTTCTTAAAGAAATTGCCTTATTTCTAGTGAGTTGATACTACTTAATTTTATTATAGTAAACCTATATCTGTATGTTTATTTTATCCCTGATCTCACTACAGCATCGAGTGAGTGCAACTATTGTCAGTTAAAGAAATGTGCTTAAAAGTTCCTAATTTTTATTTTGTAAATTCAGTACAAGACACAGTTGTTATGACGTTATCAGCAGATTGTGTTCTTTTGAATTTTTGTGGCTTGGGTGAATCATAATGCCACCTCTCAAGTGATTGTTGTTTGGTGTAAAGTGTGAAGTGGAAAGCCCAGGTTTCATCATTGCTGGCTACTGCATCCAAAGGGTTTTCCTTTTCATCTGCATAGTGTTGAAGAAATTAGCATGAAATTTCGAGTTGCCATTTGTGATCTTCTGTCAGCATTCTTGGGACCCACTTTGCACATACCTTCTGAAATTTCAGCACTTCAGTCAAGCTCCGGTGAATGGTGCTTCAAGAAACCTCAGGAACAACATTGCAGAGCTCACTCAGAGTGATCCACTGATCTTGAAGCATGGTTTGTTCAACCTTTGCAATTGTTTCTTCAAGAATTGCTGGTCTTCCACTTCTTTCCTCATCATGTGTTTCAGTACAACCACCTGCAAACCCTCTACACCACTTATGGATATTTTTGACTTCCATACACGACTCACCAGACACTTCCATTGATTGTCGATTTGCTAACCTTTGAATTCAAAAACCGAATAACTGTGTGAGCTTCAGACCTGAAAGAAGAGGCTAATGGGAGCTCCATTACAATTAGCCAGCCGGAGTGGCCGAGTGGTTCTAGGCGCGCAACCGCTATGGTCGCAGGTTCGAATCCTATCTCGGGCATGGATGTGTGTGATGTCCTTAGGTTAGTTAGGTTTAAGTAGTTCTAAGTTCTAGGGGACTGATGACCTCAGAAGTTAAGTCCCATAGTGCTCAGAGCCACTTGAACCATCCATTACAATTGGCTCCCAAGCAAAGACTGAAAGCAACCAGTGGTTGTGTGGTGGCTTCTGTTGAGAATGGAGGGAGCAAAGAAAACAAAAAACAGTGTGGCCAACAACCATCCAAACAGTTTCCTTGTGGCCCTCAGCACTTTGGAGACCTTGCACCTCATAGGTGCAGTAAAAAAGAGCTGCTCATAAAAATAACTTTATGTGCAGAAAAACGTTTGTCAGAGGCAGAATAGAAAGGAAATACACAGCATTTTAGCACTAACAATATGAATTTCTGTTGTATTTAAATAATATCAGAATATTTTACAATAAGAAAAAGTCTAAATTACATTATTACATTATGTCAATGCACAGATTATAATTTTACTTTGATGGTAATTCAGGTTGGGAGACAGTTCTTGATTTGTCTGTTGCCTTTGACATAGCATTAGCACGAAGCACTGACCCTGGACTAGGATAAGGCCTCATCTGATAAAGAGGCCCTGCAGCTGTTGTATCAGCACCAGTTTTTGCTTCATTCTTTTTCCACAAGCCAGTTGCCCATGTTCCCCTGTTGAAATAATACAAAATATTTTTAAGTATCTATCCACAGACACAATTTAAAATAATCATAGTTTTTCATACTGTAAGTTCTGATAATACACACAATATTCATTAGCCAAAATGAAAACAAAAAGACAGATTAATTTAACAATAAAACATTAATGTTCTGCAAAATTATAACAACAGACTGCCTCATTACCTTGGTGTTTCTGAGTATGATGCAGGGTCCATTGGATCTAGGTCATTCGGTACTGCTTTCATACGACCATGATTGCGATCCCTTCTGTCTTTCTTTCTATGCAGCTCTTCCTTATGTGTCTCTGGCCTGTCCTCTTCATCACTCATCTTGAACACAACAGATATTGAATAAACAGTACTGTACAGATTCCAACTCCAAACACAACACAAACAGAAGACTCTGTGCTTATCATCATTTGACATATATACAAGACCTGATTCATAAACTGACATTACTATTCACACACACACACACACACACACACACACACACACACACACACACACAATTATTCTTACAGCTTTGAGAACTGAAAATTTCTAGCCCACATTATAACATTATGGAGATGGTATCAGTAGATTCATTAAAGGTTTCTGGTTTATGTTTAGAAACTGTTCCCACAATATTTTGACAGATAGCATATGTAGGCACCCTGTAAGTTCTATATACGCGAAATATAATATGGATTGTAGACTTACAACCAAATCTGCAACCTCACAATTACCAAGAAAGCATAAAATATGAAATAGGCAGAATTCATATTACAGGGGAACAAACGTCTGAGTATTAGTATCACAGAAACAGCCATGTTAATTTCAATAACAAACCAAAAGACAAAAGTTACAAACTGTGCAATAATGCTAAATTATTAATTAAATCATCTTAGGAACTTTATGTCTCATACGAAATCTGACAGGCAGAATCACTGAAATGCTTCCTATATTTTACCAGTTCTACCACAAATATAAAAAAGCCAAATCTGAAATAAGAAAATTGCATCATAATTTTGAATTCAAAAGCTTGGCTGATTCGCAAAACTGTTCATACTAAAATTACTTTCATTATTTGGAAATCCTGACATGGAACATAAAACAGATGTAACCTATTTGTAGAAAAACACAAAACAGCAAATCACTTTGTTACTACTGTGTGGCTACAGTTGTCTTGGACTGCAGTCATATATATGTGTGTGTGTGTGTGTGTGTGTGTGTGTGTGTGTGTGTGTGAGTGTTTGTTTGGCACATGAGTGTCCAGGGTCTATTTTTGATGAAGGCCTTATGGGCGGAAAGTTTTATTTGGAACAGCCCCCCACCTCCTCTTTTTTTGTGCCTATCTGCAAATCAGCATCTCCTTTGTATGGTGAGTAGCAGCTTTCCTTTTCATAATGTTGTTACATACAACTTGTTTGACAGTCATGGAAAACATGCCCAAATCAAATTAAGTGTACCATTGTCGGCGCAAGATAATCATCATATTCCCATTAATAGTTACCAAAAGTTACTGTGTGCATTATTCTCAACCTGTATGTTCCATATTTTTCTAGTTTTTGTAATGATATTAACTTGTCTCATAAACAAAAACCAGAACAACAATTCCAGCCTGAACCTGGAGGTTTTACGAGGTCTTTGACTATTAATGCTGTAGACGCATTTGGTTGTCAGGGATGATACAAAGTGCATGTGTGTTAAAGAGAAGCTCTATAAACTGTTGTCATCACCAATATGTGTGAATATTGTAATCAGTTGTGAAAAATGTATCAGACTCTGGAATCAAACCATGTGGTGGAAAATGACATAATGGCCAAGACTATTTATTTAAAGGCAAACATTAACTTGTATCTACTAGCAGAACTATTTTTACAAGCTTGCACAAGAAGAAGACGAAGCAGCTGTGTGGGAGGCTATTGTCAAAAATTCAATATCAGAAAGCTAAATATGATTAATTCAGCTATGCCTTCTTCACTTTGTCCAATTTTCTTCTATGGACCTTTGCCTATATGTGACTCTTGGTACTTATTTTGATTTGTTAACATTTTTCCTCAGATTTACAGTTTTGCAGGTTGAAACAGGAAATTTCCATTGACCAATTTTCATTACATGTGAGATGTAATTTGACTTTAATAGTGGTCATGGCCATACACAATTGTTTTGAGTTATCGCATTACTTATTAGTGACTACTTGGAATTGAATTAGGATTGAAAACAACTTGAATATAAAGATTTTTTATTGTTCGAGGAATAATATTCAGTTAAAAAAGTTTGCAAGAAAATTACTAGGGAAAAAATAAATTTTCATACAGTAAATATCACTTAAACTGCATATAATATCTGTATTGCTTTATCTTTTGGGCTGCGTTAAACTTTCATTTCAGCTAACACAGAAGGATATTCATTAATGTCGTGTTGTCCTTAAATAAAAGCAATGAACAGGAACATTTTCATATATCACTAAACAAATTAAGAATAATATCACAATTCTTCAATGCCCTCTGTGATAAGAGCATAAAAATTATCGCATAATGTATCATGCAGCAAGTAAGTGTGTGGGAGGGCCTCTGACAGCAGTGTTTGGAAATCATAGATGCAATATCAGGACAATGAATGTTTATGTCAGGCCTGGAAGTACAACCAGATAGCCTGACGACTGAAATGACTGTTCACAAAATACAGGACACCCAGATTTGAGTCCTGACCTGGTACAATTTATTAGTGATCACAACATATTCATTACTTTCTTATGCAATTGTGTTCTGTTTTTCTATTCTCCTGAGAAGTGACATTTTGCACTTACATTTTTATCCGTTATGATGTAATAATCAATATCTGCAAGAATAGTGATGTTTTGAAACCCTTTTTTAGTGAGTCCAAATCATAATAATTTATTTGTGGAGTTCTTTAGCATATTGCACCGATTTTCTTGACTGATTATGCACAGATCTTAACCACAAAAATTTAGTTTACTACTGCTCCATATATTTTGCCACTGTTTCCAGGATCACATCAGCCTCTTTTTTGACATTGTTTTAAACTTTTGGTACATTTACTTAAAATAGTTTCATCATCTTCTTACATGTCTGCTGTATTACAGTAGCCTGTTTCTGCTGGAGACAAAACTTGAATGTACGACTAATGAGCACTTCTAACACTGAGTCCAAGACATTTGGTTAAAGTTACATTTTCTATCCAGCCAAGCATGTTAGTATCACACAGCTTACAACGTGTGATGGCTGATTTGTCTTTCATATTATTAGACAATACAGTAAAGAGTTGCAACAATGAAAAAATATTTTGAAACTGTTGTTAGATACATGTGACACCAAAAGTGCGGGACATTCATTTCTTGCTACTACATTTCTGCTGTGTATATTCATTTTGATTGCAAAAGATCAACAATTTTTATGAGTTCATTCAATGTGAATTTTGTGAATGTGTGTCATTAGCTAGACCAAAATAATGAAAACTGCTACTAGTTAAAACTATAAATTACCAACGTTTCTGCAAGAAATAGCTCTTCTTTCAACTGTTGTCCTTGGAAAGCTCATTGTATCCTTACTTGTCACTGTTCTGTCCTACATTAGGTCAGTTCACAAAAACCTATACAATATGATAAATCCTTGAGGGAACGTGCCTCAAATAACTATAACTGTCCAAGTTTCAAAATTGGCTTTCATTTTGTTATTGTCCTTCCTTTCTTGAAGCATGACACAGAGAGAAAGTCAGCATAATACCAGTTATATTCAAATTACTGAAGAATGGAAGACAACGTGAGAGAAAAGGGGGCAGATGGAAGGAGAGAGGGGGAGCTAAATAAGCAATAAGCGTAACAAAACATTTGAACAAAGTAAATTTGTGTGAACAACAAAACTACAACAAGGAGGAAAAAATCCACAACTAAGCAACTGAAAGCAGAGAACCCTTGGATAATAATGAGAACTTAGAAGTTTGACGGTGTGCCCAGACTAAGAAACAAACAATATAACCACTGATGCATCACTTTGATTTTTCTGTAGTGATGATTACAAAATCAAATTTTTCCAATAAAATAGTATGACAAATTGACTTGATACATTTGTTTAATAAATCAGTTGCAATCTAACCAAATCTCCAAAATTAATCCACATTTCTAGATAGAAGCAATGTTTTCTACACAAACTGACAACCAATATATCACTTTGTGTAGTATGTTATGTGCGTGCACTGTCACCACCACCACCAAATGGTATACAGTAAAGAAAATTCTAAAAAAAACATCAACTAATGTCCAAGAGATGTAAAACAAAGCACATGGTTACAGACTGATGGGTGTAAAACGAAATTCATCTGGCTGTGAAAAAGCAATGCACTAAGTATTCAACTAACATGTCAGAATCTTATTGAAAGATATCTCACAAAATTCAAAGAAATTCAGGTCATGTATGAAGATAGTCAGTGGCACCAACCTTACAGTCAGCACATAAATGTGTGGATGACACAGAAACAGAAACTGAGAGTAGCAAAGCAACAGCAGAAATGCTGAACTGTGTTTCCAAATGTTCCTTTACAAAGGAAGACTGCCCCAGTTTAATTCTTGCACCACTGTGAATACGAGTGATATCAGTAACAGTGTGTGTGGCACTAAGAAACAGCTGATATAGCTCAAATTGAGCAAAGCCTAAGGGTCTGACTGAATCCCTAACAATTCTATACAGAATTTCTAGCTGAGTTAGCTATACTTAAGTATAGATAGCCACATTATTTACAAAGCCTGAGGTTACTTTTTTATTTTCTGTCAGGACATGAATATACAATGTGAACAGCAAAAATCCTAACTCAACTCCATGGTGCATGGCTGAATTTACTTTTTACATATGTTGATGACTCTCCATTCAAGATAATGTGCTGTGTCATCCCTATCAAGTAATTCTCAACACCATCATAAATTCCGTTTAAAAATCCCATAGCTTTATACTTTTGATAATGTATGTTGATGTGGGAGCCAAGAAATACTGCATCCGCCTGAATACCTTGTTCCATGGCTTTCAGGAAATCATGTGAGAAAATTGTGAGTTGGATTTCACATGGCTGATATTTTCAGAATCCATGCTTGTTGGCATGAAAATTAGTCTGTTGAAAATACCTAATTATGTTTAAGCTCAGAATATGTTTTGGATCACTTCTCAAACATAAAAGTGTGATTAGCAACTGGCAGATAGCACAGAGTCACTTGTCTACAAGAAGGCTAACAGAAGTGATCCAAAACAGATAGAAACAGTAGCAAATGTAAGAGCTGCTGTTGTGACTGACTGAGTCATAGTGTGATAGTGTTGTTGCAAGATTTGTGCATGTACTCATTACGTTTAGATTTTCTAAAAACTCTGCTGTAAGTATGACACATTTCATAGTTGGTCATAAATTCTGAAAACTCTAGAGGAAGAATTGAATGAATTTAGATTCAAGGGAAACATATCTGAATGGGAATAGTCTGACGAAATTGGTGAATGATTCTTTAAGGAAGGTACAACACTGGCTCAAGGAAGAGTTCCTATAGCAACTATTGCCAATAGGCTTGTAGGACAACACATTCCTGTTAGAATTCCTGCAATTGAGAGGAATCTGTATCCAACACAAGTTTGAGAGATTTGTTTGAGGAAGACGAAACAATCTATTGGCAAAGCAAGCAAGTAAGAAACAGGGTGGTACTGCTTTGACTGCAACATACTTCTCATCATGCCTAAATATTTCAGACTTTTCCATACAATAGCCAATTACGTGTCACGTTGCTAAAGAACTCACCTCACATAATTCTTATTAAGGGCAATTACACTTTCTGTTATTGTTGCTATACAATTTTTAATTTATTCAGAATGAAAATAAAGATGAAAAACAAACAAGTTTCTTCTGATAGTCATTTTTCACAGCAGATTGTATATTAAAAAAAAAAAAAAAAAACAGTGTAAATGAGTTGACAAAAGTGGAAAGCTAAGTGCATTTTACATGGTAAATAGGTTGGTGGAGGGGAACGGGTGGGGGGGGGGGGGGGGGGCAGTGAAAAATAGACAAGTTGGAAATGAACGAGCAAAGAACAGGAATAGCCACAGAAAGGAAATTCTGAGACTAGAGAAATAAACTTGAACTTAGGCATTGGGAATGTACAATATCCTGTTGCTGAGCATGCCCTACAACATGATAGGTGTGACCTCAGTGTCTGTTTTACACCACATATAACATTAGACTCTCTTTACAACATGTGCTCAGTTCACCCCCCTCCCCTCCCCCTGTCTAAATTTATGTTAATTTCTGTGGTTTCAGCATTTCCTTTCAGTAATTATTACTGTTCACTCCCTTTTTTAATTTTGTATTGTTTATCTTTCGACCTGTCTATTCCACCGCCCTACTCTGTCTACCATGTATATTGCACTTACCTTTCTGCTCATTTTTTTCAATGTTCTCTGTCCTGCATATAATATTATCTCCCATCAATGAGTTCTCAGATTTTCAAAACTTGTCCACTGCAGGTACCAAAAATCCTTCTCAACCTGTCCGTAAGGCTCCTCTGACCTTGACTTCTGGGTGATTTTGCTGTAACTCATCCCATTTTATACACCTCACCAATCCTTTTTCTTCTTCCTTGCCCTTCAGCCCTTCTGTCAAAAGAAACTTAAAAGGCACTTGCGACACAAACTATCTTGCACAAGTTTTACATACTGTCTGGATTATATCCTTTCAAAGGAATTGGCAGATTTACAGTTCCCTAATTTCACACACCTTGATCAACAGATTTCCTTTCCCTGACCATTTTTTTTTTTAAACCAACACATTCTGTTTTTTAAACATCCAGTGCTAGCTGGAAAATTCTGTATTCCCAGTATATATGTAAACTCATGAGCTTCCCTTTTCAACAATAGCCCATTGGAGAGCAAAATGTTTATCAAAGGTTTGTTCACTATTGATTATGATTTCACCAAAATTCTGGGTCTACAGAATTTTTCAGTTAGCAATGACCAGATAGTTTTAAAATTAAATTACTTGATTTTTAGGAATGTTGTGGCAGAAACGAAATCTGTGGATCACGTCAAGTTTAACCAGTAGATTGAAAACTCCCAGTTTCTTTTGAAGGGCGGAAACAAATGTTAATGGAGGGCCACACTTTTTAAAATGATTGCATGCATTAGTTAAATCCGCATTTCTGAAAAGATATAAACAGTTAAAGAAAAATTCTGAATGTCTTGGTGGGCCACAGAAAACCCATTAGCAGCCGCCTGCTGGCAGCTAATTGCTCCCACCTTATCTGGAAGATACTTAAAATGTGACACGAATGGTTTGTTTTAGAGGTGCCTTCCAGAGCAAATCTTCATGTTTAAAGAAGAAGAGTGCCAGAGTGCTAAACAAAGTAAGAAGAACCTCACCATTCTTCGTAGAAAGAAAATAACAGGAGAGGACAAACTGCCTCTTCTCACAGTCAGGAAATCAGAACAATCTAGATGTTTCATAGGTATATTCTTTATACTATATTCCACAACAGTTTAACATACATGGTGTCCCATTTGGCACGATATGGTGAGTATAACATTAGGACAAGTTGCCAGCTTGATAACCCAAACAAAACCTACTTTACTGTCCAAGAAAATTACCAATGCAAACACATTCTTCATTCAGGCATGATCCTCAATATCTCTTGAAAAATATTCATGGATATTTTATTGTTAAGTCACAAAACTGGCGCACTCATAATTTGTGAGATAATGTAATGAATAGAATAATACACCATTTGCCAAAACGTCGGTGAACAATGAACCTTGTGGCAAAAAGATTGTGTCATACTTAGGCCTTTGTTAAAATATATCATCTCTTTTTCTCTATATTGCCCGATTTGTGTCTTTTTTTATTTAACTGAATTATGCAGCTTTACCAAGAACCTAAGACTCGTAGGTCATCCTGTATTACATATTATCTCCAATGTCGGGGTTATTATATTGTAACTGGACAGGTGGCGCTCGCCACTGACCAACAACTTAAGTGCCAATTGTGGTGGATCATGCCTTTTTCCAAAGGATATGAGTACCAGCAGTAACAAACATTGGAAGCAGGACAGGCCAGGACTTCATTGATGGAGAAGAATTTTTGCCACTTCTGATCTCTTACTGTACAAGATATCTTTACATCTGTCCCACAAATTCTAGTTTTCTCACAGGGTTAATTTGAACAGCTTTGAAAGAGAGGAGGGCCAGGATGAGTTAAATTCTACACAATACTTTAATTTCACAGTTTGCTGGTGTAAGGACTCAACCCACTGACGTGGGTGACAAGTGAAACATTTTAGCAGGGGCCGATAGATGCTGATAGGGGGAAAAAATCATCATTTCTATTGGTAACTGTTCTGCACGCGTGAATTTACCAATATGCATAAACATTAAGTACTTTTACATGCCAAGACCACTGGTATGTTACAACTGTTGAACTGTGCTGACATACACAATGTCAAATGTTATTAACATGAAGAAGTTGTGACTTTTCAGGAGTTGTAATAAACATTCAGGCCGGCCAAGGATAAACACGCTCTTTGCTACAAAATTCACTACGACAGCATGGTTCACAGAAAGTGTTGTTACCATCAAGAAAGCTCGTTTTGGAACACTGCGGGGGAACCAAGATTTTGAGCCACCAAAAGCAACTGGTACTGATACTGGACTTAACAGTGAAGACTGGGACAATCTCATTCCTCAGGGAATCTGGGATGTCTATGGATTCACTGCTGGGGGTAGAGACAGGCAGTCATGCAAAATACTTTCGAACACAGTTTCTGAAAACTGTCTTGAGCAGCTGAAAATATCTGACACCTTGTAACTAGAAATAGGCCGGGACTTATAGACAACGTCAGTATAGAAACAGGGATTAGTGATCATGATGTCATTATAGCAATTATGATTATTTAAGTTAATACATCAGTCAAGAAGGCTAGCAGAGTGTTTTGCTAGATAGAGCAGATAAGCAGTTATTAAAATCTCACTTAGACAGTGAATCTGCACACTTAGTTACAGTAAGATGGCTGTAGAGGAATTATGGGCAAAGTTTAAGCAAACTGTAAATTGAAGTCTGGAAAGTTACGTGCCTAGTAAGGGGATAAAGGGTGGAAAAGACACACCATGGTTTAATAACAAAATTCAAAAGATGCTGAGGAAGCAGAGGTTGTTCCACTCTAGGTTCAGAAGAGGATGCACAAATGACAACATGGGAAGTTTGGTAGAGATTCATGCACTTGTGAAAAGATCTATGTGCAAAGCATACAACAACGATCACTGTCACACCTTAGCAAAAGATCTGGCAGAGTCTAGAGCTTATATTCAGTTTTGTTAATCAGTCTGGTGTGGAAGTTGAGGACAGCAAAACGAAACCCGAAGTTTTATATTTCGTGTTCAAGAAATCATTTACACAGGAGAACCGTACAAAGATACCATCATTTGACCACTGGACAGACTGCCGTATGGACAACATAGAAATAGGCATACCTGGTGTAAAGAAGCAACTGAAAGATTTGAAAACAAATAAATCACCAGGTCTGGATGGAATCCCAGTTTAAGTTTACAAAGAGTACTCTAAGGCATTGGCCCCTTACCTATCTAGCATTTATCATGAATCTCTCACCCAGCACGAAGTCCAAAGCGACTGGAAAAAAGTGCAGGTGACTCCAGTATACAGGAAAATAAAAGAAAGGACCCGCAAAATTACAGACCAATATACCTAACTTTTGTTTGCTGCAGAGACCCTTAACTTATTCTCAGTTCAAATATAATAAATTTTCTTGAGATTATGAAACTTATGTTCACAAAACAACATGGTTTTGAAAGCATTTTCCCTCCCTTGCAGTAAGACTACTCATTGACAGTCTGACCAGGCGAAAAAAAATTCCATATGTACTATTCCCCGAATGTTGAGAATGTTGCTGCAAACTTGTTGAGCTTTTTTTTGGCCTTGAAGAAGATGGCGTTTTTCATTGTGATGATTACTGTTTCGCTTCAGGATCATAACTGTAGATCAAAGATTCATCACCTGTTATGACTTTGGATAAGAATTTTGGACACTCTAATTCTTTGTTGCAGCTCAGTGCATGTCTGAATTCTTGAGGATTCAATGGTCAATGCTGACAAGGTGTAGGGCAACTTCACTGCAATTCATCTCATGTTCAGTTCATCAGCTAGAATTTGCTAACATGTAGCGTGTGATAGCCTAAATCTGTTATAAACATTGTGAATTGCCTGCCTTTGGTCTTCATGAACCATATCATGCACTTTCATTAACATTTCTGGTACTGAGCATGTCAATGGTTGGGCAGAATATCTGACATCTTCCACATATTCTCGGCCTCGAAGCACTTGAACCACTCAAATGTTCTTGCTTTACTCTGTGCACTATTACCAAATGTCTCTGTCAGCAAGTGGAGGGTTTCAGCTGCAGTTTTCTTCAACTTGAAAATGAGTTTGATGCAAATCCATTGCCCCTTTACGTTATTCATTTCACTATTCACGAAAGCGCTAAAACACATCCTGACACACACCACTACAACACACAACTGCATGCAGCAAAGATGCACAACTTTGTGCTACAATAGCTAACACGTGTATTGTGAGACATATAGTGATGGGAAGTTGTGCTGGTACTGGTTTGACCGGTACAATGAAATTCTAAAATATTTTGGGTCACATCTCGTACATAAAATAATAGAGCAAATCAAAAGTTTTTTCCTTCCAGTGAGGCCACAAAGCATCTTGCTACAAAATAAAGTTCTGTAGTTCAGCTTCTTGCAATTGAGGTAAGAGCTATAGTTTTAGTGCATCAAGATAAGAAAACACCTGTTAAGTTTCTTCACTGAAAAAGGAAGGCTCACAAACTTTCCACTGGGATATGGGACAAAAAGATAAAATCTGTTTCAGGGAGCCTTGTTGCAACTGTACCGTCTCGTGGGGATTTGCTGACTCCCAGATGTGCACATTATGTGTGTTCACAATGTCGATTCATCGCTGAAGATGACACAATCCAGAAAATCTTCATCATCATACAGCAACATTTTATCTGCAAAGTTGGCACATAAACCATAGTCTGTAGGTTTTAGAGCTTTAATAACTGCAAAAAATAAGGACACAGTTGTAAATATCTTCTTAGAAGCCTCCACACAGACATTACTGAAACTGCTAATTCACAACTAGCCTTCAAACTGATTTCTTGGGGTTAAGCATGAAAGACTCTCTCACTCGTTCAATACATTCTTTAGTCACACTTGGTTGTCCCTTGTTCTTCCTTTGCAAAAACAGCCAGAGTCTTCAAACTGATGAGACCATCAACAGATTTACTAATGCTTTGAGTCTTACCGTGAAACTTAATGCAAAACGCACAATGCACTGTAACAACAGATTCAATCCTTATATTCTGTAAAACACAAAAAGTGTTCCGTTCACTAGTTTCCATCTTTGCTACTATCACCTTCCAATGGAAGACGAAGGAAACAGTGCATGCATATGCACACAGGTATACAAACAAAACTGATTGAGTTGCTCTTTCATTAGAAGTGTTATTTGTAATTGTAACTTGAATGTAATAAATGCTACAAAGCCTTAAAATTACAATGTTCATTTTGAAATACCTGGTAAGTAGAAAGTAAAATACCCAACACACAAGTGTATAAAGACAACAAAAGCAAGAGGAAAACAAAATCAGAAAAGGGTGAGAAACAGATGTGCAGCCGTGAATAGTTACAAGACAAAATCAGGGAAGAAACTACTTAAGGAATTTATTTAACCTTTGGTCCAGAACATACAAAAATATTTATGCAGTTCTCACTGGTTTTGCAAGTCATCTACATACTTTTTAATGTCTTTAAAGTTCTTTTATGCTTGTCTTGCACCCAATCACCAATCAAACTGATGTTTCTTGTATAAGATCATGTTACTCCTAATAGTACAAAACAAAGGGGGATGGAATTATGACTCTAGCATTTATAGCAAAAACATAAATTTGAAAATTGAAAAATGTCTTTTGCGTGCAAGGTAGCCATGCAAGTAAGGACTTGGAAGAATTATAAAACAAAATTAACACCTGGTAGAGAGTTAGTTTATTGGAGACAGACTACAACCCCAGATTAGACAAAGAAGGGGAGGAAATGAGTTGCATTCTTTTTAAAGGAAACAGGATAGTTTTTGACATTAAAGAAAAATGACAGAAGATGCAAATTTGGATGACAGGATGGGACTGCTCCTCCTGGGGAGATACTACAGTTTGTTATGAGTACAAGCAGCAGATTGCCTGCAGATCAGTTACAAAATCCTTCAACATGATGATGTCAAACTAGCATACAGTCAATCAGGTAGATAATGAAGTCAACTTCTGGTGCTGAGAGACCAATAGTTGAAACAGTGAAGCAAGCTCTCATACTCTGATATGCCAGTAAAAACAGTTGTCCTAATTTGAATGACAGCACTCTCATTATGCATGTATACTTCTTTGTGAGCAGGTATTACACTGGGGTTAACTCCATGAGTATGAACTATTATTGTATTTTAAGCTCTTAACATTGATAACTACAACTAAAGCAACAAAGTTTAACTCACTTCTGCATCTTCATCATTTTCACTATCTTTTGCCTCATCTTCTTCTTCATCATCCCCTTCAGCTAGCCTCATTTCTTCACGCATGTGAGCTGCTGATTCCGAAACAACAGCACGCGGATGACTCGGAGGCAACCATGACACCAAATCATTTTCACTCTCCCAGTAGTAATGTCGTCCTCTGTATTCATAAAAACACACATACTATACACTATAAGATTATATCAATAAATACTTATAAAATAACAAGTTACAGTTGACACTAAACAGAAATGTGCTGCGAGTGACTTATGGTTTTAAAAGTGCACACAGATCTATGGAGAAATGCAGCAACTGTTGGACAGTTATAGCTGATTATCTTTCAAAGTTAAAAACTTTTTATTTCACATTAAAGAAAAAAGTATGAAATTACATAGTATTCTACTGGGGCAGTCTGTAGTATTATTTTAAGTGATTTTTTTGTTTGAGCTGTTTACGTGTTAATCTTTTTTTCCATATACAGCTTGGCTCTTTGCACACAATTTTCATTTATGTTCCAGTTTCTGATGACCTGAAGACGACCGAAAATGGTTGAAACCTGTAATCCTCCATATTAAATCACAACTGTGATTGAAACAAATCATTACCTATAACTTTCCAGCAATTACTCCTTTTCTCCACAGACATTACGTCTGCCTTTATAAAGTCACAGCAAATATTTTGTATTACATAAAAATGTTACTCTGGAATCTTAACTAATTCAAGAACAAAATGTGACTGAAAATGGGCATCAAGTTCATTATTTTCATACCCCCCCCCTTTTTTTTACACAGAAATTATCAGAACTGAATTACTAACCATTTACTGAAGAAGTGCGTAGCTCAAGTGCTGTTATTATTCAACAGAATACTTCTGACAAAAATATTCTCATTATAGTCTCCAAAAGCATGTAGAGGGTTGGGTCATAGGATGGGTGCTGATCCACCCATGCTTTGGCAATTATTTTATTTTGCACAGTTGTATCTGCTGAGGGTTCACAGTCTCGTAAAATCCTTTGAAAGACTTCATTTTCACCACTGACTGAAAGGTTTATTAAAAATCCATTATTGCAATTTTGATCTCATAGTTATTTTCAAGTGGGTAACAGCACTGCTAGCACAGCAGTAGTCATTAGTAAAAGCAACAAAAATGATGTGTGTCTAGTGATCGTGTCAGGCTCAGTCACATACACCATCATTACATGACACAGTATAAGAACACATGAATGTCACATAATGACTGTGTATGTGACTAGGGCTTATGAGCATTAGAGGCTCATGTCATTTTTATTGCTTTTACTTATGAGTACCGTTGTGCTTGCAGCACCTATTATGCAACTGAAAATGACCACATGATTGAAACTGGGATAGTGGATTTTTAATAAACTTACAGTCAATGGTAAAAAGGAAGACTTTTCAAGATATTTGTTTTAATTCTCCATCCAGTTATCCTTTCTGCTGCATGAATCACCAGAGGAAAGTTGTGTGTGGTCCCTCTCAGTGAATCAGATAAATATTTTCTTTCAAAATTTGTGTTTTCACAGCCTGTGCACTGATTTCTAGGGTGGAGATGGTGAACGAGACCACTATTCACTTTAAAAAGTGTACAAAACTGTCTAAAAGCCAATCTTTTGTTGACCAATGTACTAAACCAACACCTGTTGATCCAGCACACTTAGTTAACTCAGATCAGGCTTACATTTTGCCTTGTACCTTAGCATATAAAGTTTATAAGTTGATCAGTGTTATTATATTTGGATCAGTACCTAGAAAAAGTAAATGCAGCACTTTCTCATTTGGATGTTACTAAATGAGAAAGTGCTGCATCTCCTTTTTATAGCCATTAACACAAATATAACAATGAGCATATCATAAACGTTATATGCCCCCAATGTCATGAGTTTTTCTTATGCTGATGACCTTGATCTTGCCACTCAGAGCTCAGACTCTGAATCAGTGGAGAACACCCTCATGAATGCCCTTTAAGATCTGTCAAGATACTATAGCACAAATCAGCTTAAACCAAACCCCTCAAGGATGCAAGTGTGTGATTTTCAGTTGAGAAATAGGAAAGCTAGTCATAAGTTGATGGTAGTATTAGTTACAACATTGCTACACTTCAAAATACCTAGGAGTGATGCTGGACAGATCTCTTACTTTCAAGAGAAACTGCATGAATTTCAAGTTGAACGTTTCCACTGGGAATAATCGGTTATGAAAATTGTCTGGATCACAGTGGGGCAGGCAACCCGAAACCAAATGAACTTCTGCACATGCATTAGCCAATTCTGTGGCAGAGTACACTTGTATTGTTTGGTATGATTTATCACATGCCAAACAAGTAGATGCAGCTCAGAATTATAACAGGCTGCTTGAAAGCTACTCCTATGGAAAGGATTTACCACCTTGCAGGAATAGCATCACTTCCCATTCGAAGAGAAACTGCGGCAACTAAAGAATGAAAGAAAGTGGAACAGGAACAAACCCCACAGTCACACCAACTGAAGTCAAGGAAGAGTTTCCATAAAACATCAAGGATACTTAATACCACTGCTGAAAATGCCAGGGTGCAACTCTGGAGGGATAATGCTTCCTTTAGCTCTGGTTGGAAAAGAGTTTCTGAAACTCTGCCTCCAGGACGTGACAAGGAATGGATGACCTGGAAATCTTTGAAAAGGGTGAGATCAGGAGTGGGTAAATCAAGGTTCAATTTTAAATTGAAATACTGCAACAACCTCCAAGAATTCTCTAGTAGTTTATTACTCATATATACTGCCTGACAAAAAAAAAGTGAAGCACCCAGAAGGGGAGTAGGAAACAATATGAAACTTCCCATACTGAAAGAGTATGTGATGTTATTTCAGTGGCTACAAAACTAAGTCAAATTTACAAAAAAGTTGGCACTAAGGTCTACTTATCAGTATTATGTTGCTTCCTGTCTGCCCTGGATGCATGCAATGATTGGTTTGGAAAAGGTATCAAAGATGCTTTATCCTCTCCTGAGGCAAGTTTGCCCACAACTGTTGCAACTGGTCCTTGATATGCTGAATATTGGCACTGGGACAGATTTGACATCTGAGCTGGTCCTACACTTGTTCTATTGGGGACAGATCCTCAACCCAGCAGGCCACCTTCCCAGATGTTGACCACATCCTCTTTCATGGTTCCATTTGCACCTCTGTTTACATTAATCCCACCAACTGTAGCTGCATTTTGACAGTTGCCATCCCTTTCACATAAAAAAAAAATCACTTCCATGCAGCCTGGCTACCCAGGGATGGTGTACTTGCAGTGACAAGACTTCCCTTGCCCAGTATGCTGAGGATCTCATCTAGGCCTTCACTGACAGACAATATCCCCCAGATCTAGCCTCTAACAGATCTTCCGTGCCATTATCCTTACAACATGTTCTCTGCTCCCGTAATTACTCCAGCCTCAACCTGCAGTAACATACTGTTCCTGCACCCTCCATCCAACATTTTCCACCCCCTATGTCCCCCGTCACCCCCTCCTCATTCTCGTCTTCCACCCTCTGATAACACTCCCCCCCCCCCCCCCCTTATTTTTCCCAGTCCCTCTAATTTTTCACTCCATTTGCCCCACCTCCATGCCTCATAACAACCTGCCGCTGTGCCTGTTGGCATTTTTAGTCCCTGCACACTCCGTAGACAGTGCTCCCCCCCCCTCCCCCACCTTCCCACCTCTTCGATCCACTGCTATTTCTTCCACTTCCCCACCATCTCCAAACTGATGCTTCTATTCCACATGATAGCTCCATTCTGGTCTGAGCTACCAGAGTTGATGGTCATGTGTGCGTGTGGTGTGCTGGCTTCTTTTGTCTGAATGAATGGTATGTGTTTCTCTTTGTTTTTCTGATGTAGGCTGTGGCCGAGAGATTATGTGTAAGTGTCTTAATTATGCCTGTTTGGTACTTAATGTGTCAACTTTATGGTAAATAGCAATCTATCATTTCCTACATCGTTGATATTCCAACCTAGAGTTTCTACTGTTTTAAAAAATTATTCACAGAAGAATTTTAAAAAAAGCTGGTAGAAGCCGACCTTGGAGAGAGATCAGTGTGGGTTCTGGAGAAATGTAGGAAAACATGAGGCCGTACTGACTATATGTCTTACCTTAGAAGGTTGGTTGGAGAAAGGTCTATATGATCAAAGCATTTTTTAGATTTGGAGAAAGCATTTAACGATACTGACTGGAGTAATTTCTCTGAAATTTTGAAGGTAGCTGTGATAGAAAGCAGCAACAGGCTGTAGTTAGAAGATTCTGATGACATGAAAGGGAAGTAGTGGTTGAGAAGGGAGTGAGACAGGGTTGTAGCCTGTCGTCGATGTTATTCAGTATGTGTACTGAGGAAGCACTAAAAGAAACCAGTGAGAAATTGGAGAGGGAGAAATTATATAAGGTTTTTGAGAAAAGTATGTGACTGACAACACTGTAAGTTACCTAGCAATGCTGTGAT
Source organism: Schistocerca gregaria (assembly GCF_023897955.1). Taxonomy (NCBI): domain Eukaryota; kingdom Metazoa; phylum Arthropoda; class Insecta; order Orthoptera; family Acrididae; genus Schistocerca; species Schistocerca gregaria. The sequence continues at coordinate 785,555,812 of NC_064922.1, forward strand.
GTTCTACATGTGTAGACCAGTGTGTTCATCCCTTCCAGTTGCCCAGCACAGCTATCATGAATTTTGAGAGCACCATCAGTGAAGTTGTATTTTCTTGTGTGTTATGAAAATGGAAGAGCAGCATTTATAGCAACTTTATGTAATCAGGTTTTGTGTTAAACTTGGAGAATCCGCAAGTGTGACCTCTGAAAAGTTGAAACAGGCCGTCAGAGAACGTTCCTTATCTTGAGCACAAGTTTTACACTGGCACAAATCATTTTTGGAAGGCAGGGAAGACAATGAAGATGAATCTTGCTCAGGAACACATTCAACATGCTTATTTGTTTTCTTGGCAGTAGGGGTATCACATATAAAGAATTCGCACCTCCAAGACAAACTGTCAACCAAACATTTTACAAAGATGTCCTTGAAAGGGTGAATCGAGTGAGTCCAGACATTGTAGACAAGTAAATGCTGCATCATGACAACATCTTGTGCCACAAGGTCATTTCTATCATGGACTTTTAGACCTCAGAAAGCAATCCTGTTGTTCCACAGCCAACCTATTCACCTTACCTGAGTCCTTTTCATTTTTTCTTTTCCCAAAATTGAAAGATGTCTGAAAAGGATATCATTTTGGGACTCAGAAGAACATTCAAGACAATGTGACTGACATGTTAAAGGCCCTACCAGTTGAAGCCTTTCAGCATTGCTACTAAGGCTGAGAACAATAGCTCTGCCATTGTATAGCTGCCAATGGGAACTACTTTGAAAGGGACAATACTGTTGTTTGGAAAAAAAATCTAACTTCGGTGGATGGAAAATCAGGCTCCTTTTCTCAAACACCTTATAATTCTGCCAGAGACAGCAAAGGACCTGGAAGAACAGTCAAACAGACTGGATAGTTTCTTGAAAAGAGGTTATAAGATCAGATTCAACCAAATTACAATAAGAGTAATGGAATGTGGTAGAATTCAAGCAGACAATAACTGACAAATGAGAGTAGGAAATTAGATGCTAAAAGTAGCATATGAGTTTTGCTATTTGGGCAGAAAAATAACATTTGATATCAGAAGTAGTATGTAAAGCAGTAATCACTCTGAAGATTGTTTTGAACACCACAGTGCCTTAATGGGCATGGTCTTTTTGGAGGTGGTATGTCATTGCCTTCCTCTGAACTTTGTTCAAACTTACCCAGCCAGTTACGGGGGATCTACAACTTAATGTGGATTCAAAATCTCAGGGCAGCTTGGCATTTTTCACATCAACAGACATTGCTAGAGGTGAAAGAAGAGATTAGTGACAGATGAAAACCGTACGAATTACGGGGGATCAAACTTGAGACCTTCGGAGTTACTGATATAAAATGCAGGCTGGCAATATGAAGAAAATGATTCTTGAAAAAGAGAAATTTTTTAACATCAATATAAATTTACATGTTAGTAAATCTTTTTTTGAAGGCATTTGTCTGGAGAGTAGTGTGGTACAGAAATGAAAGATGGATGAGAAGCAGTTCAGGCAAGAAGAAAATAGAAGCTTTTGGGGGCAAAAAGAAATTTATGGCATAACATATCTAAAAGAAGAGACTGGCTGATAGGACAAATTCTGAGGCATCAAGGAATATTTAATTTGATATAGGGAGGAAGTGTTGTGGGAAAAAATTCTAGAGGGAGACCAATTGATGGATATAGGAAGCAGCTCCAAATTGGATGTAGGTTGCAGTAATTATTCAGAGATGAAGAGGCTTGCACAGGATCTACATCTACATCTACATGGCTACTCTGCAATTCACATTTAAGTGCTTGGCAGAGGGTACATCGAACCACAATCATACATCTCTCTACTATTCCACTCCCGAACAGCGAGCGGGAAAAACGAACACCTAAACCTTTCTGTTCGAGCTCTGATTTCTCTTATTTTATTTTGATGATCATTCCTACCTATGTAGGTTGGGCTCAACAAAATATTTTCGCATTCGGAAGAGAAAGTTGGTGACTGAAATTTCGTAAATATATCTCGCCGCGACGAAAAACGTCTTTGCTGTAATGACTTCCATCCCAACTCGTGTATCATATCTGCCACACTCTCTCCCCTATAACGTGATAATACAAAACAAGCTGCCCTTTTTTGCACCCTTCTGATGTCCTCTGTCAATCCCACCTGGTAAGGATCCCACACCGCGCAGCAATATTCTAACAGAGGACGAACGAGTGTAGTGTAAGCTGTCTCTTTAGTGGACTTCTTGCATCTTCTAAGTGTCCTGCCAATGAAACGCAACCTTTGGCTCGCCTTCCCGACAATATTATCTATGTGGTCCTTCCAACTGAAGTTGTTCGTAATTTTAACACCCAGGTACTTAGTTGAATTGACAGCCTTGAGAATTGTACTATTTATCGAGTAATTGAATTCCAACGAATTTCTTTTGGAACTCATGTGGATCATCTCACACTTTTCGTTATTTAGCGTCAACTGCCACCTGACACACCATACAGCAATCTTTTCTAAATCGCTTTGCAACTGATACTGGTCTTCGGATGACCTTACTACACGGTAAATTTCAGCATCATCTGCGAACAATCTAAGAGAACTGCTCAGATTGTCACCCAGGTCATTTATATAGATCAGGAACAGCAGAGGTCCCAGGACGCTTCCCTGGGGAACACCTGATATCACTTCAGTTTTACTCAATGATTTGCCGTCTATTACTAAGAACTGCGACCTTCCTGACAGAAAATCACGAATCCAGTCGCACAACTGAGACGATACCCCATAGGTCTGCAACTTGATTAGAAGTCGCTTGTGAGGAGCGGTGTCAAAAGCTTTCCGGAAATCTAGGAATACAGAATCAACTTGAGATCCCCTGTCGATAGTGACCATTACTTCATGCGAATAAAGAGCTAGCTCCGTTGCACAAGAGCGATGTTTTCTGAAGCCATGCTGATTACGTGTCAATAGATCGTTCCCTTCGAGGTGATTCATAATGTTTGAATACAGTATATGCTCCAAAACCCTACTGCAAACCGATGTCAATGATATAGGTCTGTAGTTAAATGGATTACTCCTACTACCCTTTTGAACACTGGTGCGACCTGCGCAATTTTCCAATCTGTAGGTACAGATCTATCGGTGAGCGAGCGGTTGTATATGAGTGCTAAGTAGGGAGCTATAGTATCAGCGTAATCTGAAAGGAACCTAATCGGTATACAATCTGGACCTGAAGACTTGCCCGTATCAAGCGATTTGAGTTGCTTCGCAACCCCTAAGGTATCTACTTCTAAGAAACTCATGCTAGCAGATGTTCGTGTTTCAAATTCTGGAATATTCCATTCGTCTTCCCTGGTGAAGGAATTTCGGAAAACTGCGTTCAATAACTCCGCTTTAGCGGCACAGTCGTCGGTAACAGTACCATCGGCACGGCGCAGCGAAGGTATTGACTGCGTCTTGCCGCTTGTCTGCTTTACATACGACCAGAATTTCTTCGGATTTTTTTACCAAATTTCGAGACAATGTTTCGTTGTGGAACTTATTAAAGGCATCTCGCATCGAAGTACGTGCCAAATTTCACGCGTCTGTAAATTTTAGCCCATCTTCGGGATTTCGCGTTCTTCTGAACTTCGCATGCTTTTTCCGTTGCCTCTGCAACAGCATTCGGACCTTTTTTGTGTATCACGGGGGATCCGTTCCATCTCTTACCAATTTATGAGGTATGAATATCTCAATTGCTGTTGCTACTATATCTTTGAATTTGAGCCCCATCTCGTCTACATTCGCATAGTCAGTTCAGAAGGACTGGAAATTGTCTTTTAGGAAGGCTTCTAGTGACACTTTATCCGCTTTCTTAAATAAAATTATTTTGCGTTTGTTTCTGATGGATTTGGAAGAAACTGTAGTGAACCTAGCTACAACGACCTTGTGATCACTAATCCCTGTATCAGTCATGATGCTCTCTATCATCTCTGGATTGTTTGTGGCTAACTGGCAGGAACAGATGCATCAAACCAGTCTTTGGACTGAAGCCTGTAACAATCACTTACAAAATAAAACAGGGACAGTAATTTCATCAGACATGGATGATACATTTTGAGCTCCTGTGCATGTCGCCCATCACTACTCTTTCTCTGGGCTTGACCACTAAGGGTGGTGAGCACCAACCAGGGATAAGTGAAACTAAAGTAATAAGTTATTAAGAGAGAAGGAAATTGGTGACTTCGAGTCGATAGTACTGAACTAAAGAGGTAAATTACTCCAAGAGTAAATTTTTCATTTACTTCCAAAGTAAATTTGTTTACTCCATTACTGGTTGAGAGCACAATTGAAGAGTACACTACTATGTTAGTAAATTAAGAAGGAAATAAGGCCAAAATTTACTCCTAGACAGTAGAGGAGAGTAAGGTGCGATCTTTGAGTTCTGTGTTTCAAGTGTTGAATTCTATGGACTACCTGGATTACGAAGAACATATGGAGATGGAGGAAGGGGTGAACATCCCACAAATGGTGGTTGTAATGGAGACAAGAGACCCATTTCTGATGTATAGTGACAGTGATTTCAAAGAGCAGTTTTGGTTGCGTAAGGAATATTTTGAGTTGCTGCTTGGTGTGCTGGAGCTGTTACTGCAAATTTTTCGCACAGGTACTTATCAAATTGTAGCATGGGATCTCATTAATATCCATTGTACTACTGCTGGAAGAGCTTTTAACAGCGAGATAAACAGTTTAGTTGCCTTAAAGTCAATGTATGTGAACAAGCCATAGAGCCACGGATGTATCACAAAACAAAAGAGGATTCTGTCAAACTGGTGGGTTTCCAAATGTCATATGGGCCATAGACTGTGTACATATACCCACAATTTGTCCTTCTGGAATGCAAGCACAAACATACAGAAATCGCAAGAATTTCTTTTCTATCAATACACAAATCATATGTGAAGCCTATATATGCAGATTTTGAATGTGGTAAGCCACTGGCCGGGTTCCATGCAAGATGCATGCATTTGGAACAATAGTAGATTTGCTGCAGAATTTGAAAATGGACAATATGATCGGTTGCTTGTTGGAGATAGTGGATATGTTCTCTCCAAACATCTTATGATGCCGGTGTTCCGAGCCCACACGGGAGTTGAATGGCGCTACAATAGAGCCCGTATTGCTACCAGATGAGTAATAGAGTGAGCATTCGGTGTTTGGAAGAAATGTTTCCAAATTACCACTTAAACAATGCGATTTAAACCAAACAAGTGTCCGAATGTTATTGTGGCTGCTGCAGTTCTACACAACTTTGGAATAGAAATTAGAGATGTGTTTCACCCTGATGCTGTAGAGGTGAATGACAATGAACAATATGCACTTCAGCCAGAAGCAGATGCTGCAGGCCAAGCTGTCAGAAGGTCTATTGTGCTTAATTACTTTAATTTAAATGGCACCTAGTTGCTAGTCCCCCCCTCCCCGCCCCTGAACAATGGATCTTGCCGTTGGTGGGGAGGCTTGCGTGCCTCACCAATACAGATAGCCGTACCGTAGGTGCAACCACAACGGAGGGGTATCTGTTGAGAGGCCAGAAAAAAGTGTGGTTACTGAAGAGGGGCAGTAGCCTTTTCAGTAGTTGCAGGGGCAACAGTCTGGATGATTGACTGATCTGGCCTTGTAACACTACCCAAAATGGCCTTGCTGTGGTGGTACTGCGAACGGCTGAAAGCAAAGGGAAACTACGGCCGTAATTTTTCCCGAGGGCATGCAGGTTTATTGTATGGTTAAATGGTGATGGCGTCCTCTTGGGTAAAATATTCCGGAGGTAAAATAGTTCCCCATTTGGATCTCCAGGCGGGGACTACTCAAGAGGATGTCGTTATCAGGAGAAAGAAAACTGGCGTTCTACGGATAAGAGCGTGGAATGTCAGATCCCTTAATCGGGCAGGTAGGTTAGAAAATTTAAAAAGGGAAATGGATAGGTTAAAGTTAGATATAGTGGGAATTAGTGAAGTTCAGTGGCAGGAGGAACAAGACTTTTGGTCAGGCGAATACAGGGTAATAAATACAAAATCAAATAGGGGTAAGGCAGGAGTAGGTTTAATAATGAATAAAAAATAGAAGTGCGGGTACGCTACTACAAACAGCATAGTGAACGCATTATTGTGGCAAGATAGACACGAAGCCCACGCCTACCACAGTAGTACAAGTTTATATGCCAACTAGCTCTGCAGATGACGAAGAAATTGAAGAAATGTATGATGAAATAAAAGAAATTATTCAGATAGTGAAGGGAGACTAAAATTTAATAGTCATGGGTGACTGGATTTCGGTAGTAGGAAAAGGGAGAGAAGGAAACATAGGAGGTGAATATGGATTGGGGCTAAGAAATGAAAGAGAAAGCCACCTGGTAGAATTTTGCACAAGGCACAACTTAATCATAGCTAACACTTGGTTCAAGAACCATAAAAGAAGGCTGTATACATGGAAGAAGCCTGGAGATACTGACAGGTTTCAGATAGATTATATAATGGTAAGACAGAGATTTAGGAACCAGGTTTTAAATTGTAAGACATTTCCAGGGGCAGATGTGGACTCTGACCACAATCTATTGGTTATGAACTGTAGATTAAAACTGAAGAAACTGCAAAAATGTGGGAATTTAAGGAGGTGGGACCTGGATAAACTGAAAGAACCAGACGTTCTACAGAGTTTCAAGGAGAGCGTAAGGGAACAATTGACAGGAATGGGGGAAAGAAATACAGTAGAAAAAGAATAGGTGGCTTTGAGGGATGAAGTAGTGAAGGCAGCAGAGGATCAAGTAGGTAAAAAGACGAGAGCTAGTAGAAATCCTTGGGTAACAGAAGAAATATTGAATTTAATTGATGAAAGGAGAAAATATAAAATGCAGTAAATGAAGTAGGCAAAAAGAAATACAGACGTTTCAAAAATGAGATCGACAGGAAGTGCGAAATGGCTAAGCAGGGATGGCTAGAGGACAAATGTAAGGATGTAGAGGCTTGCCTCATCAGGGGTAAGATAGATACTGCGTACAGGAAAATTAAAGAGACCTTTGGAGAAAAGAGAACCACTTGTATGAATATCAAGAGCTCAGATGGAAACCCAGTTCTAAGCAAAGAAGGGAAAGCAGAAAGGTGGAAGGAGTATATAGAGGGTCTATACAAGGGAGATGTAATATAGGACAATATAATAAAAATGGAAGATGTAGATGAAGACGAAATGGGAGATATGATATTGCGTGAAGAGTTTGACAGAGCAATGAAAGACCTGAGTCAAAAGAAGGCCCCAGGAGTAGACAACATTCATTAGGACTACTGACAGCCTTGGGAGAGCCAGTCCTGACAAAACTCTACCATCTGGTGAGCAAGATATATGAGACAGGCGAAATACCCTCAGACTTCAAGAAGAATATAATAATTCCAATCCCAAAGAAAGCAGGTGTTGCCAGATGCAAAAATTACCGAACTATCAGTTTAATAAGTCACAGCTGCAAAATACTAACACGAATTGTTTATAGACGAATGGAAAAACTAGTAAAAGCCGACCTTGGGGAAGATCAGTTTGGATTCCATAGAAATGTTTGAACACGTGAGGCAATACTGACCCTATGACTTATCTTAGAAGCTAGATTAAGGAAAGGGAAGCCTACGTTTCTAGCATTTGTAGACTTAGAGAAAGCTTTTGACAGTGTTGACTGGAATACTCTCTTTCAAATTCTGAAGATGGCAGGGGTAAAATACAGGGAGTGAAAGGCTATTTACAATTTGTACAGAAACCAGATGGCAGTTATATGAGTCGAGGGACAGAAAAGGGAAGCAGAAGTTGGGAAGGGAGTGAGACAGGGTTGTAGCCTCTCCCCGATGTTATTCAATCTGTATATTGAGCAAGCAGTGAAGAAAACAAAAGAAAAATTTGGAGTAGGTGTTAAAATCCATGGAGAAGAAATAAAAACTTTGACGTTCGCCAATGACATTATAATTCTGTCAGAGATAGCAAAGGATTTGGAAGAGCAGTGGAACGGAATGGATAGTGTCTTGAAAATATTCCTCTTTGAAAGGAGGATATAAGATGAACGTCAACAAAAGCAAAATGAGGATAATGGAATGTAGTCGAATTAAGTCGGGTGATGCTGAGGGAATTAGATTAGGAAATGAGGCACTTAAAGTAGTAAAGGAGTTTTGCTATTTGGGGAGCAAAATAACTAATGATGGTCGAAGTAGAGAGGATATAAAATGTAGACTGGCAATGGCAAGGAAAGCGGTTCTGAAGAAGAGAAATTTTGTTAACATTGAGTATAGATTTAAGTGTCAGGAAGTCGGTTCTGAAAGTATTTGTATGGAGTGTAGCCATGTATGGAAGTGAAACATGGAAGACAAATAGTGTGGACAAGAGGAGAATAGAAGCTTTTGAAATGTGGTGCTACAGAAGAATGCTGAAGATTAGATGGGTAGATCACATAACTAATGAGGAGGTATTGAATAGGATTGGGGACAAAGAGGAGTTTGTGGCACAACCTGACTAGAAGAAGGGATCGGTTGGTAGGACATGTTCTGAGGCACCAAGGGATCACCAATTTAGTATTGGCGGGCAACGTGGAGGGTAAAAATCGTAGAGGGAGACCAAGAGATGAATACACTAAACAGATTCAGAAGGATGTAGGTTGCAGTAGTTACTGGGAGATGAAGAAGTTTGCACAGGATAGAGTAGCATGGAGAGCTGCATCAAACCAGTGTCAGGACTGAAGACCACAACAACAACAACAGTTTGCTAGTACAATTAGAAGTTAGTGTAAAGACTTTTGCTTCGTAAATGAATAAATAAGCCACTGGATTGTCACTAATGTAGTGAAGAGTGACTCATTTTATCCATGTGTAATTTTATAGTTACGTTCTTTGTCTTTCTTTCTTTTTTTTGCATTAGGGTATTAACATTCTCATTTTATTTCTTACTTGAGTATACAAAGTCATACAATGTTTCGATTATTTCGAGGGTGTGTGTGTGGGGGGGGGGGGGGGGGGGGGGGAGGACTTCCCAGAATGAGATTTTCACTCTGCAGCGGAGTGTGCGCTGATATGAAAGTTCCTGGCAGATTAAAACTGTGTGCCCGACCGAGACTCGAACTCGGGACTCTTGCCTTTCACGGGCAAGGGCTCTACCATCTGATCTACCGAAGCACGTGCAGATGGTAGAGCACTTGCCTGCGAAAGGCAAGGGTCCCGAGTTCGAGTCTTGGTGGGGCACACAGTTTTAAACTGCCAGGAAGTTTCATATCAGCGCACACTCCGCTGCAGAGTGAAAATCTCATTCTGGAAACATCCCCCAGGCTGTGACTAAGCCATGTCTGCACAATATCCTTTCTTTCAGGAGTGCTAGTTCTGCAAGTTTCGCAGGAGAGCTTCTGAAAGTTTGGAAGGTAGGAGATGAGATACTGGCAGAAGTGAAGCTGTGAGGACCGGGCGTGAGTCGTGCTTCGGTAGCTCAGATGGTAGAGCACTTGCCCGCGAAAGGTAAAGGTCCCGAGTTTGAGTCTCGGTCGGGCACACAGTTTTAATCTGCCAGGAAGTTTCACAAATACTTACTTTATAATATTGTTAATTCAGATAAATCTTAAAATGTAATATTAACAAAAATTGGTATCGATGCTGGATGCTGAAATGATAAACACAAATTTTATGCCATACAAGAAACAAGAACATATTAACCATTTTAAAAAAATATCAAGGAAGTAAAAGATGTTTTATACATATGAATATTTTCTTATTCATTCACAAAATCCCAAATTTCTCGAGCACATTGGCTGAAGAACTGGAAATTGAAATTTGCTCCATTACATTCTTGAACTTATTCATAATTTCCATTTTATGGTTATGCTCTTCTTCCATGATTTCTCTTTGTCTTTCTATTCTCCTGAGTCCCCGAGTATAGTATACGATACTCCGCATCCTGAAAATTCAAAAATTCCCACTAGATTGCAGCACGTTAATGGGTGCTTGCTACTGGGTTTAGGATGTGCTGACATCTGAGGCCAATCACTGTGACTACATAGGAAGCTGTTCCACATGTTTTCGTTGTATTTGTAGTGATCCGAAGCAAAAATGGTGGGTGCAGACAGAAGGCAGACACGCCAATCTGGTGAATTTCAAAGTAAGCACACAGTAAACATCATTTCACAAGGCTGAAAAATTATGTTGCCTTTATTAATGTTTGAACATTGTCTCAGTTAAGAATAATAAGTATACAATTAACAGCAACAGGGAGGTCATAACAATGAAGTACAGTGTACTATACTTCAGGCTCCAATGTAGTAACATCTTCTCATACATTTCAAACTACTACTATATTTTCTCTGTCTCTCTCACAGATGAACATACTTAATACGAGACTAATACTTTCACGAAATTAACATTTCAAATTTGTAATTAATTTGTAAATAACATGTTTTCAAAATTAATTGATAAGGAAGTAGTGGAATACTTAAGCTACAGAAGTTATAAACAACAGGGAAACTTGGAGGCGAAGAAATTTCATGGTACCAAAATCTTCCAATTTTACAACCTTATCAACAGATCAGCTCTCAAGGATGGACATGTCTTGATTATTTTCTACAGTATGTAGATTTCTCTCTGCTTACACTTATTTCAGAGAAAACAAATCAGACATATACTTTGCTGTATGGTAAATCTCTTGGAACAACTGCAGAAAATATCATGAGTTGGTTTGCTGTAACTATAGTGATGGCCTGCTTACAGTATCCTATAGTAAGTAAGTATTGGCAAAAACAATGGGAGATACCTAATATAACAGAGGGTTTGACTAGGGATAGGTATTTTCAGTTCAGGAATTCCCTAAAAGTGGTATTTGGCAATGACATACCTGAAAATGAGAGACAGAAAGATCGATTGTGGAAAATGCATCCATTCCTGGAAAAGGTCAGAGGAGGCTGTTTTCTACAACCCAGATCTCTCCACATTGCTGTTGATGAAACAGTGGTTCCATTTCAAGGCCACTGTGGTTTCAAATAGTATGTAAGAGGAAAACCAAATCTACTTGGCATTAAAGTGTTTGTTTTGGCCAATCCCGATGGAACAATATATGATTTTGTCTGTTAGCGATGCAAAACATCATTTCCTCAACAGTTGCTTGTACGTGGCATTTGTACTGTTACCATGACAGATTTTTTACATCTGTGAAATTAGCTGGTTTGCTGCTTGAGAAAGGCCTTGGGTCTACAGGAACCATTATGAATAACAGAATTCCTAAGCAGATCCGGCTGAAGCCAGATAATGATCTGCAGGAAGAAGGATGAGGCTCATGTGACACGCTGGTCAGAAGCGACCAAAGTTGGCAGTTACAAAATGGATGGCCAACAAAAGTGTTGTGAAGCTTTCCACTGCACAAGGTATTGAACCTAGTGAGACATGCCATAGGTGATCCAAGAAAGAGAGCAAATAGTTGCATATTGAGGAACCCAGTGTAATTAAAAATTATAATCAGAACATGGGTGGTGTGGATATGGCAGATAGACTCAATTCCTACTGCCCAATGGGTGCAAGGACCAAGAAATGGACACTAAGAACAATATGCCATTTCACAGATGTTGCAGTTTGTAATTCTTGGCTTCAGTACAAAGAGGAACAGAAGAAATCCAACACTCCAGCAAAGGAGATTTTACAATTGAGAGCTTTTAAGATGGTGTTTGCACAACAGCTTCTGAATCGAAACAAAACAGTAGACAATCAAGAGCAACAAGAGCATCATGACGACAATGCAAGAAAAGAAGAACCTGAGACTAGTGCCCCAAAAAGAAGGAAACCAATAACACTGCCACCTCCAGAAACCCGAAAGCAAACAGAGCACATTCCTGAGGTAATTGGACCAAAAATACTTCAAAACTGTCGTAGAGAGAATTTTAAAAAGCTTTATAGAACAAAATGTGTAACTTGCAAAGTGTTTTTATGCTTAAATCCACAGTGAAACTGCTTTGCTGCATTTCATAACCGTTGATATGTGTATTTGTGGAACTTGTACTTCGTAATTTACCACCGAAATAATGTAACAAAAACTGCTACATTCCTTCTAGATGGTATTAAACATTATTTTCCCCTGTTATAAATCAAAACTATCACTAACAACATCCTTAATCTACATATTACAATTTATGAATAGCTTTGATTATCCTGAGACCTGAAGTATCGTATAGCATATTTGCATTTACGCCCAAATAACCAAAGTAGGATTTTTTTACTATTTTTCTCAAATTCAGTGATTTTTTCCCCCACATTTCACATATGTCGTTTTTAAAATATATATAAAAAAAAAAATCTCAAGACTCAGGAGGCTGTTAATAAAATTTTTGCATTGTTTTCCTCTCATATTTCATGCATTTTTAAGGAATGAAGCATGTCTGCTTTTTCAAACAACTCTCGGTTCTTCACTACAATCACATGTTCTGTACCTCTTTTGCTGCATGCATCTTCTGATAAGCTCCCACCAAAGAACGCAGGCCGAGGTTCACGGGATAAAGTTCCACCTTTAGCAGTTTCATTGCTACCTTCAGAGCAGTTATCATCATCAAAGTTGCTTGAAAGTATCAAATTATCTTCAGATGTGTCACTGTCGTTAACTCCAGCTATCCCCTTGAAAACTTGTGGGATCATAACTCAACAACCATTTGGCTTATATTGTCGATCTTCATCTCACTTACTCCATGGCCAGTTTGAAATTGTTTTTGGTTACATTTAGCTTTCATTTTCTTTGCTTTCACTTTCACATTGTTCCAAATTACTTTAAGCTGTTCTTGTGATCTTTGTGTAAGAGCTTCTGCGTTGTATTCAGCCTGTATTTTTTCCCCTGCAGCCTTTTTCCTTTTTAGCATGTTGACATCGTGTTTTTTAGATTCAATAGCAGTTATGTATTTTTTTATTATTTCAGCAAACTGCTCTTTTTCATTTTCTGGTATGTTTTTTGAATGTTTCTTGGCTACCTCTATGTTGCTGCTAGATCTCAAACTGGCATTTAAATTAATAGGTGTCACCAACCAACAATGGATGTTGGTAGCTGTAGAGGGCATGGTTAACAATGGATTCATCCATTAATAGCACATTTCTTTTTCATAGTACATAGATCTTATCATTAATTTGTGTAATAGCATTTAGATTTTCCAATTTTAATAATTCAATTTAATAATCCTTTCTAGATTCTAAAATTATAGCGATGAACGTAAATTATGCAAACGGTGATGCAATGTCTGCCAACAATCAATATTTTCCTGGAAGGAACTTAATGCACCTGCCAGCAGTGTGCAGAAATGGCTTACTTGTTTAGTAAAAAGGCATTACTACTTTAGTTACAACTAAAGAAGTAAACAGAAATTGAGCTCTCCAGCAGTTACTAAAAAAGTACATTATTACAGAAATAATTTACTAAAGCAGTTCAGACTAAAGATGTAAGAGTTACAAAAGAGTAATTTCTACGAGTTAGGTGCTCGCCACTCTTAAGTATTCACGACTGCTCACACCTTATGGAGAACTGTTGAAGCAGCGTACGTAAACTTGCCTGTAAACCATCAACCTTATTTCTCAATTTTGTGTTACCTGCTGAGGAGTTTTACAAACAATATACAAGTTTAAAATCTTAGTTTGTCAAACCTGGCTTCACTTAGTGGATAATTATTTATTGCTGTGCTTTTGCTTAATATATATAAATGAAAATACCGATTAATGCAGATGATAGATCCTGGCTCAAGGGGTGGTTTAAAATCTATGAATGGACAAAGAAATTTTAATGACTTTTTGGAATTATTTCACCCTCATATTGAATAAATAGATACAGTTATACAGGAACCTATTTCTATTCTGTGACATACCACTCAGCAGACATCTGTAGTAGGATTTTCTTGCTCTCCCTCTTTTAAGATGTGCATAGAATATTAATTTTTCACCTGCTTGTTGTCAGTATGAGGTGCTTATCAACTGATTTAAAATTAAAAAAAAAATTGATTTTATGTTGCAGGTAGGATCACTTGGCTCATACATTTTTAACTTATCGTCTAACTGTGGGCATTGTGAGATAAAATAACTGATGACACATGACAAACTTGTAGAAAGAGGACCTTTTAAAGTGATTGGTGTTAAGAGAGGTAGTGTCCAGCAAAATACGAAACAAAACTCCCTGATGGTGAAGAAATTCACAGATATTTATTCCGATGTGGGAAAAACTTTTCAATGCTGCAACTACCTCACTTGCAGGCATGTCATGATTTTCATACTGGAAAAATATGCCCAGATTTCTAGTCCAACAGAGAAAAATTCCCAAGCGTTACACATGCATACCAATTACTAGACTTACAGTGATGTTCATGCTAAGGCAAAAAGCCTGAGAAAGAAAATCAGAAACTCATTCAGCCTGAGACTGAATACTGAGATGAGATATTAGAATGGTTGTTTTGCATAACTAAGTTCCTGGGGACACAGTGGTTGGTGTTTTGAGAAACATTAGACACACTCTTACAAGAAAATAGAGGAAATTTTTGGAACTAATAGAACATATGAACACGTCTGATGTGTTGAAAGAGTAAGTTATCAATATGTATACAAGATTACAATTCAAATTAATTTAAAAAAGTGACATACTACTCAGTTGTATAAAATATTCTTGAACATCTTTCCATGTCAGTTCAGGACAAAACCTCGAGCCAAAGTGACATACTACTCAGCTGTATAAAACATTCTTGAACATCTTTCCATGTCAATTCAGAATAAAATCTCAAGCTGTCGATGATAACCTCTATCATCTTCACCAGGAGCAACTGACTGTCCAAACTGCTGCTGACTGGCCTGTTATAGCCCATACACATCTTCTAATCCATCGGCAATTATGTAATACTGTTGCTGACGGTGTCAGCATCTGTACTGGTGGTGCCACTGCTCCTTTAGTAGTGCAAACGTTGTGACGAATATCTTTGCCTCTTCTCTGATCGAGAGCTTCCTTTCATGCACCGCTAAGATTACATCCACTGTCACAGTTGAATTTCTCCTTGTACATTCTAATTTCAACAGTCTCTTTAATGAGAGAATACTGGTATCTAGCAGCCTGAAACAGAACTTTTGTTTTGTCAAACAGTATCTTGTGTTAGTCTGTGACACTGTGCTCAGTAACTGCAGATTTCTCCAGTTCTAGAATTTTAAAATGCCATCGATTTTCTGTAATGCAGTTGGAAATTGAGCATTCACATGATGAGCCACCAACTGTATTTCTTCCTGAAACTTCCTGCCAGATTAAAACTGAGTGCTGGATCGATACTTGAACTCAGGACCTTTTCCTTTCGTGGGCAAGTGCTCTACCGCAGAAGAGTTTCTGTGAAGTTTGGAAGGTAGGAGACGAGATATTGGCAAAATTGTAGGTGTGAGGATGGGTCGCGAGTTGTGCTTGGGTAGCTCAGTTGGTACAGAACTGCCAGGAAGTTTCATATCAGCGCACACTCCGATGCAGAGTGAAAATCTCATTCTGTATTTCATCCTTTCTGCAGCACTACATCCAGCAGAGTCCTGAGAAGACAAAGTATAAGACCTACTACTGACATCCTAAGCGTATAAAGGAGGTGCTAAGCCCTGTTAAGGAAAGTCTCAGCCTGAGGATCCCTGGGATTAACACCCCTTTTGAGTGTGGCTGTCAGTACGTCCACACTATTTCTGTCTGCTTTGCAAAACATCAACAGCATATTAAAATTTGAGAATTGGACAAATCTGCAATTGTTTAGCACTGGCCTCACAAACTCGGCCTCACAAACTAACACAAAATACTACATGTCAAAACAAAAGTTCTGTCCCAGGCTCCTAGATACGGGAATTCTGTAAATAAAAATGTACGTAGAAAATTAAAATGTGCGGGAAGCACTTCAACTTTGACAGTGCACATAATCTTAGCAGTGACAGAAGGGAGCTCTCAACGTGGAAAAGATATTCATCACAATGTTTACATTACTACAGGAGTGGTGGCACCACCAGTGCAGATGTGAATACCATCAGCAAAAGCATTACAGAACTACTGACAAATCAGAAGCTGTGTAAGGGCTATAAAAGACAGCAGTTTTGACAGTCAGCTGCTATTGCTCCTGATGAAGACAATGGAGTTTATCATCAAAAGCTCAAGGTTTTACCCTGGACTGATGCAGCATAAAGACCAAGAATGTTTTACACAACAGTGCTGTCGAGAAAAGACTTTGTTCTCATAGCTACTCAGTTAATTGAGACTGTACTCTTGATACAAGTCACAAATAACAACTCACAATGATCATTCGTTTTATTCAGACACGGCTTGGTGAAGAAATAATTATCAAAGTACATTTCCTTGGATTTATTCCAGTTACGCATACTACTGACAAATGTACAACTGATGTTCTCTTTAAAAAGTTGGTAAGAAGGCATGCTATTTTGAAAAATATGCAAGGCTAGGGGTATGGTAATGGTTTGAAAATAAAAGGGATAAATATAGGAGTTCAGAAAAGAATCCTACTTTAACTTTCAAGAATGTTTTGTTCCAAGTGAGGTTCACTAATTAAATATTGTTGTAAACAATGCAGGGCTATCATGTCCTGTTGCTGCCATATTCTCTAGAACAGTTCAAGAAGTTTTTTCACTTTATTTTCTACAGCTACCTATCAATGGGGTATTTTGAAGCAGAATGTGTCTAATTAAGACTGTAAAACTTTTCAGTTGTACCTATTGCAAAAGCCAAATAGATTCCTAGGAGCCTCATAGATACTACATTAAACATGTGTATGATGATGTTTATGAAGTCAGTGAAGGTTCCAAAGTAGAAGTTTTTGAAATAAATAGTGGCACTGCTATTGCAAAAATGCTACAATAATTCAGATGCCTCTGTTGTATAGAGGTCTGGTAATGAATTACGTTTAGAATCAATCATATCAACATAGCTCTCAAAAGAGTTAAAGTAAAAACCTACACAATGCTGTGGATATAGTTGAAAGTGTTTGCAACATTTTTTTTAGGTGATGAGACCAGATAAGGGCATTAATAGTGTGATAACAGATGCGAAAGTACTTGAGGAAAAACTTAGATCTTATTCAGACTTAAAAATAAATAAATAAAAAAAAATTGCCACAGGAGAGTGAAGGAGTAATTTACCTATGTAATGATTAACCTATAGATGAATGTGAAGCAGACTGCTCCTTTAACACAAATTGTTGATGGAGGTATCTGCTTACTGAAAGATAGATTTGAGTTTACAGATAGCCATAGTAAGAGCTTCAGAATTCTATATCAAATTCATGAGCTACCGATGTGGGATGGCGGAAAACTAAAGTCATGTGCATGTATATTGATAGTGTTAAGTGATAATGAATATTACATTGATAAGAAGGAATTAAATGACGAAGTGGCCATTCTTCCCGCTGAAAGTTTTTTACAATGCTCATTTTCACATATTAAAAAAAAAGAAATTCTAACAGTATTATGAAAAGGATAGTCATTACTCATCATATAGTGGAGGTGCCGAGTCACAGATAGGCACAACAGAAAGATTGTCACAGAATGAGCTTTTGGCCAACAAGGCCTTTGTCGAAAGACGACAAAACACACACACACACACACACACACACACACACACAAACCACCATGGTGTGTGGCAGCTGAAGCCAGAGTCTGGCCTCAGCTTCTAGACTGTGGTCATGTGTGTGTGAGTTGCATTTGTGCTTTTGTGTGTGTATGTGTCATCCCTTCTTGACAAAGGCCTTCTTGGTCAAAAGCTCATTCTATAACAGTCGTTCTGTTGTACCTACCTGCGACTCAGCATCTCCGCTATATGGTGTATAGCAACTATCCTCTTCATAATATTGCTATATTCCATCCTGCATTTTCCATTTTTTAAAAACAATTTTACTGACATTTCACTATCACTTTTGTACACTTATGAATCCTTCTGACTCTACCACTGAAAGTGATATCTGGCAGTCAGTAGATTCAGATTCTATTATGAAAGAATTTAAGGTATGAAAAATATTAATACAATATTTTTATCTAAGGGAAAACTGATAGTACATATACTTAACAACTGTATAAATTACACATGACTTGTATAATATAATGTTTCGTATCACACACAAATTTGTATTTTCCTTTTCAATCGCTCACATAAAAATTTCAACTACTTTCATGGCAGATTTCTAAAATTTAACTGTACTTATTGGTCAGTTTTCGTAACATATAACAACTTATAACAACATATAACAACTTATACAGTCAAGTAGTATCTTGTGTTGATATAAAATTAGACAATATATATATTTTTTTAAATTTTTGTTTCACCTTTTCAATGGAAAGTAAAACGATTTACAAATTAAAGAATTAAAAATTTCCAATATTAAACTAAACAAGTAACAGGAACTTTATATTGGATAGATACAAAAGTCTGTCTTGTATATTACCGTATCTTTCACCTTTAAGCTATGATATTTTCAAATCTCACGTGGTGCGGTCCCCAACAATCAGTCTTTCCTTCTCATCCCATCTGGTAAGTCTCCCTTGACTCAGGGTTCTGGGTGATTTTTTTGAACTCTACTCCTTTTTCTAAACCTCAACAGTCCTTTTTCTTCACTTATCCTTCCTCCCACTTCAACCTTTCTGCCAGAATAAGGAACCACTGGCTCCAACTTGCATACATTATACCTTTTATATGTGTATGTACTCGCGCGCAGCGCGCGCGTGCCCACACACACACACACACACACACACACACACACACACACACACACACACACATATCCATCAATACATACACATCTTTGTTTTTAATATATTTTTATGTATATCATTACATAAAAAAGGAGGAGCTGTCAAAGCCAAATGAATGCAGTGGGCCAGCCATGTGGCCCCTTATGGAGGATCACACATGGCCTCGGAAGCTCCTGGGTTTCACACCTACAGGAAAGAGACCGCCAGGGAGACCCAAGAAGCGTTGGAGGGATGGACTCCATGAAGATTTAAAACAAATGTCAATAGATGTGGATGAATGGCGGATAGCAGCAATGGACAGAATACAGTGGAGGAGGAAACTTGTAGATGCGTGCGGTCCATTGGGCCTGATCACGTTGTAGTAGTAGTAGTAGTAGTAGTAGTAGTAGTAGTAGTAGTACCGTTACATTATATTTTCAAAAATTGATTATTTTCACTGAGAAATTTTATATTATCATTCTCTGCAATTAGTTTGATAGATGTTACACTTTCATTAAAGCTACAACGAATCAATTGATCTTTCTTTACGTTTTCATTAAAAGCTTTTAAAGATCTGAGGAATTACCTTATATAAAAATGAAATGAATTACAAGAAGCAGGAAGAACATGCCTAATAAATGTGTAAATGTTCAGTTGACAATAAAAACTTTATTGATAGTTTGAAAGACAAAGTTCGCACACAAAACTTTTCTGCTGCTTTGCGATCATGTTTTGTCACAATACTGAAAAGAAAACTTTTCTATCATGTGATGTATAAAACAATTATTGTGCATTACATATACTGTATATATGTTCTTTTTGCAAAGTATGTGCTTTACAGTCACGGAAATTTTAAAAACTGTAATGAAATAAATAATAATCCACCAGGAAAACTTTTTTATCATCATTTCACATGACAGAAAATAAGGATGTGAGTAAAACCACAAAGAAGCTTCAAAAAAACATAGGAACAAAGTCATTATGGGTATCTTTTACTTTCTTTCATTGACATCTCTTCTGTGTAAATGTGAGCCATTTGAAAAGTGACCTATAAACTCACTGTATCCTGCAAGAATACGTTACACAAGTTTTTGTAGATCCTTCAGTTTTCTTATCACTTTTGGGGCACTACTAATGATGTACGCCTTCTCATGACGTAGGTTCCAAGGGATATTGCAGCATTTCAGAGAATGTGTGCGCTTGTATAGTCCATCAATATACTCTTTTCTTTCAAATCTGATTTATATTCAATATGTTTTAACTTGGACAATTGAAGTGTAATTTTAGTTTCTTTAGGAATATCACTTCTTGCTGTTTCATCTGACATACACATCTTTTTATAGTGCCTAGGCATCCATTTATCAAAAGCTAAAGTATCATCTACTTCGAAAGAGAAATACCCAGGCACACTCCCCCCCCCCCCCCCCCCCCCCAATTAGCTCACAGTATTCTTACACTGTATATATTCTGTCACTCTTCCTTATGAGCTGTTTAAAAGCCTCAAGTTTCTGTCACAGGTCAGAAAGCAACATCCTCATACAGGAAAATAGTGGGTTATAGTTTTTAATAGATTGTTATCAAACAGATTAAGAAGACAATGCCCAGTGTATGATTTCTATTTTGTCCAGGACATGTGTTACTTCACAATATTAGAATCTGCACGTTTTGCTCTTTAATATGTTGTCGAATGTAGTCCAACAAAGACCTATAACCTTCATCAGAAGTTCTCTTTGCAATTCCTTCATGGTAAATGAAACGTCTTGCATGGTCGACATTGTCTACTTTGCAGAAAGGGAACAGCAGTGCTAGATATGTCCAGTCCACAACTTTCAAGATAATCAATGGCCAACAAAACCTTGTTCCAGTGGACATAAGTGTGACCCTTCAGACAGTGCATAGAATTACACTCCAGTCATCCACTGATACAAAAACACGAAAACTTCAAATTTTGTTAGATATTCCCTTTTTGCACCTGGTAGGTCAATTGTTTCTTCATTTAATATCTAACACTGGAATAAAATTCAGAAATTTATTTTAAAATAAATAAAAATCTGGATAAGTGTGAGTAGGACTTGCACAATGAGGGTTCTGTACAATCTTAATAATTTATATAAATAGTTCATCCATCCCTGGAATTGAGGAGTTTGGTGAGTTTTACCTGTTATCAATATCAATACTGGCAAGATATAAAAATACGTGACACACACAGCTGTATCTTTTGATAGTGCTGATGTAGAAGCTTAAACATTTTACATTGTGGAGGAACTATAGATCTTTTATATAGTATGTGACATATGTTTGAACTTCATACATCTACCCATTCCTGAGAAAAAGGGGGATTCACAGACAGATACAAAGACAAGAAAAGAAAAAAAAAAATCATGTGATACAATATCAAATTAACAATTTTCAGATTTTTTCTTTACTTTTATTGCGAAACTTTGCTTTTTGGCAAATTTCATGAGTCTATGTAGATGGGAAGTACCCTACAGATTTTTTTGTGATTTTTTCAATTATCAATTGCATGACACAAATGGCCATATCATTTGCACTGGCTCAGAAGATCAAGTAGTTCTTAGTATGTGACACAAATTTCATCTCAATATGTCTACCCAATTCCTGGGAAAAGAAGTTCTTAACAGTCAGACGGACGGACATACATACAGATGGACAGCAAAGTGATCCTATAAGAATTCTGTTTTTAAGGACTGAAGTACACATTCCTAAAATCAGTGCATTTCCATGATCACAAGATTTAATATTATTTTTTAAAGATTTTATCAAGAGCCCAAGAAAGGCGACTTATGTCTTAGGGGGGTGGGAGGATATAATATGTCACTTGTCAGGAAGAATCTTGATGTCAAATGAGGAAAAAGTGGATATCTGTTCATTTACAAAAATAAAGTGTTGAGCTAGGAAGCAGCCATGGCCTGTTTAAGGAATCATTCTGCCATTCAGTGTGGCACAATGAATGAGTCTCAGGTTACAAATCCAAATACTTGGGCAAAAACCTCAGTCGAATTAAGATTTTTTTCTATCATTTACTATTTCTTTTACCATGACAATTATATGTTAATGTGATTAAGAATAAACTTTATACCTCCATATTACTAGCTGGTTAAATCAGTTCAAAGTAAGGCAAGGGCATACCACCTTGAACTGAAACACCACTAGTGAAGTAATGTTATGTTCCAACTAATCTTCAGATTGGTTACAATTTTACACTTTACCAGCATTCATGCTAGGTACAGAAAATAACAGGAAACCTAAATCAGGGTGACAAGATGATCTGACCTAACCATTATGGCACTTCTGTTGATTAGGATCAAAACAATCATTCTTTGAGTAATTATTCAAGTTTTTGTGTCTGAAATAGTATGATCCCTCTGCACAAACATTTCATGATGATGGCAGTTAGTAAAAAAACTGTGAATGGGCTAAAACCTTTACTTCGTGATTGACAGAAAGCAGTGACAGGGGGCAGTGTTGCTGACGTGCATCCAGCCACACTTCTCAAGGCACTGTCTATACCTGAAAAATGTGCAACAAAAAAGGCAGCCTGTGATGCTCGTGAAAGTACTAGAATTGGTTGCCTGCTGGCCGCTACCACTCGACTCACTGAAGCGTCAATCACAAAGTAATTTCAATCTGACTATATTATCAAGTCATCTCTTCCCTCCATTATAACTCAGAAGTAGAACTTTCACACATTCATACAACTCACACACACATGGTTAATCTCTCAAAGTGCTAAGGCCTTTAGTGTCTGGAGACAGAGGCCATGTGTGTCTGAGCTATGTGAATGTGTAAAGAGTTCTACTTGTGAGGAAGAACTTTGTTTAAAAGTACAAATATTTCTTTCTGTTTTGTTGTGTAATAGTAACGAACCATTCCACGCCACTGTTATTCATTTCTGGACTTTCTATTATAACTCGAACATTCAGCTGAAAGGTATGGGCAAAATGGCCATTTTATGGGGTCATATCAAAAGAAAAATATTAATGGTTACTGAAGACCGCATTGACCTAAAATTCTGATGACTGCAATGATTCATCAAAATTATCAAAAACATGCTGGCTGCTATGGGTGATTAAGGTTTACCTAAGCAACCCATTTCAGTTGTTCAGGGTCATCTTATATATCAGAACTTAAATATCTTTTGTCAAGCCATGTTTACTAAGAATTAAGTTACAACTAAGCTAAAGAAGGGACCAGTTTAAAAAATCTAACCAGATCTTCTCAAATTTCTTACTGACAGGCACAGGGCCTTGCTGATATATTTTATTTCTATGTAATCCTTTGAAACTATGTTACTAGATACATGAAAAAACTCAGTTGTCTGCTTTCCTCTTTCAAATAATTCTCACTAAGTCGAGAACCAAATGGGACTGCTAGTACATTTTTTACACTTCCCTTAATATTTTCCTATGGTATAATCTTGTGGGGGAAGGTCAGAAAAATATTTATTTTTCAGAAGCATACAGAAAGACTATTGTGTAAATCTGATAAACAAACACATTGTGAAAACTACTTCAGCAAATCGTGATTTTTATACTCACATGCCAATACATTAACTCCCGAGCATGTTACTTATGGATATTAATAAGAGTAAATTTTTAATTAACTATGAAAGTTACAACCACAATACTAGAGGTAAAAATAATTTCCTTGAATCTCTGTTTAGCATCCAGAATGGAGTTTTGAATCGATTTATGGAACAAGATATATGCAAGAATGAAGCAGTGAGTCAATCAGTCAGTCAGCCATATATTACTCAAAACTCCACTACGTGGTTGTGCCATGAACCCAAAATATTTTATACTTGACTGTCACAAAAAGGCTCAATTCAATTCCTTCCACAATTAACATCTGTTAGGTTTGCATCTATTTTAATTTTTGTTCAAAACTTTGCATATCTGTGTGGTTCACCATTACTTATCTTTTATCCCAATCAATTTCTTAATTCCACTGGCTGGATTATAACTGATATCTATTGTTATACTAAGATCCTAGTATTATCTCGAAGCTTGAAGCCTGTTACCAGTGTATCCATCCAGTTTATTTTGTCTTTATGAAGTGTACGGATTTAAAATCTTGTAAGAAAGTTACAATGGAGAAAATAAATAAATAGGGCACTGATGTGAGGTGCAAATACACACTTGGTCATTCTCTCAAGAGTATTTTTCCTACAGTTTAAATGTGTACCAAATATTAGTATGTAATTTGTCATATTGGTAGCATATATATGGACATTTATAAAGAATTTGCAATTTTTTTAAATGTAGATGTTGGCAACAAAGAAAATCAAATACTTTTTGCATGATTAAAAATAATTCTTACGTTCCAGGATCATAGAGTTCTATCCAGTTTTGTGGGAGAGGATATTTACGTAGCAATTTTCTCTTTTTTGCTAGATACTTGGAGTCTGGTTCTGTAATTCCGTCTCCCCAATGCTTTTGACAAAATACAGAACACTCATGGTAAATGTTGTATTTATTTGGACAACCTGGGTGACCCTGAAAAAGAGTGATGATCTGTTTCAGTTCTGAAATAAATGCATACAGATCCAATTGTTAATAAAAAGTTGATATGGCAGCACAGAATCAGTTTTGTTATTTTTATGTTGTGTTTTTATAAGTAAAATTAATTATAAAAAACTTTTTCTTTACTTTTACAATCACTGCTTTGTCAGTGCAATTCAAAATTGTATGTTGTAGAGCTATCAAAGCAGCACATTACTTCTTTTCACATTTGAAGAATATCTAGTTTTCTTGCAGGAAGAAATTTTCTGTTGCTTAGACTTCAACCACTGGTGTGGGGTGATGTTGAAGGGCATAATTTTTTAGTACCAGAACTGAAACTTTCAAAAGTGTTCAGAATTGTTACACAGTCTCTACTGCTCAAATTCTGAACACAATAAGAAATGTGGCCATGAAAACCCAATAAGCTTTATTTGAGTCACAACCTGAAATTCATAATGCAATTGGAACATTAAAGATTGGTAGCGTGTACAAGAGAGACAATCCAGAGCCGATGCAAAACAATATAGAAGGTATTTGCCCGCCAGAAGCCACTGGTTTCCTGCTGCAGGCGACTGAGCCACCATCTGTGGTCAGCAGCCTCACGTGGAAGTGCCTGAAGTTGCTGAATAGCACACTACTCAAATGCACTGCACACTGTGGCCATATTGGTAAAGTTAGGTATCATGACTAACTTCAAACTGCCACAACCAAACTGAAACTGTTTAACAGCGCTGCAATGCTGCCACAACTTGCAGCAACTGTTTCTTTCACTATGGCTTCAGAGAGCAATTGTTTCAGTCACACTAATTATTCCAATGCTGTGCATACTGTGTGACATGAGGACTTCACTCCCTTTAACATCATCACAGTAACCACATGTTACAGTTTTGCAGTTACTACTATGCATTCCTGACAGCTGATCCTATGCCCTTCATAATAAACTGCAGATCCAAAACAAATATTGTGTCCGAGGCACGAGACATTAGCTTCAGTTCACAACACTGAAACACACTGACTGACTGCTACTCCCAAATAGGTACTTAAAACCAGCTGTGGCCACATACCTTTGGACTCCTGTCAGACAAGATGGTGAGTGATGGCAACACAACTACATAAAACAAGGTAGTAACAGCACTGCATCTACTCTTAACAACATTCAACATTTTAGTGTTGACAAAAAGAACAGAGCAGATCTGCCTGTGTCAAGCTTACCATAATTTTGAGATCGACATCGCTCAGAAAGTCGTCTCCAAATTTTTCCTTTGTTGTATTCTTATTCCCATCATAGTCTTCGGCAATGACTTCTTCAACAGTAGGTACTGTAGCTGTTTTGTTAGCAACTTCAAAAAACAGAAGGAGATGTAAATTATTGTACATATGCACATATCACAAACATAATAGTAGTTTATCATGTTAAAAAATACATACAACAGATTCACATGCTAATCAGTTGCTTAATATTTTCTAATACCTGAATGAAATATTCATAATTGTTTAGTATAAAAAATACAGCATCTTAAGGACAGATTACTGCTCCCCACTTAAGAGGACGGGATGACTTGCAGGCCAACACAATGAAAAAAAGAAATATTTCAGATTACAGTGCAAATTCTTTCAACTGTAGAGATGGGGAGAAGGAAAGAAAGCCCAGTGTCATCGAATTTAGGAGAGGGGCAAAATGTAAGACTTTTGGGAAGCGCTATTACTTCTGTAGGACTGATTCTTTTGGAATATGGGTTCATGACAGTGCTGTGAGTCTGATTAGACTCTGGTTTCTGTAGGGTGGTGGGAATTTCTGAATGTTTGGTAAATGTACTAGGTCTGCAAGACAGCATTTGGCAGTTATGAGGCCATATACATCTACACCTACACACATACTCTGCAAGCCACCGTATGGTGCATGACAGAGGGTGCCATGTACCACTACTAGTCATTTCCTTTTCTGTTCCACTTGCACACAGAGTGAAGGAAAAACATCTGTCTAAAAGCCTCAGTACATGCCCTAATTTCTTGCATCTTATCTTCGTGGCCTTTAGGCAAAATGTATGATGGACAGAGTAGAACTGTTCTCCAGTCGGCATGAAATGCCATTTCTCTGAATTTCCACTGTAGTTCCTCACAAAAAGCACCCTGTCTCCCCTCCAGGGACCCCATTTGAGATTATGAAACAGCTCTGTAAATCTTACACACTGATCTCACCTGCTGCGTAACAAATCTAGCAGCACACACCTGAATTTTATCAATATCTTCCTCTAATCCGATCTGGTGGGGATCGTAAAGACTCAAACAGTACTCAAGAATGGGTCACCCTAGCATTCTATATGGTTCCTCCTTTATGGATGCATTACACTTTCCCAAAATTCCTCCAATACAATGAAGTCAAGCATTCACCTTCCCTAGCACCAACCTGATGTGGTCAACTCCATTTTATATTGCATTGTGATGTTATGTGTAGATATTTAATTGATCTGAATGTGTCAGGCAGCACACTAATAATGCTGTATTCAAATGTTACAGATTAGTCTTTTCTACTCGTCCAGATTAACTTACATTTTTCTACATTTAGAACAAGCCACCATTCCTCACAGATACCCGAAATTCTTCACAAGGTATCTCGTATACTCCCTACAGTTCGATGGAAGCTCTTATACTGCTGGTGCACATTGGTAGTTCAAGGCGGCAGTATGAGGTGAATCGACTGAACAGGTTTTTTTAGGTGGTGGTGTGCTTACAGTTCTAGTTCTTGGAATGCAAGAGTTTCAGGCTGGGAGATTTGTGATTGCACAGCAAGAGATTTTTACAATTAAACAGGAGGTAGTGCAAGGACGTACGGACCTGATTCATATGGTTTTACACAACGAGGCTGGATAAGGCTATCAACTGACGAAATGTGAACAGACAGAGATCACTGTGGAAGTAAGGATTACAGCTACTGATGGGTAATGTGATGGGCAGCACATTTGGGGGGGAAAGAAAGCTGAAGTTATAAATTTCATTTTTGAGGCTAGGAGGATCATACAAACACACAGTCATTTGAGAGCTGTACAGACCCCAACATGGAGGACATAGAAACAGGCATACGTGGTGTAGAGAAGCAACTGAAAAAGTTGAAAACAAATAAGCTGCCAGGTCCAGATGGAATTTCAGTTTGATTTGACAGAGAGTATTCTGCAGCACTAATTGATTACTTAGATTTCACTTATAACGAGTCTCTTACACAGTTAAAAGTCCCAAGCAACTGGAAAAAAGCACAGGTGACTCCTGTATGTAATAACGGTGAAAGAACAGCCTCTTTAATTACGGACTAAAATCCTTAACATTGTCTTCTTGCAGAATTCTCAAACACATTCTGAGTTTGAATATAATTAATTTCGCTGAGACAAAAAGCTTCTGTCCACAAATTGCGGTGGATTTACAAAGCATTGCCTGTGTGAAACTCAGCTTGCCCTTATCTCAATTGATATTGTACAAACAATGAATGGAGGGGAACAGGCAGATTCCATATTCTTAGATTTCCGAAAAGGGTTTGACAGGGTGCCCAAGAGCAGATTTTTTTTATGAAGATCCAAACACACTGTTTAGATTCCCACATATGTGAGTGGCTCAAAAATCTTTTACAAGCTGAGCAGTAATTTATGCCTGTCTGCTGATGGTGCTGTGGTGTACGAGTAGGTGTAGTCATTGAATGGCTGTAGGAGTATACAAGATGACTTAGACAGAATTTCTAGATGGTGTGATGAATGGACAGATTGATTTAATTGCAGGAAAATGTTAGTTAACAACATTTGAATACAGCATTATTAGGCTGCTGTGTGACACAGTCACATCAATTAAATGTTGTCACATAGAAGGTGGTGTAAGTAGATGAATGACGAACACTAACTTCACTTAACAAAGGCTTATTCAGCACTTGTACATACAAGAGCACAGAGCAAACTGCCTCCAGCCAGAACACACATGGTATACATACAGCTACAGAACATTCCAGTACAATGATTCTTGCCATTTGTGGATACTTCTAGAAATGTACTCGAACCGAATATAGAAACTAAAATTTTACAGTTCAGGTGAGTTTTGAACCCACGACCCTCCATGCAACAGTATAGTATCATAACCACTACACTACAGTGACTGTGCTACTCAGCTTCTTCTGTGATACTGCTCCCTCCTTAAAAGAACAGCGTCTCTGTGTTACGTCCTCCTAGTTCGGGAACGAATTATCGGTCCTGCATACTCCGACTCCCGATGACTGATGTTCGCCCTGGCAGTGATCTTCTTAGACCTTCCCTTGCTGCTACATTCTTCGCCACCATTCCGCTTGTTGCCTGTCACTGGAGCATCGAATTTACCCTGAGTTGCAGGATCCTTACAGGGCTTCATTCGAAGGATGTGGACCGTAACTCTGATCTTTTGTTGTCTTGTGTCGCGGTCAAAATATTCAGCTTCATATGTAACATCAGATAACTGTCTTACAACTTTATAAGATCCAAAGTAGCGCCTGAGGAGCTTCTCAGAGAGACCAACCTCCTGAACAGGAGTGAAGATCCAGACGAGGTCACCAGGCTGATAAAAAACAGGGCAGTGGCTCGCATCATACCTTCGGTGATAGTTTTCTTGAGCCTGCAGCGTGCAGAGTCGAGCTAACTGCTGAGCTTCCTCAGCTCTGGTTAACACTTGGCGATGTAGTTGTTGTCCACGTCATCAGGATGTAACGGAAAAGCAGTGTCCATCATCGTCGTCACCTCATGCCCGTGCACTAGGAAAAATGGTGTAAATCCTGTGGGGTCTTGTTTGGTGGTGTTGTCGGCAAACATCACGAAAGGTAGCACCTCACCCCAGTTGCTCTGCTCAACATTGACGAACATTGATAGCACGTTGGCCAAGGTCTATTGAGAGGTTCAGTAAGCCTGTTAGTTTGCGGATGGTAGGCAGTCGTCATGTGATGAGTAATGTTGCACTGACGGTTTATCTGTGTCACAAAATTCGATTGAAAAATTTTCCATTGTTCCGTAATTAATGACTTTGGGGCACCGTGTCAAGAGGTGTGTTTAACTCAACTGAAAACTCTGAGTCAGAAAGCGCTTAGAACAGGAGTCTATTATCCCACTGAAGCATACTTACAAACCTTCGCCCCCCCCCCCCCCCCCCACACACACACACACATCTCATCTCTCTCTTTTTATTATCTCATTTGGTATAATCGGAAGTACCCTCTGCCATGAATTCATGAATTTCACAGTCATTTGCAGAGTACAGAGTAGATCTACACGTCGATTCCATGATGATATTACAAACTGTTTCAGATTGTGAATAGGGTAAATGTATCAATTTGAGGTAGGGGACCCTGATCCAGAAAAACTGAATAAAAAGTTATCAGCAAAAATTGTTCTTACATCTCTGATGTCAGACCCTTTTCACTGTAAGATCTTTGCTTTCCACACTTTAGGAGGAAGTACTATGGATCAAAACACAACAAAAATGTCCAGTAAACATGGGCTCTAAAGTTCATACCTTAAGAGCTATGAGCATTTGTTTATCTTTGCTCCTATGAGTCGTCTCCTCTACTGAACAAGTTCTTATATTTTTAAGGTATGCATTTTAGAGTTCAAGTGTAATAGGCATTCTTTCTTCTTTCCTCCTTCCTAAATATGGAAAGCAAAGAGCCTGAATTACCAGATGTATCAGGACGTTTGTTGCTTATGACTTTCAAATGGATCATTTACAGACCAAGGCCCTTACCTCAAATTGATGCATTTACCTATCCTTCACGAGTTTGTAACATCATCACAGAATCACACTGTATATCATAAAGTCATTGATCAAAATACCAGTTCAGTAAATGCAGTTTCAACCCACCCAATTAGAGGGCAGTGGAGTGGACATGTAGTGCTAGGTAACTTCCAAGAATGTTTGCCTATTAAAGCCGTGGGTTCCAAACGATAGATATCGAGCGTGCGATTGTAAATCTATCACATGACTGTGGTGGCGGGTGTTATGAGCATATTAATAGTGACAAAATAATAAAAAAAGAGCATTACTAAAATATTTTTAATTACAAAGGTAACGGCTTACCTTACTCGTCGTCGACGTTGTCGTCATGAGAAAGTCCATTTGACATGAATACTAGGGGAAGCATTCTCTTTTTGTCATAACCTGGGTAAACTCTGCCAATGTCACACAAAAATATGGGTAGAGTGCCACATGCGTTAACTTTTCCTTGCAAACGCAAGTTATGGGAATAGAGGTACTGAAACAAGTAGAGTTTGTTTCTTTCTCCTGGACGCCCTTTCTATTTTAGTGGGAGATTTCACAGATTTCCATAGCCGCTCAATGTTCTGCCTGTGCACACGTGGGTCATCTGAAGAAACAAAATCTACAGAGTGGTCGACCAACTCGTGGTCAAATCCTTCTGCTTTCAGTGTCTTGTATGGCTGAAAGCCGTCTGTAATGACTTTACTACCGGGCAGTATAAACTCCTTTATCAAACTGACTAAAGTTACCTTGTCTCTGGACAACAAACTCACAACAAAACACTTCTGGGACTCTCATCAAATACCCAAATATGTTTGGTTTCATTCTTTGAAGGTCATTCTCCATGGTTTTTCCACTTCAATAACTTTACTCGGTCCACCAATCGGTACAATGTCGTTCGTCACTGTTACATAACACACTTATCTGCAAAACCGGAAATAGTCGCACACGTTATTAGTAGATAAGTCAGTTTCTGATGCTGTTGCTTGCAGGGTGTAGTCACATATCCAACAAGATCGAAGAATAACGCTGGTCTGGATGGATAACTTGGAATAGTCAAACCATGTATTCTTCCTGATAGCCATTCGTCTTTCACTTTTCTCGCAATGAAATTGTAACAGTATTTCACACACTTCGCCCCACCGCAGTCTACACAGACCCTCCTTTCCTCATCGGGTATTAGTCCATTTTTGCGACAAAAAGTCAAAAAAAATTTTCTACATTGTATAAGCATGGAATTAGATCCTTCTACATGAGGCAATCAGCCGAACAAATGTCAACATCAGACATCCCACCCCCTGCCAACATAAATCGCCTGGGTTTTCCTAAAAACTCACAAATAATTTATCATAGCGCCTGCCATGAAAGTCGCGTGATCGATTTACAATCGCACGTTCGATATCTATTGTTTGGAGCCTGTGGCTTCAATAGGCAAACATTTTTGGAAATTACCTAGTGCTATTTAAAACAAAATACTTCTGCTTAAAAAAAAGAACATTAAAATCTGTTCATGAAGTACACTGTAGAAAACTGGTGCAGCATAAATGCTTAACAATATATTCTTTACATTTTTTAACACTGATTATATTTATTGTAGATCAACAAACTTATGCAAGTAACTGCAATGATATATGTTATTACAACATCATGACAAAATTTAACTAATTTTAACAAAATCAAAGCCTTGATAAATGATCTGATTTGGCACAACTTACTACTAAATTGTGTGTAGTAAGATTTCAACACACAGTTAAATACTGCTTTGACAGGAGAATGTTAGGCTACACCTTTATCAAAATACTCTTAAGGGGAGCATTTGATACGTTATACGATACTGATCATGTTTTGTGTGTGCGAAGGTTAGACATACAATAAGTCATTCCGTCTATACAACACATATTTTGCAAGCTCAAGCATGTGGGACCTGTACCAGCTAGGACTAACAGGCAATACTGAACATATACAGAAAAGGGCAGCATAAACAGTCACAGCTTTGTTTCATCCGTGAGAGAGTGCCACAGAGATTCTTAAGGAACCGAACTGGCAGACTCTTGAAGACAGGTATAAACTACCCTGAGAAAGTCTATTAATGAAGTTTCAAGAACCGGCTTTAAATGATTACTCCGGGGATATACTACAATCTCCCACGTATCGCTCACAAGGGGATTGTAAGGATAAGATTAGAATAATTACTGTACAAATAGAGGCATTCAACTAATTATTCTTTCCGCGTTCTCTACGTGAATGGAGCACGAAGAAACCCTAGAAACTGGTACAATGGGACGTACCCTCTGCCATGCATCTCACGGTAGTTTGCAGGGTATAGATGTACATGTATAAATGTTGTATTACTATTATTTATGACGTCTGCACAAAAATCCTTACGAAATAAATCAGAAATGGTCTACACCTATAGCGATATAAGCACGGTTGCACGACGTTACTACATAGGTAGCAGAGGCCGTGATAATAATTTACTGCTACATGAATCCATTGTTTTCATAACTATGTGCATTTACGAATACATAATCAACTGACTCAAATAACTATCATCTCTTCTTACCAACGTCATTTGTGGATAATAGGCCTCTTTTTGCTAGGCGAAGGGCCAACTTCTGTGGCAAAGGCACTGAAAGACAACAAGTAGTAAATACAACCCGTTCTTCAACTGAGCGATGTATAAAAAAATAATGTAACGAAATTTTACATGTATTACGCTTTGTATTATTTATAGAATACTGCCTTACTCTCTAAATTAAGAATTAATTTTAACTCACTCTCACGACCCACAACACACTCACTCACAGAATCATGTAAACAAATCACTACAGGCAAGTCGCAAAGTCGCAAACAAAACAAGTTCCTCAGCCAAAGATAATACTGATCACTGTCCCACAGATGATAATATTCAATTGCTAACTGCCGTCAGCGTTGTTTTCCTTATCGTAAGAGAAGGGACGTGTTGCACTTGTGGTGTAAGTAATTTAACAAATACCTGCATGTTAGTTTTTGTGATTGTTTTAAATGATTTAGGAGTTGGAAATAAACAGTCAGTTTAAATTTTAAGAAGCTTCCATATTTGGCTGTTTGACATATATGTCACATTGAAATGTGCCGTCTGTAATCCACGAGTACAGTAATGATGAAAACAATATTATATTATTGATACACATATAGTGTCATATTTGAATATTGCTATATCATCCTATGATGTTGCAGAATCTCTATAATTCCAACCACATTTATGATAGTTGTTTACTTCCTGCTGTTGCATCATATTGTGAGAATAGTAAACTATTAATGTGACTTTCACATTTACAGTGTCTAAAAAACATGGAGCATAAGACGTACAAAATTTATGATATTGAGAATACACCCCGTGTTATTCAGGGACTGAAAGTGGCCAAATGTATGAAATCAGATTCAGCCATTGAAGATGAAAGAAGTAAGGAAAACATGCTACATATACCATTGCTTTCATTCTTTAATTTAATTTTATTTCTACTTCTCTCCGATATAACTATAACAGCCATAACCCAGAAACTAGGGAATGTAAGTTTCCCATTTGTATTTGTCATTACTCTATTTTGCAATACAATTAGGGCCTTGCAGCTTTGTTCTTTATTTTTGGTGTTGTGCTGTGGATTTGTTCTTTCTTTGTATATGTGCGTTGTACTTCTATTTAATTTTGTGGCACAAACAGGGAATGGACACCAGCGGTAAGTATATTATTTTCAAATGACATCTAAACCTTTTGCAAAGATCTCTTTCGAGAAGCTAGAAATTCTTACACTTACATAACAGTACGTATACACAGTAAATGTTGAGGTATTCATGACATGTTATAAGAGAGAGTTTCTGTTCTGTTTGAACAGTGTAATTAGAAAACCAAGAAACAACCAACTTTTATTTATTTATTTACTTACTTACTTACTCATCCGTTGATCATATGTAGTACAATGGACAAGATGATACTGGGCTTGATTCTAGCTATTACAGTAGATAGTTTTTCGTGTTATACATTATAGAAGTAATAGATCAATATATTTATTGCAGTTCAGGTGTTCATTTTCTGCTTATTATTAGGACAATCATTTGTGATACTTTTATCAGAAAATTGGGTTTGGTAAGTACATTGAAAATTCATGTAAATAGTTTATAATACAGAAATAACTTAATAAATGAATCATCATACACTTCAAGACATGAAATACCACTACATCAAGTTTTTTTTTATAAAAAAAAAAAAAAAAAATTCTGGTTGTGGTAACAGATTGATGTGTAGCTTAATACAAGATATAGGTTACATTGGAATGTGATAGTTTGAGAGATGGTGAAGCTAGTGAATGTGATACTGAAAAACCCTGGTTGTGGTAACAGACTGATCAGTAGCTTAGCTCATTTGAATAAATCACCAGTAAACTCACATTACAGTCACCATATTGTTTATGGCATTTGCACATGTTTCATATGTTGTGGGTCAAAGCCGACAATTCATATCTAACATTCTGCTATATCCTCATTTGTCATGTACTACTTTCATGATGCTATTCTTTAAGTGCTTTGATGCTCTGGAGCACTATCTACAGAAAATATTTTTGTCTTGTGGTTATTGTTATTGTATTTCTTGTGTTAACCAGTTTAATAGCTTCCTACAGTGTTGTATTCATCTGATGTAACTGTTCCAATATAAAAACATGCAAAACCAGATTCAGATTATGTTCTGAGAGGTGGCTCACATAAAATAAATGAGACCCTACAGCATGTAGGTCTATGTCATTACCAACAACCAAAAAATATAGTGTAGTTTCACAGCAGATGCTCCATTGTAAATAAATTTCATTATCTGGGAATCATAAACGAAGGCTGTATACATGGAAGAAGCCTGGAGATACTGACAGGTTTCAGATAGATTATATCATGGTAAGACAGAGATTTAGGAACCAGGTTTTAAATTGTAAGACATTTCCAGGGGCAGATGTGGACTCTGACCACAATCTATTGGTTATTACCTGTAGATTAAAACTGAAGAAACTGCAAAAAGGTGGGAATTTAAGGAGATGGGACCTGGATAAACTGAAAGAACCAGAGGTTGTACAGAGTTTCAGGGAGAGCATAAGGGAACAACTGACAGGAATTGGGGAAAGAAATACAGTAGAAGAAGAATGGGTAGCTTTGAGGGATGAAGTAGTGAAGGCAGCAGAGGATCAAGTAGGTAGAAGACCAGGACTAGTAGAAATCCTTGGGTAACAGAAGAAATATTGAATTTAATTGATGAAAGCAGAAAATATAAAAAATGCAGTAAATGAAGCAGGCAAAAACGAATGCAGACGTCTCAAAAATGAGATTGACAGGAAGTGCAAAATGGCTAAGCAGGGATGGCTAGAGGATAAATGTAAGCATGTAGAGGCTTATCTCATTAGGGGTAAGATAGATACTGCCTACAGGAAAATTAAAGAGACCTTTGGAGAAAAGAGAGCCGCTTGTATGAATATCAAGAGCTCAGATGGAAACCCAGTTCTAAACAAAGAAGGGAAAGCAGAAACATGGAAGGAGTATATAGAGGATCTATACAAGGGTGATGTACTTGAGGATGGTGTTACAGAAATTGAAGAGGATATAGATGAAGATGAAATGGGAGACACGATACTGCGTGAAGAGTTTGACAGAGCACTGAAAGACCTGAGTCGAAACAAGGCCCCGGAGTAGACAACATTTCATTGGAACTACTGACGGCCTTGGGAGAGCCAGTCCTGACAAAACTCTACCATCTGTTGAGCAAGATGTATGAAACAGGCGAAATACCCTCGGACTACAAGAAGAATATAATAATTCCAATCCCAAAGAAAGCAGATGTTGACAGATGTGAAAATTACCAAACTATCAGTTTAATAAGTCACAGCTGCAAAATGCTAACGTGAATTCTTTACAGACAAATGGAAAAACTGGTAGAAGCCGACCTCGGGGAACATCAGTTTGGATTCCGTAGAAATATTGGAACACATCAGGCAATACTGACCTTACAACTTATCTTAGAAGTTAGATTAAGGAAGGGCAAACCTAAGTTTCTAGCATTTGTAGACTTAGAGAAAGCTTTTGACAATATTGACTGGAATACTCTCTTTCAAATTCTGAAGGTGGCAGGGGTAAAATACAGGGAGCGAAAGGCTATTTACAGTTCATACAGAAACCAGATGGCAGTTACAAGAGTACAGGGACATGAAAGGGAAGCAGTGGTTGGGAAGGTAGTGAGACAGGGTGGTAGTCTCTCCGCGATGTTATTCAATCTGTATATTGAGCAAGCAATAAAGGAAACAAAAGAAAAATTTGGAGTAGGAATTAAAATCCATGGAGAAGAAATGATAACTTTGAGGTTTGCAGATGACATTGTAATTCTGTCAGAGGCAGCAAACGACTTGGAAGAGCAGTTGAACGGAATGGACAAGAGGGTATAAGATCCTCGAAAGCAAAACGAGGATAATGGAATGTAGTCGAATTAAGTCGGGTGATGTTGAGGGTATTAGATTAGGAAATGAGACACTTAAAGTAGTAAAGGAGTTTTGCTATTTGGGGAGCAAAATAACTGATGATGGTCGAAGTAGAGAGGATATAAAATGTAGACTGGCAATGGCAAGGAAAGCGTTTCTGAAGAAGAGAAATTTGTTAACATCGAGTATAGATTTAAGTGTCAGGAAGTCGTCTCTGAAAGTATTTGTATGGAGTGTAGCCATGTATGGAAGTGAAACATGGACGATAAATAGTGTGGACAAGAGGAGAATAGAAGCTTTTGCAATGTGGTGCTACAGAAGAATCCTGAAGATTAGATGGGTAGATTACATAACTAATGAGGGGGTATTGAATAGGATTGGGGACAAGAGGAGTTTGTGGCACATCTTGACCAGAAGAAGGGATCGGTTGGTAGGACATGTTCTGAGGCATCAAGGGATAACCAATTTAGTATTGGAGGGCAGCGTGGAAGGTAAAAATCGTAGAGGGAGACCAAGAGATGAATGGACTAAGCAGATTGAGAAGGATGTGGGTTGCAGTAGGTACTAGGAGATGAAGAAGCTTGCACAGGATGGAGTAGCATGGAGAACTGCATCAAACTAGTCTCAGGACTGAAGACCACAACAACAACATCTGGGATGATACTGCTCAGTTTTTAATTTCAAATTACTTGCATCAGATATATGTGCTGTACTCATGTTGCACAGGGATAATAAGCAGTCACAGCTATTAAGGAAGAAAAATGTTCTTGTAGTCTGGCTAAAATTTGTTTGATGAGTAATTGAAATTTATTAGAATGGCTGGTGGCATTGAACATTAGACACTTCTTGTAGCTTACAAAGTATTTCTACTGCTAAACAGGTTTACCATTTGTGCATCTTTTGATGTATTAACTCAAACTGAAGAAATATGGGAGGTTAGTAGTAAACACTTTAATGTAATGGGAGAATTTATTGAAGTTCATAGAATTTTTTGATAAATTAAATTGTCAATTTGTTTACTTCTGATAGCTGGTTCACAGGACTGCATTCATTCATATGCCATGTTCACTTAATCCCATTGTAAAAGATAGCATTTCAAGGACGTGGAATAAGTCAAGACATCCTGTGAAACTTTACTAAATGCCTACTCTGAAAACTACCTAGAGCACATTATAAAGGCTGCAAGCAGCCAAATTGTATAGTGAAGGCCTGTATATAAGGAGAAAAATTAATACATTGTGTTATGTAACCATCTTGATTTCAGAAAACATTATCAGGTTTCTACACAGGAAAAGCTACTGTTTGATATGAATATTAATATTGACTGAAAGTCATATCTCGAAGTGAAAGTATCCTGTTAAATTGTATAAGGGCCTATGATGTATCAACTAATAATGTATTATTATACACTTCCTGAACCAGAGCCTCCATCATTCTTAAATGTGGAGCATCAGTAATGCCCATTATTTTGATGATTCTTGGGTTCAAGTGCAAAAGAAGCAGAATGTTTCATGGGTGCATAGATGTTTTACGTAGAGATAGCCACTCCAGCATGTTGAACAGGGGAGCTGCTTGATGGGATTCTCTCCAAGCCACGTGGCAAACATCACACTGTCCCAACCAGGTCCAGACTGTTGTTAATAAGTACAAAATATTACTGGTAACGGGCTTAAACTCACTGTTACCAAGTTTCCAATTACTGTTTTGCTGCCTGTTGGCTATTTTGTCTCTTTGACACACCACAATCATTCTTTAAAACTCACAGTTTGAATCCTTCCTAATGTCCAAAGATACTAAAATAAATGCTGTGTCTAAAAGCACCCAATGATAATAGCATCCAATGATAATTGGATCCTTCTATCACCGACTAGACACATCTCCTGATGTAATCGAAAACTTCAGAAAAAAACTCAGTTCACTTGTACATAAGTTTCCCAATCATACTGTAATCATTGGTGGAGACTTTAATCATCAAACAATTAATTGGGAAAATTAATGTTAGTGGTGAGCAAGATAAGAGATCCTGTGAAATTTTACTAAATGCTTACTCTGAAAACTACCTAGAGCACGTAGTTAGGAACCACACTCATGATGTAAATATATTGGATCAAATGGCAACAAACAAAATTTTTTGAGGATGTCCACATCGAAACTGATATCAGTGACCATGACATGGTTGTTTCAGCAACAATTATGGAAGTACAAAGGACAACTAAAACATGCGGAAAGATATATATGTTCAATAACATAGATGAAAAATCAGTAGTGTCATATCTCGGTGAACAACTTGAAATGTTCAGCACAAGTCAGGAGCATGTTGAGGAACTCTGGCTCAAGTTTAAAAGAATACACAGTTGACCAAGCATTGGATAGGTATGTTCCCAGTAGAACAATTCATAGTGGGAGAGAACGTCCACGGTATACAGTCAATGTAAAGAAACTTCTAAAGAAACAGAGATTACTGCGCAATAGGTGTAAAACAAAGCATAGGGCTATAGATAGAGAGATGCTGAATGAAACAGTTTGGCTGTCAAAGGAGCAATGTGTGATGCCTTCAGTGACTACCATGGCAGAATATTCTCAAGTGATATTTCGTAGAAGCCAAAGATATTCTGGTCATATGTAAAGGCTGTGTTAGTGGCACCAAAGTTGGGCCAGTCCCTAGTGAATGAAGCAGGAACTGAAATTGAGGGCAGCAAAACAAAAGCTGAAATGTTTAACTCCATTTTCGAACATTTCTTTGTAAAGGAAAATACAGAGAATTGCCCCAATTTAATCCTCGTGACACTAAAAAGGTGAATGAAAGAAGTATTCGTGTCAGTGGTGTCGAGAAACAGCTGAAATCATTAAAATTGAACAGAGCTCTAGGCCCCGATGAAATACCTGTCAGATTCTCTGCTGAATTTGCAGCTGAGTTAGTCCAGCTTCTAACTATGATCTGTCATAGATTCCTCGAATAAAAAAGCGTGCATGGTTCTTGGAAAAAGGCACAGGTGACACCTGTGTACAAGAAGGGTAGCAGAAGTGATCCACAAATCTACCTTCCACTATCCTTGTCATCAATGTGTTGTAGAATCTTCTGAACTCAAACATAATTACTTATCTGGAACAGAATGACTTCCTCGATGCCAACAAGTATGGATTTCAAAAACATCGATCGTGTGAAATCGAACCTACACTTTTCTCACGTGACATACTGAAACCTTTGGATCAAGGCAACCAGGTAGATGCAGCATTTCTCGATTTCTGAAAAGCGTTTGACTTGGTATCGCACCTATACTTACTGTCAAAAGTATAATCATACAGGGTATCATGTGAAATTTGTGACTGGAATGAGATTTGTTAAAGTACTGAGGACTGTTTAGTAGGGAGGATGCAGCATGCTATCTTGGATATAGAATCATCCTCATACGCAGATACATACATACATGCACACATTAATACTTATTCCATAGATCATGAATACGATATTTCGTAATGATGTGAAATGTGTCACTTTAACAAAAGTATTGTTTACACAAAATAATTAATTTTTTCTTTATTTCATACCTAAAAATCCATCTAATGAGTGGCAGGAGTTGTCATTCAGAAATTCTTTTAATTTGTTTTTAAATGTCTGTTGGCTATCTGTCAGATTTTTAACGCTATTTGGCAAGTGACCAAAGATTTTTGTGGCAGCATAATTCACCCCTTTCTGTGCCAAAGTCATATTTAACTCAGAATAGTGAAGATCATTCTTTATTTTAGTATTGTAGTGTGTGTCTTCTCAATAAGAGAATAGAAGCTTTCAAAATGTGATGCTACAGAAGAATGCTGAAGATAAGATGGGTAGATCACATAACTAAACAGGAGGTATTGAACAGAATTGGGAAGAAGAGTAGTTTGTGGCACAACTTGGCTAGATGAAGGGATCAGTTGGTAGGACATGTTCTGAGGCATCAAGGGATCACCAATTTAGTATTGGAGGGCAGCGTGGAGGATAAAAATTGTAGAGGGAGACCAAGAGATGAATACACTAAGCAGATTCAGAAGGATGTAGGTTGCAGTAGGTACTGAGAGATATGAAGCAGCTTGTACAGGATAGAATAGCATGGGGAGCTGCATCAAACCAGTCTCCGGACTGAAAACCACAACAAAAACAGCGATGCACTTGGCTGTTATTTTTGAATTGGGATGTATTATTAATATAAAAAAATTCATAAGTGAATATATTTATTGTGAAGGTACTGTGAATATCCCACGTTCCTTAAATAAATGTATACAAAGTGATCTTAGGTGGGTTCCAGCTATTAATCCATTTACATGCTTTTGAGTAATAAATACTTTTTCTTTTAATGATGATTTATGCCAAAATATGATGCCATATGAAAGAAGTGAATGAAAATAGTCATAGTAGACTAATTTACTGTTATGTTTATCACCAAAATTTTCAATAATCCTAATAGCATAAGTAGCTGAATCTAACCGTTTGAGCAGATAATCGATGTGTTTCTTCCAATTCAATTTCTCATCAAAGAACAGACCCAGAAATTTTGAATACTTAGCTTAGCAGCAGACTTCTGTTTTATAGTCTATATTTATAAATGGTGTTATGCCGTTTACTGTACAGAATTACATGTACTGTATTTTCTCAAAACTTAGTGAGAGTCCCTTTTCGTAGAACCACTTAATAATTTTCCGAAAGACATTATTTACAATTTCCTCAGCTGATTCTTGTTTGTTGGGTGTGATTGCAATACTTGTATCACAAGGAAAAATGAACTGGCTTTGCATCTTCATTAATATAGAGTGGCAAGTCATTAATATGTATTAAAAACAATTATGGACCCAAGACTGAATCTTGTGGGGACACAATTATTGATACCTCCCCAGTGAGAGGATTCTACTGAATTTTGCAAACTATTTGAACTGTTAATTGCAATCTTCTTCATTCTTCCAGTTAATTATGAACTATACCATTTGTGCACTGTCCCACTCATACCACAATGCTTAAGTTTATCTAGAAGAATTTCATGATTCACACAATTAAAAGCCTTTGACAGATCATGAAAGATCTATATGGGTGATGTTCGATTATTCAATGCATTTAATATTTGGTCAGTGAAAGCATGTATAGCATTCTGTTGAAAAGCTTTTCTGAAAACCAAATTGACATTTTGTTTGTACTTCATTTTTACAAATATGTGATGCTTCTGTTGAATACACTACCTCTGAAAGACTTTTGGACAAAGCTATCAGAAGTGAGTTGGTCGCGTCAGAGCTATCCCCTTTTTTTTATGCAATGGTTTAACAATAGTATATTTCAGTCTATCTGGAAAAATGCACTTTTTCAGTGAGCTACTACATATGTGGCTGAGAATCCTACTTATCTGTTGGGAACAAGCTTTGGCAATGCAATCAATTTCATGTGAGCTTTTACTTTTGAGTGAATTTGTTATTTTCCTGATTTCAGGAGTAGAGGTGGTTGAATTTTAATTTTATCAAATTGCACAAGTACTGCCTCTTCCATATGCTACCTTGCATTTTCTAATGAATAGTTGGATCCTATTTTCTCTACAACACTTAAAAAATGATCATTAAAAATGTTTTCTATTTCTGACTACTTGTTAACAAATTTTTCATTGTGTTTGATAGAAATTCAGTCTTCCTGCACACTCAGTTGCCCAGTTTCCCTTTTAACAGTATTCCAATTTGTTTTAATTTTATTGTCAGATGTGCTAATCTCAGGTGTAATGCACATACTTCTGGACTTTTTAATAACTTTTCGTAATACAGTGCAGTAGTTTTCATAATGTTTCACGGTTTCTGGATCATTACTGCTCCTAGTTTTAAGATACATTTCCCTTTTCTGTTCACAAGATATTTTTATCACTTTAGTAAGCCATGGTATTTTAGGTGGTGTCTTACAATTACGTTTAACTATTTTCTTAGGGAAACTGTTTTCAGATATACACACAGAGGTATCACGATATAGTTTAAATTTTAAATTAGCATCAGGTGTGCTGCACACCTCATTCCAATCTAGGTGTTGCAAGCTTTCCCTAAAATTTTCAATTGTTAAATCATTAATTGAACACACTGCTTTGAAGGACTGTTTTCCATTACTGCATGGAGCTATGTCATGTACTGTAAATAGCTGATAAAGAAGTAACTTCAGGTGTGCCCCAGGAAAGTGTGTTGGAAGCTTTGCTGTTCATGTTAGGTATTAATGACCTTGTAGGCAATCTTTTTTGATGCAGCTCTCCATGCTACTCTATCCTGTGCAAGCTGCTTCATCTCCCAGTACCTACTGCAACCTACATCCTTCTGAATCTGCTTAGTGTACTCATCTCTCGGTCTCCCTCTACGATTTTTACCCTCCACGCTGCCCTCCAATGCTAAATTTGTGATCCCTTGATGCCTCAAAACATGTCCTACCAACCGATCCCTTCTTCTAGTCAAGTTGTGCCACAAACGTCTCTTCTCCCCAATCCTATTCAATACCTCCTCATTAGTTACGTGATCTATCCACCTTATCTTCAGTATTCTTCTGTAGCACCACATTTCGAAAGCTTCTATTCTCTTCTTGTCCAAACTAGCTATTGTCCATGTTTCACTTCCATACATGACTACACTCCAAACAAATACTTTCAGAAACGACTTCCTGATACATAAATCTATATTCGATGTTAACAAATTTCTCTTCTTCAGAAACGCTTTCCTTGCCATTGCCAGTCTACATTTTATATCCTCTCTACTTCAACCATCATCAGTTATTTTACTTCCTAAATAGCAAAACTCCTTTACTACTTTAAGTGTCTCATTTCCTAATCTAATTCCCTCAGCATCACCCGATTTAATTTGACTACATTCCATTATCCTCGTTTTGCTTTTGTTAATGTTCATCTTATATCCTCCTTTCAAGACACTGTCCATTCCGTTCAACTGCTCTTCCAAGTCCTTTGCCGTCTCTGACAGAATTACAATGTCATCGGCGAACCTCAAAGTTTTTACTTCGTCTCCATGAATTTTAATACCTACTCCAAATTTTTCTTTTGTTTCCTTTACTGCTTGCTCAATATACAGATTGAATAACATCGGGGAGAGGCTACAACCCTGTCTCACTCCTTTCCCAACCACTGCTTCCCTTTCATGCCCCTCGACTCTTATTACTGCCATCTGGTTTCTGTACAAATTATAAATAGCCTTTCGCTCCCTGTATTTTACCCCTGCCACCTTTAGAATTTGAAAAAGAGTATTCCAGTCAACATTGTCAAAAGCTTTCTCTAAGTCTACAAATGCTAGAAACGTAGGTTTGCCTTTTCTTAATCTTTCTTCTAAGATAAGTCGTAAGGTCAGTATTGCCTCGCGTGTTCCAACATTTCGACGGAATCCAAACTGATCCTCCCCGAGGTCTGCATCTACCAGTTTTTCCATTAGTCTGTAAAGAATTCGCGTTAGTATTTTGCAGCCGTGGCTTATTATACTGATAGTTCGGTAATTTTCACATCTGTCAGCACCTGCTTTCTTTGGGATTGGAATTATTATATTCTTCTTGAAGTCTGAGGGTATTTCGCCTGTCTCATACATCTTGCTCACCAGCTGGTAGAGTTTTGTCATGACTGGCTCTCCCAAGGCCGTCAGTAGTTCTAATGGAATGTTGTCTACTCCGGGGGCCTTGTTTCGACTCAGGTCTTTCAGTGCTCTGTCAAACTCTTCACGCAGTATCATATCTCCCATTTCGTCTTCATCTACATCCTCTTCTATTTCCATAATATTGTCCTCAAGTACATCGCCCTTGTATAAACCTTCTATATACTCCTTCCAACTTTCTGCCTTCCCTTCTTTGCTTAGAACTGGGCTGCCATCTGAGCTCTTGATATTCATACACGTGGTTCTCTTATCTCCAAAGGTCTCTTTAATTTTCCTGTAGGCAGTATCTGTCTTACCCCGAGTGAGATAAGCTTCTACATCCTTACATTTGTCCTCTAGCCATCCCTGTTTAGCCATTTTGCACTTCCTGTCGATCTCATTTTTGAGACGTTTGTATTCCTTTTGCCTGCTTCATTTACTGCATTTTTATATTTTCTCCTTTCATCAATTAAATTCAATATTTCTTCTGTTACCCAAGGATTTCTAACAGTCCTCGTCTTTGTACCTACTTTATCCTCTGCTGCCTTCACTGCTACATCCCTCAGAGCTACCCATTCTTCTTCTACTGTATTTCTTTCCCCTATTCCTGTCAATTGTTCCCTTATGCTCTCTCTGAAACTCTGTACAACCACTGGTTCTTTCAGTTTATCCAGGTCCCATCTCCTTAATTTCCCACATTTTTGCAGTTTCTTCAGTTTTAATCTACAGGTCATAACCAATAGATTGTGGTCAGAGTCCACATCTGCCCCTGGAAATGTCTTACAA
This sequence comes from Schistocerca gregaria, assembly GCF_023897955.1. Classification (NCBI taxonomy): domain Eukaryota; kingdom Metazoa; phylum Arthropoda; class Insecta; order Orthoptera; family Acrididae; genus Schistocerca; species Schistocerca gregaria. The sequence goes on from NC_064922.1 coordinate 785,600,662, forward strand.
CTTAAAACCTGGTTCCTAAATCTCTGTCTTACCATTATATAATCTATCTGATACCTTTTAGTATCTCCAGGGTTCTTCCACGTATACAACCTTCTTTCATGATTCTTAAACCAAGTGTTAGCTATGATTAAGTTGTGCTCTGTGCAAAATTCTACTAGGCGGCTTCCTCTTTCATTTCTTAGCCCCAATCCATATTCACTTACTATGTTTCCTTCTCTCCCTTTTCCTACACTCGAATTCCAGTCACCCATTACTATTAAATTTTCGTCTCCCTTCACTATCTGAATAATTTCTTTTATTTCATCGTACATTTCTTCAATTTCTTCATCATCTGCAGAGCTAGTTGGCATATAAACTTGTACTACTGTAGTAGGTGTGGGCTTCGTATCTATCTTGGCCACAATAATGCGTTCACTATGCTGTTTGTAGTAGCTTACCCACATTCCTATTTTCCTATTCATTATTAAACCTACTCCTGCATTACCCCTATTTGATTTTGTGTTTATAACCCTGTAGTCACCTGACCAGAAGTTTTGTTCCTCCTGCCACCGAACTTCACTAATTCCCACTATATCTAACTTTAACCTATCCATTTCCCTTTTTAAATTTTCTAACCTACCTGCCCGATTAAGGGATCTGACATTCCACGCTCCGATCCGTAGCACGCCAGTTTTCTTTCTCCTGATAACGACATCCTCCTGAGTAGTCCCCGCCCGGAGATCCGAATGGGGGACTATTTTACCTCTGGAATATTTTACCCAAGAGGATGCCATCATCATTTAATCATACAGTAAAGCTGCATGTCCTCGGGAAAAATTACGGCTGTAGTTTCCCCTTGCTTTCAGCCGTTCGCAGTACCAGCACAGCAAGGCTGTTTTGGTTAATGTTGCAAGGCCAGATCAGTCAATCATCCAGACTGTTGCCCCTGCAATTACTGAAAAGGCTGCTGCCCCTCTTCAGGAACCACACGTTTGTCTGGCCTCTCAACAGATACCCCCTCCGTTGTGGTTGCACCTACGGTACGGCCATCTGTATCGCTGAGGCACGCAAGCCTCCCCACCAACGGCAAGGTCCATGGTTCATGGGGGGGGGTTGTAGGCAATATCAATAGTAAAATCAGTTGTTTTGTAGATGATGCGAGAGAGATTGCATAATTAGTCAGTCAGATCGTGATAAGATTTCAAAATGGTGCAAAGATTGGCAACTTGCTCTAAATGCTCAGAACGGTAAAATTTTGCACTTCACCGAATGAAAAAATATAATATTCTATGACTATAATATCAATGAGTCACTGTTGGAATCGTCCAACTCGTACAAATACATGGGTGTGACAATTCGCCGGGATATGAAATGGAAGGATCATATAGATTCATTTGTGAGTAAAGCAGATGATAGACTTCTGTTTAGTGGTAGACTACTGGGGAAGTGCAATCAGTCTACTCGTGGAACCAGTTCTGGAATATTGCTGAAGTGTGTGGGACCCGTACCAGATAGGACTAACAAGAAATTTAAACGTATACAGAGAAGGGCAGCACGAATGGTCACAGGTTTGTTTAATCTGTGGGAGAATGTCACAGAGACACTGAAGGAATTGAAGAATTGAACTGACAGACCCTTGAAAACAGGTGTAAACTATCCCGAGAAAGTATATTAATGAAGTTTCAAGAACTGTTTTTAAATGATAACTCTAGGGATATACTACAACCCCCTATGTATCACTCACAAAGAGATTGTGAGGATAAGATTAGAATAATTATTGCATGCACAGAGGTATTCAAACAGTCATTCTTTGCACACTCCTTATGTGAATGGATCAGGAAGAAACCCTAATATCTGATACAATGGGAAGTAGCCTCTGCCATGCACCCCACAATATCTTGCAGAGTTTAGATGTAATTTAGATCAAGTTAGTTGAGGCCTGCTGTTTGCTGTTTGTCATGAAGGTGCGACTTTAGTCTTCTGCATGAATAAGCTGATACATAGAGAAAATCTTGCACATTATGTGCAATATTAAAAGGCAAAGACATTATCAACCCAAAATTTGGTTTGAATACTCAACAATGCTGAATATACAAGTTCTAAACAAAACACTATGTCTTTATTTCCATTTGCTTTTCTGTGAAACCAAACAATCACAACTTGACACTTAAAGGATTGCTTGTAATTTCATATGAATTTTAACCAACAGTGAAACTGTGTTCTTCTTCTTTATCAAATTGCTGTTGAGATGAAAGTCATAGTCAGCTCAGAAAGGAATATTGGCGTTAACCCTTTATCTGCTCTGGACATGTTAATGCGCGCACCTTTGTACCTGTCCCTATGTGCTCTGAACGTGTTTACACGCGCCACCATTCCTTTTATATGGTACTCGGAACGTGTCTATGCATAGACACATTCAGAGTACCAGGTAGAAGGACTGGTGGCATGCGTAAACGTGTTCAGAACACACAGGGACAGGTACAAAGATGCGCACGTTAATACATCCAGAGCAGTTAAGGGGTTAATTGGAAGGCAACATATGGACTTTCCACATTTGGTGTTAGTGCCTTACATTACTTGGTATAGCCACAACTACATGTTCACTGTGTACTGATAGTCAACATTAATAACAAAATTTGAGTCTGTTTCATTTTTTATTATCCATTGCAACTACCTGAATCCCATACCTGTTTTAGTTCTTGAGCTGTTGGCTTGCCTTCATAGTGAACCTTAATGAAATCTTATTGTCTCCATCTCATAGTGTAGTCTTTTTCACTGGGGAAGCTCTCCATTTTACTTGTTAGTGGGACTCCTTTCCATTTCAGTACGGAACACAGGAAGATTGCTTGCTTAAATGCCCCTTGCTGACTATAAGTGTTTCTTTCTTGTCCTTGCAATACCTTGAAGAGCAATACACAAGGATTTGTAGTATATACTTAAGTTCACCACTCAAAACTAGTTCTTGAAACTTTGTAGTAGCCTTTCTCAAAATAATTTGCATCTATTTTCAAGTATCTACCAGTTCATTTTTTTCACCATCTCCGATACGCCCTCCCAAAGGACAAATAGCTCCGCTGCCCTTCTTCATGTATGTTATTCCATTTCATTCTATTTGGTATGGGTCCCACACACTGGAACAAAATACTAATATTGATTCCACAAATGTTTTTTACGTAAACTCTTTTACAGGTATTGCATTTACCCAGTATTCTACCACTGAACTGATGCCTGTCTCTTTCTGTACGTATAGTTCACCCCGATACGATCATTCCGTTTCATATGTCTACAGATATCTACACCAAGGTATTGTTCTTTTGCTAGTGAGATAGTAGATCAACATGAGGAATCATCAGTCTATTGAATTTGGTTTGGTATGTAAGCTATATCCAACATATTTATGAAATGAAGGGTAGTTGATCATATAAATCTGTTGCTGGCAACTTTTGTGGCGCGAGATGGATCTGGCTTCAAAGAGAAACAGAGTGGGCTGAGACTGTCAATACTATATGTCGGTATTGACCGACAACATAATGATGTAGCATGTAAAATTGTTAACTACACAAACCTGGATATGTCTACATCTACATACATATACTTGGCAAGCCACAGTATGGTGCATGGTGGAAGCTATCTCGTACCACTACTAAATTTCCTTTCCTCTTCTATGTTGGGCCTTATGTGAAATATACTGTGATGGCGAGAACTGTTCTGCAGTCAGCTGCAAATGCCAATTCTCTAAATTTTGTCAATATTGTTTCACGAAATCAATGCTATCTTCCACAAAGGGACATGCATTTGAGTTTATGGAGCATCTATGTAATACTCATGTTTTGATTGAACCTACTGGTAACAGATGTAGCCGACTACTTCTAAACTGCTCCAGTGTATTCCTGTTAGGGAATATCGAACACTCAAGCAGTACTCAAGAATGGGTCAAACTAGTGTTTTATGTGCAGTCTCATTTATAGAGGAGCTACATTTTCCAAAATTTATCCCAGTAAATCAAAGATGACCATTTGTCTTCCCTACTTCTGTTTGCTCATTCCATTTTGTATTGCTTTGCAGCATAACACATAGATATTTAATGTGATGGTGTGCAACAGCACACTACTAATGCTGCATCGGAATGGTTTTCCTGCTGACCTGCAGTAACTTACATCTTTCTACATTTTGAGGAAGCTGCCTTCCATCACACAAAATATAAACTGTCAAAATCATCCAGCACACTCCTACAGTCACTCAATGACAATACTCTCCTGTATACTACAGTGTCATTAGCAAAAAGTCACAGATTGCTGCTCACCCTACCTGTTAATCATTTATTTATGTAGAGAACAGGACTGATCCTATCAAATTTTCATGGATCTCTCCTGACGATACCCTTGATTTCTCTGATGAACACTAGCCATCCAGGACAGTGTAATGGGTTCTACATCTTTGAACCACTCACATGTGTAAGAACCTATTCTGTATTCTTGAACCTTTGTTAACAGCTTGCAGTGTGACACCGAGTCAAACTCATTATGGAAATTTAGGAATATGGAATTTGCCTGTTGCTCTCCATCCATGTTTTGCAGGGTTTCAAGTGAGAAGAGGTCAAACAGTGTTTTGCTCAAGCAGTGTTTCTAAATCTGTGCTGATTTGTGGACAGAAGATTTTCTGTCTCGAGCAAATTTAATGTATTCCAACTTGATCCTTGTTCAAGAATTCTGCAACAAATCAATATTAAGGATCATGGTCTATAATTTTGCAGGTCCATTGTTCTACCCTTCTTATATAAAGTAGTCATCAGCACTGTTTTCATTCACTTGGCTCTTTGTACTGCATGAACGATCCATGGTAAATGCAAGCAAAGTAAGAGGCTAACGCAGTATAGTGCACTCTGTAAAACTGAAATGGAATTACATCTAGACCTGACCTCGCAACTTACTTGTTTTCAACTCTGTCATTCATTTTTCAGTGCCAGTAATGCCTCTTACTGTGTCCTCAGGAGTCTGCAAGATGGTCAAACGATTGGATGCCTGTTTGATTCTCCTGTTGAACTCGGTCATTCATTTCTCAGTGCCAGTAATGCCTTTTACTGTGTCCTCAGGAGTCTGCAAGATGGTCAAACGATTGGATGCCTGTTTGATTCTCCTGTTGAAATTGTTTGTTCAGCGTGAAATTTAAAACTTCAGCTTTCCTTTTGCTGTCTTCTATTGTTACATTGGACAAGTTTATGAGTGAATGGATAGAAGCGTTTCACCTGTGATTTTACATAGGACCATAATTTTCTCCGGTTCTTAGCAAGATCTTCACTTGTAAGATGTGATGATGGAAGTTGTCGTATGCTTTGCACATTGATCTTTTGTAGACGCATGAATTTCTACTAACTTTTACTCATTCACATTTCTGTGTTCTTTTTTGAACCCAGAGTGCATCAGCTTGGAACAGAATGCTGATAATATTTGTTTTGCTTCTTATTTATTTTTTGGAGTATAGGTTATAGTGACAGACTTATATGTAGCATATCCTGATACCTAGGTTAGGTTGGAAGGTGACTGTTGTGTGTTGGTAAAGCCAATTGATTTCATGAGAAGAATTATAATTTGTACATGACACTGTCTAATAACCCAGTAGATTGTATCTTCAATAAGAACAATTATGGAAGTTGCAGACTACCCTTTGGCGGGCACATTTTTTGTAGCAACTCTGCAAAGATAATAGTTTTTGCTATCCAATCAACTGATAATGATCAACTGACTATATTTTATTTTTTGATAATTTTATATTTGTGATTGAGGACCAAAAGCTGTGGTGGTACATATGTCACCATGGCACCTTTGTGAAGTGTTAAAACTATGGTGGTAAAAGGATTTCCCATTTCTCTTTTGTGACCTGTTGTGTGTTGCCATTACATATAAAAAATAATGAACAGTATTTTATGTTATCTTTTACTTTATTTTAAAAATATTTTATACCAATATTAAAGTTTACTTACCACAACATGAAAACAATCCTAGAAACTTTATTGCGCCATAAATGTATGAGCTGATATAGGTCACAATAATGTATATTTCAGAAGCAAAGCAATGTGTTCTGACAACAGTTGGGGCATAACATACAGAAACTGACTGTTGTAGTAGTTTACACACATACCTGGTGCAGTGTACTACCACAAGAGGTAAGACATAGTCCCATAAACTTCGAGATACCTCTAAGCTGACAGTAAGTATTTCCCAAGGACCACAAATGACAAGATCAATTTTGTGGTAAAAATTCTTCCCAAGATCCTTCCAGAAACTACTTTGGTGGTAACCAAACTTCCAAAGAATCATTAAAACACCATTGTTTGGTGGGATATATACTTTCCATTGTCTTGAAGACCATATTTCACAACAAACAGAAACTGCAGCTGGTGCAGCGAACTGCCACTATATGCCAGGAGCGTACAGAAGTGTGTATTAACACAATGCTGCAAAGAAATAAATTTAGTGAGGAGCATGTACCCATGGCTTCCGAATGGGTTAATTACTGTAATTTAAGTTGTGGCTCTTATTTTATTCATATTAAATTTCCATAGTGGTTTATGTCCACCACTTCGATGTTGACATTCGCCAAGGCATATTGACGGTATCTATAAGTTCAGTATTTCCAAGAAACATTACAAAATCTTGTATTCTTTAAAGTGTGGAATGATAAAAAGGCTGTGTATCAAGAAAGTTACAACTATGGAGTGAAAATTTGTATTTTGAACTGAAATATATTGGAATTACCTCAAGAACTTATGAAAGTTGCAAATTTGTAATTTGAATGTGTGAAGAGAGATCATACTGTGTATACATGTAAAGGTCGATCAATACTAATCAAATAGAAGATTCACTGTGTGGTAACAGGCACATGGAAAAGGTGGAAAATTGCTTTAAAATGTTTTCTTGTCTGCTTACATACCAGGAAATTTAGTATGTTTATTAATTTTCAATGAGGTTTGTCAGTCATTTCAGTTTTCTTGAATTTTTTTGTATTTTGGAGTACTTCTTTAATAACAAAGCACATGAGGTTAAGCCTCACTGATGACATACTGTCCTTCTCACAAATAATTCCTGACAAAGCCAAGAATATAGTAACTGTGAGGAGCCAGACCTGTATTGGAGGGAGACAGCATGAGAATTTCTTAAATATATTTACCAATTTGTTCCCCTGTGGGAGGCCTAGTGTGGTATGCTGTATTGTTCTGTTGGATGTAAGCTTATACCTTCTTGTGTACTTACTTTTCTTTCATAGTGGAGATCTGAACCATGTATAATGTGTTTATTTTTATGTATTTATCCACAAAAACATGTTCGTGATAGGGGATACGCAATTGATGTAGCATATACCTTTTTATTACAGTAATTTTCAAAAAGTATGTATGAACTGCAAAAAACTTTGATTAAATATATTTTTGTTACATTAGTTGTTAAATGTATTTGTGCTGTAGAGGACAGAGTACGCATTACACATATCATCTTAAAATTAATTTAGAATTAACTTCCATAAGATTCAAGATTATTGCATTGTGGAAAATATTGAAATTATATTTGACATAAATTGGTCCCCATAAATTCAGCAACAGAATAAAAACAGTGCTGGAGCATTACACTGGCGACTTTGTACCTGAGTTAGTTCCTATTATTATTGAATGGACAAGATAATTTTTTATAGAGTATGACGCCTATGTATGTCACGCTGTAATGGTATTTACTTGCTCTCTGGCTTGTTAGATAAATGTTTCCACTGGTACAGGTGTGGTGATCATGCACCTCATTATCTGTTTCAAATAAGGAGAGATTATTGTTTAAAAATGAAGCTGTGTCTAGGATTTGTATGCTTGGTCCCACTTCTTTACAGATGGCCTTGGTACGTGCATGCAGTAGCAAAAATGTCATTATCTTCCCAACTCATTTGTGCATGACAAAAATTTTCTTGTATATTGATCCACAAGAAAGGGGTGCTATGTGTAATGACATAATTAATCAGGGCAAAGTGTACAATTGTTACGGTAGTCAAGTTACACTTGGAGTGAGGTCTTCAAAGTCGTAGCAGAGGCAACTCAATTTGCGCAGCATGTGAGAGGTCTGTTCAAAAAATTCTGTAACATTAGTAATTTTGCACCAGGGTTGTGTTGGAGCGAAATGTGGTTGGCATCCCTGCACACACCTGTGTTTAATAACTAACTGCTGGAAGTTTCATTGTTGTATGCTTGTTAGTTATTGTTCAGTGTTGTATTGAGTAGACTGTTGTGTCACACAGTTTGTGAATTTTGAGATAGCAGAATTGGAGGAACAACACATCTCCATTCAATTTTGTGTGAAACCCAAAAAAGCCTTTACAGTACGAATGGTTCACATGGATTAAAAATGGCCAGGCAGAAATTAAAGGTGTCCCTAATTCAGGACGCCCATTGACGTCTACCGATGATGCTCAGTCAGGAATGTCGCCCTAACCGCCGTCTGCTTCACGTCTGCTGTGCAGCGAGTTACCTTAATTTAAGTATTAATTGTATTTTTCTTACTTGTCACTTCTTCTTCGGTGTGTTTTTGCTTTTAGGAAGCTTTAATTGTCGAGTGCTATTAATAGTGTTCCATAGATTTCGTGTTTGTTTTGAATACAGTCAGAGTGAGTCCCTTTAGTCAGTCATAGTGCCAGTAGTACTAGTGTTTGTTTTGAATACAGGTCAGAGGCAGGTAGTGCTATTTTCATTGTTTTCTACAAGAAGTGGTTAGCAATCACAGTTTAGTCAATAATCAGCCGCCTTTAGTGAATTAGCAGTCTAGTTAGAAGTTGATTAAGTCTCTTCAGTAAATTGATTCCTTAGGATGGATAGGATGTGTGACTGCTGTGTACGGACGCAGGAGGAGCTGGCCACTCTTCGCGAACAGCTGAGCGTGTTGATGGCCGCGGTCAGCCGTCTTCAGGCTGCTGCCTCGGAGTGTAGCGGCAGTGGGGAGTCTGGTGCGTTGCAAGGTACACACCAGGTGTTACATGCCTCACCCACTGTCCCTGCTGTCGAGACATCTTCGCGGGTACCGGGCGCGGTTGGGCCACCCTCTCCCCAAGGGGAGTGGCGGGTTCAGCGGCGTTCAGCGGCGTTCGCGACGCACGAGGCGGAGGGTCAATGTGGAGGCTGACCGTGTGGCATCGCCCGCTCTGCCTGTGAGTGGACATGTGTCTGCTCCTTCAGCAAGGTCCGAGTAGGCACAGGGGGGGAGGGGTTTATTAGTTATTGGGAGCTCCAACGTTAGGTGGGTGATGGAGCCCCTTAGGGAAATAGCGGAAAGGTCGGGGAAGAAGGCCAGTATTCACTCTGTCTGCTTGCCGGGGGGTCTCATCCGTGATGTGGAGGACGCCCTACCGGCAGCGATAGAGAGCACTGGGTGCACCCAACTGCAAATTGTTGCTCATGTCAGCACCAATGACTCCTGCCGTCTGGGTTCAGAGGTCATCCTCGGTTCGTACAGGCGGTTGGCGGAGTTGGTGAAGGCAGAAAGCCTCGCTCGCGGGGTGGAATCAGAGCTAACTATTTGTAGTATCGTTCCCAGAACCGATCGCAGTCCTCTGGTTTGGAGCCGAGTGGAAGGCTTAAACCAGAGGCTCAGACGATTCTGCAGAGAGCTCGGGTGCAAATTTCTCGACCTCTGCTATCGGGTGGAGAAATGTAGGGTCCCCCTGAATAGGTCAGGCGTGCACTACACGCCGAAAGCGGCTACGAGGGTAGCGGAGTACGTGTGGAGTGCACATGGTTTTTTTTTAAGTTAGAGAATTCCCTCCCTAGGCCCGACAAGACGCCTCCTGAGACGCGGCAAGGCAGGAGTAGGCAAAATGCAACAGGGAATAACAATATTAATGTGCTAATAGTAAACTGCAGGAGCGTCTATAGAAAGGTCCCAGAACTGCTCTCATTAATAAACGGTCACAACGCCCATATAGTACTAGGGACAGAAAGTTGGCTGAAACCACATGTAAACAGTAATGAAATCCTAAACTCAGATTGGAATGTATACCGCAGAGACAGGCTGGACAGTGAAGGGGGAGGTGTGTTTATAGCGATAAGAAGTGCAATACTATCGAAGCAAATTGACGGAGATTCAAATTGTGAAATGATTTGGGTGAAGGTCACGGTTAAAGCAGGCTCAGACATGGTAATTGGATGTCTCTATAGGCCCCCGGGCTCAGCAGCTGTTGTGGCTCAGCACCTGAAGAATAATATGGAAAATATTTCGAGTAGATTTCCCCACCATGTTATAGTTCTGGGTGGAGATTTTAATTTGCCGGATATAGACTGGGAGACTCAAACGTTCATAACGGGTGGCAGGGACAAAGAATCCAGTGAAATACTTTTAAGTGCTTTATCTGAAAACTACCTTGAGCAGTTAAACAGAGAACCGACTCGTGGCGATAACATATTAGACCTTCTGGTGACAAACAGACCCGAACTATTTGAATCAGTTAATGCAGAACATGGAATCAGCGATCATAAAGCGGTTACTGCATCGATGATTTCAGCCGTAAATAGAAATATTAAAAAAGGTAGGAAGATTTTTCTGTTTAGCAAAAGTGACAAAAAGCAGATTACAGAGTACCTGACGGCTCAACAAAAAAGTTTTGTCTCAAGTACAGATAGTGTTGAGGATCAGTGGACAAAGTTCAAAACCATCGTACAATATGCGTTAGATGAGTATGTGCCAAGCAAGATCGTAAGAGATGGGAAAGAGCCACCGTGGTACAACAACCGAGTTAGAAAACTGCTGCGGAAGCAAAGGGAACTTCACAGCAAACATAAACATAGCCAAAGCCTTGCAGACAAACAAAAATTACGCGAAGCGAAATGCAGTGTGAGGAGGGCTATGCGAGAGGCTTTCAATGAATTTGAAAGTAAAGTTCTATGTACTGACTTGGCAGAAAATCCTAAGAAATTTTGGTCCTATGTCAAAGCGGTAGGTGGATCAAAACAAAATGTCCAGACACTCTGTGACCAAAATGGTACTGAAACAGAGGATGACACACAATAACTCACCCACACTTTCATCCTTGTTGGTTCATGACTGCTGTACAAAACAAAAAAAAAAAAAACAAAACAAAAAACTGTGCTGCCTCATCCTCCATACTCTACAGACCTAGCCCGTCCTGACTTTTTTATTTCCAAAATTGGAAAACCTGTTAAAAGGATGAAGATTTGCAACGATAGATGACAAAACAAAATTCACAGACCGCACTTCACACAAACCAGCAAGAGGCATACAAAGACAGCTTCTGGAAGTGGAAACGGCATGGTAGTGGTGTATCAGTTGTGCAAGAGAGTATTTCGAAGGAGATCATGGACAATAATTAAAAGGTAATCATAGAAAAATGTTGTGGACAAAATTCCAGAACTTTTTGAACAGATCTTGTTTAAACCATCCTTAGTGCGTTATCTACCCATAGTGCAGGGTTTTTAATTTTACTGTCTTTGACTAGTGATTCTGTATGTGTTGTATGATCTTTTTGTGGGCAGAAAAATCATATGAGCTGTAATCCACATTAAGTAAGAGGAGCCTTTCTAGGCTGCTGATGAAGCCAGCTCTCATCTGTGTGGGGAAAAATGTTGCAAGAGAGGATATTTGCATCATCGGTGAATATTACAGGTAAAGTTGCTGTTAGGTTTTATGAGAGATCAGTAATAAAAAGGATGAGCATGCCTGAGGTTGAGTCCTATATGAATCCTGAGGTGTCTAATATTATACCTGAAAGAGCTGTTATTTTTTCTGCTAGTTGCCTTGTAATAATATGACTGAAACACTTATTGCAGACTATTCTTACACAATAAGGTTCCTTTTTATGTAGGAACAGAGTTGATTAATTAGATTAAATGCATTTATGAGTCATTGAAAAGTATTGAAACGCAGTGTTTTTCATTAAATGTATTTACGGTTAGGTCAGTAAATGAAAAGTGTGTCTCATTTATTTATTTCTCTGAAACCCTGTTGCTCTGTTAGTAGGGAGTTACTTTCAGGAAAGAATTTTACTTGAGTGTTCAAAACTTTTTATTTTATCATAGATACAGTTAGTTGGCAGAAGGAAAATAGGTTGATAGTCGATGTCATGCTTGGAGGTTTTATGTGGTTGATGGTGAACAACAGTGATCACGGAGCAGTTGATTATATTATGTAGTGATTTCACTATTTCATTGTCAACCTATTTTGCTATATAGCAAAGCAACCATCAAGGCCAAATAAGAGGCGAGTTTTGAGATTTCCAATAATTAGGCGAATATCCTTCAAATTTGTAAGCGTTAGAACCAATGATTTCTCGGAGCTCAAATAATTTTGAGAGAATATTTATTTATTTTGAGAAATGGAATAATAAAAAAGGGTTTCACGGGCAGTTTTTATGCAGATAATTTGAAGCAAAGTTGTACAAAAAAATAGTCACTTGAAAAAGTGTGAAGTTCAGATTTTTATATCTCCAGAAGGAAGTGTGTGATAAATGTGAAACTTTGCAAGTGGTAACTTATTAACACAAGGTCTTTGAGTATAAAATTTCATTCTCCTATTTCCTCCGAATAGTGTATAAATTGAAGAGAAAGTTGACAATTTTGTCAGAATGCCAAAAATGAGTATTTTCAGCCCATTTACACAAAAAATTATTTTCTGCTATCTCTTTTAAATCATTTTCATTAGAAAGACCCTGTTCTAAACCACCCAAAACACTAGATTTGGTTTGTTTACTAGTTTTTGGAGAAAGTAAAATCAGTTGCTTTAATGAACAAGACAGTAGCTTGAGACAGAAAACTTTAAAAACTTCTTAAAAATTAATCTTCAAAATTCTTTTTACAAAAACTTAAAGAGCATAAATAATCTGATGATGAGGATGGTGTTCTCTTCTTTCTATGTTTAACAATTTGAGATAATAACTTGAGGTTCTCAGCATGGGAGTTTGCCATGTGCAATTTAAAGAATGCATGCTACATCACTGTAAAAAGTGTCCTGGGCCAGAAACTGTAGCATTGCAGTTGGTACCTATTTCATACAGCTTCATCCACAGGTAATCATTGCGTATGAGCAATGAATCCATACTGATCAGGACACTCTGGACACAAAGCAAATGGCAGTGGATGAATTAATTGAAGTAGGGATAAAAATTTGAAATCTGTCATGCCATATTTATGTTTGATAACTACTTGTGAAGAAACAGTCCCACTCACAAAATTTCATTTATTTAAAATGACTGGTTTTAGCACATACAGTGGGCCATCTTCAGGTTGATTACACTCTTTGCTGGAGCTGGTGATGTGTTGAGCAGCTGTGTGTTGTCAAGATGATAACAGGCAGCTGCTCAGCATGTCGCCAGCTCCAGCAAATTGTGCGATCAGTCTGAAGATGGCCTATTGCATGTGCCAAAACCAGTCATTTTAAATAAATGATTTTTGTGATCATGACTGTTTCTTCATAAGTAATTTGGTTAAAATCATTAAAGTTTGTATCCTAAAGTTCTTAAATTTGATCTAAATGAAGTCAATCTTAGTGTCTTAAAGGATTTTGCTGAAAATTATTCAATTTTGGTTCATGTCGCAATGCAACATTTCCACTGAGAAAATAGTCCTCCTCGTTTCTTTGTCTATTTTTCATAAAATCAAATGGTGGGATCTACAGGTTCCTACATTGTCAGTGACCGACTGTGGCATGGCACAATTACTGACTATATTTTTTATCAAAGAGCTGATCAAATATGTAAAAACACAGCTTGTGTAGGTTTCCCACATCCATTGTTTCGGTAGTGGCTCCAGACATAACTTTAAAAAAATTTGTCAGTCTTTGTTGTCATAAGAGAGACTGTGCAACAAATACAGAATGGAAAGTCACCTTGCAGTAGGCCTGCAGCTCGTGGTCTAGTGGCTAAAGTTGCTGCCCCTGGATCATGGGGTCTCTGGTTTGATTCCCGGCTGTGTTAGGGATTTTCTCTGCCCCGGGACTGGGTGTTTGTGTTATCATCATCATCATCATCATTCATGACAATGGTTGGATCGGACAGTTTAAAAAAACTGGGACTTCATATGAGTGCCGATGAGCGCACAATTTAGCACCCCACAAACCAAACATCGCCACCATGTTGCAGTGGTATTGGGGATAGAGCAAAGCGATTAGCAGCAAGAGCAAATTTGAAGGGACCAGTTAACAGGCATAGTTTTACAGTTGTAGATCTGTTTTGCTTCTGCACTGAAGTCATTAATGGTATTAAATTTGCTCTCATTAGTATTGAAGAAATCGAAGAAAATAAGCATCACAACTGTGAACTTCACCAAAATTGACAAATGGTCTAAAACATGGAGGCAGTTCATAGAAAGTGTGTTCCAGCTGTTTTTTAACAATTTTACTGCCATGATCCCTAGTGCATTGGTAATTCACAGTTAAATTTTGAAGTTTATAATGAGTTTCATTCTGTAGTTATTACGGCAGAAAAACTGTAAAATATGTCACGATGAGTTGCGACAAAAGATATCCTATTTTTTCTGAGTTCGTCTAGCTTTAGCTCACTTCTGGTTTGTCATGATTTTTTTTTTTTTAATTACCTTCCCCAGAGAGTATTAAACAACTGTAAAACATAATAAAAATGTCAGATTTGAGTGCCAGCAAAATATGGGCTACTTTATGGCACTTTCAACTAGTCCTTAATTTTTAGAGCCTTATATGGTCACATTTTCTAAACCAAATGTAGTTTTTTAGGTGATATAGAACATGGTCTTTCTAATGAAAATGGTTTAAAAGAACTTGCAACAATTGCTTTCTTGTAAAAGTGGGCTCAAAATACGCAGTTTTGGCATTTTTATAAGAATTACCAACTTTACTCCCAATCTGTAAACTATTGGGAAGTAGCAGTAGAATAAGATTTCGTATTAGAAGATATTTTGTTGGTACATCATGACATGCAAAATTTCTAATAATTTCTTAATTATCTAACTTACCAAATTCTTTTTGCAGACACAAGCATTGCCCCTGCCTATTGTGCTCAGGTGGAATTATCAGTTGTAAAGCACCACAGGCCTACTTCTGGGCCCTTCAAATGTACTCCACATGTCTTCCTGCACACCCCTTTGATTAGTACTCAGACCATCAATTAAGATTGATCTATGCTCAGGCCACTCATTTCACTCAACGTTGTAACATTTCAACATGTACACTTGCTTGATTTTAAACTTCCTGCTGCCCAGGAACATCATTTGTTGCTGGAAGTGCGTAGTGTTTTTACAGCAGAGCAGGTAGTCATCAACAGAGATCTAAAGGTTGTTAAATGGACCTCCCTCAACCATTTTTTAATTCAAAGAGACTCAATGAACAGTCTTCAGGCTGTTGATTGATGTCACCCTGTGATATCTGTTATTCACGAAGTTCTCTCTAACCTTTGTCATACTGCATGCTCAGTTGTCTTTCGCTGGGTCCCATGTCCTGTGGATATTCCAATGAATGAACTGGCTGACCGTTTGGCTAGAGAGATGATATCTGTCCCAACATTCACTTTGACAATGGACAGATTTGTGGATCCTTGTTAAATATGACCTTACTTGGAGATGGAACACCATCTGCTGAGCTACGGTCCCTCTAATAACTATACACTATTGAGAGATTACTGCTGCATGCCACTGCTCCCTTAATATTATCTAGAAGGAATCCACTGTTCGATGTCACCTCCTCATCAGTGATATCAGATTAACCCATAGTTTTATCATTTATAATGAGCCACCTCCCCTCCCCCCAAGTTGTTGTGGAGCCATACTTATGTTAGCTAATATCCTGGTGGAATGCACCTCCCTTCTGGTTCTCCATGGTAAGCATGGTCTTTGAGATTCCATGCCTCTAATGTTAGCGTATGATACACAGACAGTTGAATAGGTGCTTTTTCTCGAAGAATATGTTTTTACTCTGAGACTAACCTTTTCCGCACATCTAGGCCTGTGTGCCTGGATGTCATATTTAGTGTACACATCTCGTCCTCCCCCTCTCATGGTCCATCTTCTCCTCCACCCTCCTGCCTCTTCCTCCACCCTCCTGCCTCTTCCTCCACCCTCCTGCCTCTTCCTCCACCCTCCTGCCTCTTCCTCCACCCTCCTGCCTCTTCCTCCACCCTCCTGCCTCTTCCTCCACCCTCCTGCCTCTTCCTCCACCCTCCTGCCTCTTCCTCCACCCTCCTGCCTCTTCCTCCACCCTCCTGCCTCTTCCTCCACCCTCCTGCCTCTTCCTCCACCCTCCTGCCTCTTCCTCCACCCTCCTGCCTCTTCCTCCACCCTCCTGCCTCTTCCTCCACCCTCCTGCCTCTTCGTCCACCCTCCTGCCTCTTCGTCCACCCTCCTGCCTCTTCGTCCACCCTCCTGCCTCTTCGTCCACCCTCCTGCCTCTTCCCCCACCCTCCTGCCTCTTCCCCCACCCTCCTGCCTCTTCCTCCACCCTCCTGCCTCTTCCTCCACCCTCCTGCCTCTTCCTCCACCCTCCTGCCTCTTCCTCCACCCTCCTGCCTCTTCCTCCACCCTCCTGCCTCTTCCTCCACCCTCCTGCCTCTTCCTCCACCCTCCTGCCTCTTCCTCCACCCTCCTGCCTCTTCCTCCACCCTCCTGCCTCTTCCTCCACCCTCCTGCCTCTTCCTCCACCCTCCTGCCTCTTCCTCCACCCTCCTGCCTCTTCCTCCACCCTCCTGCCTCTTCCTCCACCCTCCTGCCTCTTCCTCCACCCTCCTGCCTCTTCCTCCACCCTCCTGCCTCTTCCTCCACCCTCCTGCCTCTTCGTCCACCCTCCTGCCTCTTCGTCCACCCTCCTGCCTCTTCGTCCACCCTCCTGCCTCTTCGTCCACCCTCCTGCCTCTTCCCCCACCCTCCTGCCTCTTCCCCCACCCTCCTGCCTCTTCCTCCACCCTCCTGCCTCTTCCTCCACCCTCCTGCCTCTTCCTCCACCCTCCTGCCTCTTCCTCCACCCTCCTGCCTCTTCCTCCACCCTCCTGCCTCTTCCTCCACCCTCCTGCCTCTTCCTCCACCCTCCTGCCTCTTCCTCCACCCTCCTGCCTCTTCCTCCACCCTCCTGCCTCTTCCTCCACCCTCCTGCCTCTTCCTCCACCCTCCTGCCTCTTCCTCCACCCTCCTGCCTCCTCCTCTCGCCTTCTGCCCCCCCCACCTTCTCCTCCTCCTCTCCCCTTCTGCCCTCCTCCTCTTCTCCCCTGCTGTCCACATCCTCATCTCTCCTTCTGCCCTCCTCTTCCTCTCCCCTTCTTTCAATTTTCTCCTACCCTTTCTCACTGACCATATCTTCTTCCCCTGTTTGACCATACCCCTCTCCCTCTTCTCTCTGCCAATTTGCTCAAAGTTGCCCTCTCCGCCCATCTCCTCCAACTTGCCCTCTCTGCCCGTTCCTCTCTGACCACTCCCTGCCAATCTCCTGCTGCTCTCCATCTTTGCTCATCTCTTCGTCCACCACCTCTCTGCCCACTTATTACTCCTCCCTGTCTCTGTCTGCCTCTTACTTCTTATCCACTCTGCTCATCTCTTCCTCCATCACTATTGAAATTTGCTGTTTGTGTGGCAACTTTTTTTGAAGTTGATCCATGGGTTTAGGAAGAGGTCCCAGACATCATTCGTACTACATACTACATTCATAATACAATCTGAAATAAAACAATGGAAAATCTGGGATGGAATGTCACAATCTTATGAGAAGGAAAGTGGCTATTCAACACACACACACACACACACACACACACACACACACACACACACACACACACGCGCGCACGCACACACGCGCGCGTGCGTGCGCGGTTACTCTCGACCCCATCACCTCTGCCGGCTGTGTTGGTCACTCATTTTGTACTATGTTTGAATTGCTTTTAGATGTGGTTAGCCCTTTTTTGGTGCAACATCCTATTTTACATCTTAGGACTAGCATTCTGATGAAGGCAAGACCTTAAGGATTCTTTACCCTTGCAACTAGCTGATGATGAAAGAACAGCTGAACAGGTTTTCTTACTTCCTTCGAGATAGTGGGTGCTGTTTCCACCTTTTAACACCTTTACTGTAATGAATTGGGGGTGGGACGGCTATGTGAGTTACAGCCCCATCACATGCTGAGTCCTGGGGTCACTCACTTGGCCCCAGCCACCTTCTGCCTTGATTATTTCTTTCACCTTCTTTTATTATTGTAAGTTCAGCTCGAGCTCATTATGTTTTTAATCTTCTCACTTTCACTATTATGAACCTTCGTGGTTAGAAGGGATTCTTTACTCCACTACGGTCTTAGCTCTTAATCAGGTTGGCTGGGATCAGATGAGCCCTGTGGAAGCACTACAAGTATGCGTCATGAAATGTCCTCAAAACCTTACTTCTGCCAATACCTCTTTCCAGGTCCCAGGTTGAAGAATTGGTCTGGTACACCGTTTTAATGTGCTAGGATGTTTAACATCAGTGCACACTCCACTGCAGAGTGAATATTCATTCTGGATACCTCTAATGGTGTTTTATTATTATTTATGTATTTTTTTATTTATTTACAGGGAAAGAGAATGAGGTTGATATTTTGAGCAGGCTGGAAGATCTTACCATATCAGACACATTGTTCTGTTCATTTTGCAATGTGAATTTTAACCATCAATCTCATCAGCGTCAACATTATAAATTAGATTGGCATCGCTATAACCTAAAACAAAATCTTGCAGGTCTGAAATATGTCTCAGAGGATCAGTTTCTATCACTTGCTGGTAAGTTATGATGTTTATTATCTGTCGTGACAGTGCTGCTTACTTAAATGTACTAACTAATGTTAATTGATGTAATTGGATAGATAAAAAATCTATTCACCAAGTGGCAGCAGAATACATACTTAAAAAAGGTTATAATTATGCAAGGTTTTAGAGACAGTGGCTTCTTCTTCCAGCAGCAGGGTTGAAGGGCAAGAAAGAGGGGTGAAGGAAAAGGTGTAGGTTTTGGAAAAGTCACCCAGAATCACAGGTCAGGGAAGATTTAATGGATGGGATGAGAAGCAAAGACTGATTGTTGGGGACTGCATGGGATGAGAGCTGAAAACCTGGGAGATTAAAGGTGGAAGAAAGGGTAATAAGCAAGACAGAATCTACATCTACATCTACATCTACATCCATACTCTGCAAGCCACCTGACAGTGTGTGGCGGAGGGTACCCTGAGTACCTCTATCAGTTCTCCCTTCTATTCCAGTCTCGTATTGTTCGTGGAAAGAAGGACTGTCAGTATGCCTCTGTGTGGGCTCTAATCTCCCTGATTTTATACTCATGGTCTCTTCGCGAGATATACGTAGGAGGGAGCAATATACTGCTTGACTCTTCGGTGAAAGTATGTTCTCAAAAATTTAACAAAAGCCAGTACCAACCTACTAAGCATCTCTCCTGCAGAGTTTTCCACTGGAGTTTATCTATCTTCTCCGTAACGCTTTCGAGATTACTAAATGATCCTGTAACGAAGCACGCTGCTTTCTGCTAAAACATTGTGCACAAGTTAATAAAAGTGAAAAGCTAAGTGCATTGTATGTAACAGAGATGGGAGGGGGGCAGCGAAAAAATAGGCAGGTAAGAAAGAAGAGGCAGAAAACTAAAATCGAGTGAAGAAAGGAATAGTTTCTATGAATAAATGCTGAGACAGAAGAAATTAACCTAAATTAACGCCAGGTGGGTGGCAAACTAAGGAAATGTTGTAGCGCTAGTTTTCACCTCGGAGTTCTGAGAAACTGATGTCCAGGGGGAGAATCCAGATAGCACTTGTGGTGAAACAGACACCAAGGTCACGACTGTCATGTAGTAGAGCATGCTCTGTAACAGGATAGTGTGTGTTACCAATATACACCCTATGTATATGCGCCTTCATCCTGGCTAATGATTTGGTGGTTGGTAGTCATGCTGATGGAAAAGGTCGAACAATGTCTACATGATATCTAGTATATGACATGAGAACTCCCCGCAGGTGGGAAGTAGTGCCATGGTTCTCACCATCCACCTGGCCTTAAATTATGTCAATTTCTTCTGTCTCAGCATTTCTTTGCCAAAACTGCTCCTTTCTTCACTCCATTTTAGTTTTCTACCTGTTTCATTATGTTACTCATCTATTTTTTGCTGCCCCCTTCCCACTGCTGTTATATACAATGCGCTTAGCTTTTCACTCGTATTAACTCATGCACGATGCTTTAGCAGTAATCTCTGTCTTGCTTATTACCCTGTCTTCCACCTTAAAGCTCTCAGGTTTTCAAACCTCATCCCGTGCAGTCACCCACAATCAGTCTTTCCTTCTCATCCTGCCCAATAAGTCTCCCCTGACTTGCAGTTCTGGGTCACTTTCCTAAAAACTACCCATTTTCCCAGACCTCTCCAGCCCTTTTCCTTCATCCCTCTTCCTTCCCCTTAAACCCCTCTGCTGGAAGGAGGGGCCAAAGTCTCAGAGAGCTTGAATAATTATAACCTTTTTTTATGTGTGTGTTGTGCCTCCACTTAGTGAGTAGATTTTTTTATCTATCCAGTTACATTATATTGTCAAAAGTTTATTGTTTTTGTAAGATTGTTATGTATGCTGATATAATTTGTAGCATTTAGTTCAGATTCACATCAAGGTAGGGGAAAATAGACGTGAGCATTTGCCATAAATAATGAATTATTGTGTTGTTCTCTGCTTTTGGATAGCAGATTTGAAACCAGGTGTTAAGAATATTTGCCTATGAGAGGGAGAGGAATTTGCAGTGCACTGTTAATGATCACCAGGCCGTTTGCTAATATTCTGTTTTAAGTGACAAACCTCATCACAGAAGCATGTGAAATTGTTAATGAACGGTCAGAGGGGATATTAAGTTCGATATCATATTGAGTGCTGTTTGAGATGAGAAGTCTGTATGTCAGCACTGAGTTTTACACTCTCCCTCCTTTCACTTTCATAATCAACTTCAACTGTGCAAACATTGCTCAACACAACACATGCTCCTCCATGCCTGCCCATCCTCCTCCTCCTCCTCCTCCTCCTCCTCCGTCTCTCTCTCTCTCTCTCTCTCTCTCTCTCTCTCTCTCTCTCTCTCTCTCTCACACACACACACACACACACACACACACACACAGAGAGAGAGAGAGAGAGAGAGAGAGAGAGAGAGAGAGAGAGAGAGATATGTGGTACTCAGCTTCAGTATTTATGTGAACACTGATGAAGGTGGTTCAGAACATGTAAATCTATAATAGTAATTAAGAACAAGAGCAGCAAAAATAAAAGTTTGAGGTGGTATAAGCAGAAAACTGTGTTGGATGCAGCAGCAACTTTAAATGAGTAAAAGTTTTTGGAACAAAAGAAACAAAATAATTGGACCTCTGCTAGAACTTTGGGATTGTTACAATGCTTAATTGTCAACAAGTACCCTGCAGTTATGAATGTAGGCTAACAAAAATAAGTAGAAGTTATTGACATTTGCAAAAATTCATCATTTTGTTCTTGTGACACTTTAAATATCGTAACTAACTGTCAAAGAATGTTACATACTGAGCTTCTTCCGGGGAGAAAATACATTCTCATTCACACAAGCATGTGCACATCACACACACATAATTGCTATCTCTGGCTGCTCAGATCAGACTGCAACTGTTGCATTGGGGGGGGGGGGGGGGCAGCAATCATGAGTGGGTCAGAGAAGGTCGTGGGATAGGAGGGTATGGGTGGGGGGGGGAGGGTGCGGGGGAGAGGGAATAGTGCCATCTGGCGGAGTGTGCAGGGAATAGAAGGCGGAAGGGCAAGCCTGTCAGGTGCAGCATTGGGAGGCTGTTGGACGGGAGGGGGGGTTGGCGGTTATAGGTAGCTGAAAGGTGAGAAGAAGAGTGGGAAAGGACTGGTGAGTGCATTGGCAGAGAGTAGAGAGCAGCTCACAGTGAGGGTTCAGTATCCCCCCCCCTCTCATGAATAACAATATTTAATGTTGAGCTGTAACCAATACTAAATGCATTGTAGCTAATGTGGCATCACTGAGGAAGAAAATTTCTCATATTCCCTTAGTGTTTTGCATTTATTTGGTTATTACATCACATATATTGGGTAATAAAATAATCGCATTTTCATATGACAGTCTTTACCTTCTTCAAAAGCAGAAGATGCAGTTGTCATTCTTCAGGATATCAGAGCACATAGAAATTTGATAAAATGAGTAAACGGATATAGCAATAGAGGGTGCCTGCAAGGAACACACCACAGTATGCCTTTCATCTGCAATGTGTTATCCAGCTGTGGTGACACCAAGCTGTGCTTGGTTGATAGAAACTGTTGCTAGTACTAAGAGACAACAATCTTTATTAAAACCAACACTTGGTGAAACCACCTGTTCATTCAAGGTGAACCTTATATAAGTTATTCTATATCATTTCCACATAGAGCATTGTTTTACATCTGCACATATATTCTGCAAGGCACCATACTGTCCAGTGTTGAGGTTATATTGTACCGCTACCAGTCAGTCCCTTTCCCATTTCACTTGCAAATGGAGCAAGGGAAAAACAACTGTGTGCCTCTGTATGAGCCCTAAATTCTCTTGATCTTATCTTTATGATCCTTATACAAAATGTGCACTGATGCAGTCATCTGCAAATGCCATTTCTGTAAATTTTGTCAATAGCATTTCACAAAAAGAATGTTGGCTTCCCTCTAGGGATTCCCCTTGTCATAATAACTCCTGTGTTGATCAAACATACCAGTTAGTCAAACAATAGATAATCTAGGATGGAATGTAACAATATTACGAAAAGGAAGGTTGCTACTTACCGTACAGCGGAGATGCTGAGTTTGAGATAGGCACAACAAAAAGACTGTCACTATTAAATTTATTTTTGTTGTTCCTGTCTGTGACTCAGCATCTTCGCTATATGGCGCGTAGCAACTTTCCTTTTCATAATATTGTTACAAACCTACTAGTTACAAATCTAGCAACACGCATCTGCTTCTCCGGACAGCAATTTCAGTGAGGTTAAATTTTGCCTCTTAATTCCTCTGTGTGAATCATATTGAACTAAATTATGTCCATTCATTGTCTAAGCAGGATGGTAACAACTATTTGTCTGCTTTTTCTAGCATAAAATCTCTTGCAGCCTTCATGATGAATATATTAACTGTACTATCCATTTTTGCTACGACTTGATTTCTAATCCCTGTCTGTATACTGATGTTGTCTATAAGGTCAGGCCAGAGGAGCAAGATGTAAAATATTTCCATTGTGGATTGTCGAACTAGCTGCTCAGAACACTTTTCAGAAAATGTGTTCAGAACTACTTCACAAGACCATCTGTCCATATCACCTGCTATGGATCTGTAGATGTGCCATTCTATACCCAATAAGTTAACGTCACTTTCACAAAGTGTTTGATTGATGTACTTTTGTGCTACTGAGTGTAGACTTTCTTTGAATGATTCTACAATTGTTATGGTTGGTAAAAACATCCGATGATTAACATGAATTCATGTAGCCTGGTTAGTCACTTCCAGATAACTCCACAGCCAGGTTCAGTTTTGAGCTCGACATTCTTGTTGGTTTTAGTGCACACACTGCTATCTGCCCCCCCCCCTCCCCCCCCCCCCCCCCCCACTCTCTTCCCTATGGCATCTAACCTGTCTTTTTGAGATATGCTCCATGATTCATCAAATATTTTGGTGCTTCTTACATCACATTTCATCAGCTTCAGTTCTGAGTATAAATTAAGCTAAAAACTTTCCTGGAGGGGGGGACAGTACCTTCAGGGACTTTGCTACAAATGCTTCAGCAGTTTACTATTAACATCTTAATATTTGAAATATCCTGATTTTTCTGTGCCACCCACTCTGAGGTAAGCATGGCTCTCTCACACTGTGTTATCCCAGAAGATTCAAGAAGATGCATTGACAGCAGAGCCAGTGGCAAAACAAGCAACACTTGAAGTGTTCCGCATGACATGCAAGATTCTCCAATGCTGCCGTACCCAAAGCAGGGGCCCCCTCAGACAGCTGACCATACCCAATAGTGTCTTCAGCTGTTTGTGAACTGTTGCCAGCTGCTCCTGTTCTGCACACAGCATACACACTCCCTATCCATCCTACTACTAAAATTTGATGAAAATAATAGGCAAAAAAGATGAAATCGGAGCCTGTTGTCTTTTAGACAATGATTTGCACTTCCAAGCTTGTTGAAAACACAGATGCAAACTAATGGAAAACACTAAGCCTGTCACAGATACTAGTGCACTGGAGACTGGCCAGTTTTTGTCTCATAGCTTCATATGACAGTTTGTTGCGCTTACAGTGAACAAATTACCCCATTCATTATTATTATGGAGAATTTTATGTTGCCAGAAGAACACTTGTAAATTTAATTAACACTCTACCCTTCATTCTACCCTTTAAAAAGATGTGCGTGTTAATGAATTTAATTATTTTTTATAATATCGATACTCCAGCACAAGCTTGGCTTTTTTAAACGTTCTGTAAACGTTCTGTAGAAATGTTGGCTTGCCTTGAGTTCATAAAAGAGTTAGACACTTTTATTCTGCAGTATTTAAGATTTTCCTTTTTGAACTTTGCTTTTTTTAATAAGAATTTTTAATGATTAATTGACAATACAGGTTTTATTTTGTGTGTGCATGCTAAATTTCTGTCACTATAATTGTTTCTTTATTATGCAGAACTCTTTTTGTCCTGAGATTGACAATACCAAACATTTATTTATTATCTTTATTCCCACTACTTCTGATTGAGAGCTTGATATTCCATGTAAAATGAATGATGCTTGTTCTTCCAAAATTAAGATGACAAGCTGAATCTTGGTCAGCTGAAGCTCAAATGTTACTACAAAATTGTCTTTGTTATCTTGTTTACTTATCATCTTTGTTAAGTTCTTGCTCTCACATTATTTTGTGGTCTGCATAATTCATATTTTGCATTTATTCTAGAGGATATAATATTGTTCATTAATGTTGGTATATTTTTGTGTAACATTGATTGTCATGATGTATCGTCTATGATTCTCTTTCTCTTTTACACCCATCCCACCAAAACTACAATTTACAAGTGTTACAGATACTCCTGCTGCAACACACACTTTTGTCACATAAGGTTGTTTGGGTATGGATTCCCATTCTAGCCCAATAAAAGTCTGTATTGATTTCAGATATGAAGAGATGTCACTTGTCTTTATTATAAATTAAATTTTTAAATCAGTAACCTCGTATATATTAAGTATGCCACAATTTGCCACAGAGCCTGTGGTGCCCCCCAGTCAACTCAGACAATTAGATACACAATCATTTATCATGTTGACGAGATTAGTCACACATCAAAACTAATGCACTGCCACTGCAGTAGAACCTTGAATAATGCAGCACAGTGATTTCTTATAAACACACGTGAAGAGCAATGTCTGATTTACTAGTGCTGCTGACAGTTGGGAATGGAAATCATCTTGTATGGAAATTTTTTTGTATTACTGCCAGGTTCAGTTTTTGAAGATATGCAAAAGGTAAAATTATTTGGAGCAATCTTTATGTACTTAATGAACCAAAAACTTCCCATTACTCAATGGTTGAAAGGCACATTAACATCTGAAATCCCGTGATTTATCCATCTTCTACAACTGTAAATATATTTGTTGGGAAAATCAGCAACCAGGTGCACAAAAGAAATTTTATTTCATTGCTGGTTTCAGGCATCTAGTGTCCTCCTCCAGAAGATTAGCATTATTACATTATTTGTGAGCATAAAAATAAGCAGATGCCTGCAGCATGGTACATGCACTATGATCCTTATGACTACAGTACAATGCTGCATAGATCCACATTTGTGATAATTCTAATCTTCTGAAGAAAGGCAATTGAAACTGGTAAAGAAATAAAATTTCTTTTGTGCAAGTGGCACTCAGTAAAAATTAAAGTGTGTGTTTGGGGGGGGGGGGGGGGGGGGAGATAGACATGGAGGTACACCTGAAAGTGGGGATAGTAATGTGTGCAGATGCACATGTGTATGTGGACAGGATAACCCACATATGGTAATGGAGGAATATTATTTATCTTTTTGTCATTTGCAAAAGAAGGAGGGCATATAATTTACCTTTTTTGTATGATTAGCTAAATGATACAATATTTTAAAGCAAACTCAAAAACATTATTTATATTGCAGATGATGTTTCAAGCATTTCTGGTTCAGAATCTGAAAGTGACGAATTGGATGCAGACTCCTCAGATATGTCAAACTCTCCAGGAAGACAAAAAGAGAATACGGCAGAAAAAGATGAAAATGAATTGAATCAAAGTGAAAAGCAGATACCAAACAGTGCGTTGCAAGCCTCTAGGCATGCTAAAGTGTTTTTTGAAAATTCAGATGGAAATATTATATCTTTTTATCGTTGTGTTTTACTTGGAAAGAAGGTAAAATAAATGCAGTGTATGAATATGTAATATTAACTGTCACAACGGCATTAAAATACATGAATTATTGTAGGGCTTGCCAGATAACATTCACGATCTGGTGTCATTGGCAAATAACTCTCTGAAGAAAACAACTTGGGCTGTTATTATGCTCGGCGGTGGACATTTTGCAGCTGCTATTTTTGAAGGTAGGACTGGTTTTCATATTCATGTCTCTGAACAGTAAAAATACATAGTTGTACTGTCATTAGTCCATTCTGTCATTTTTTTCACAGTATCCAAGTAGTACTCTGTGTTATATCACTAGTAAAGACATCTTGTTTTGATCTCTTCCTCTGTAGGCATTCAGTAAACTATTTTTGACGTTTTCTGTGTTACTTTGGCAGCATTTATAAAATGTTTTTAATTGGAACGTTATTTATCTGTGCCCATATCCTTTTGCATCCCTTGTGCCACTACTTCTGAAATGTCATTATTTTCATTATTAACTCTTGAGTTTCTGATTTAGCAACCACTAAAGTTAAATACTAACATTGATAACCATGGAATTACTTCTAAACCACTATGTTTTCTATCCTGTGTGCCGTGAGTAGAAACTGTTTATCATCACTTACTCCGGTGTGTACACTAAACCACAGGGAAACTAACACACATTCCTGTAAGTCTGCTACAAAGTGAGTTCATGAACTGAACAAAGGACTAACAAGTTTGAAACATAACAAATTTGGCATATCAATACAATAGTTCCAAGCCAATAACCACTCAAGAATGGAAACAAACTAATGTACATGGGGATGCCACGTGTTGCACATATCTCAACAATGGCTCTCCCCTTCTAATGGTGGCCCGCAACAGCTGCTTGCAGCCTTAGTGCATCTGACATGTACACATCTGTGCTAGGTGAGGAACCCGAATCACTATCAGATACAAAACCGCTCCCCCCTTTTATCAGCATGTAGGGCCAGAAACAGCCTGACCTATACAAACTGTGGCAAAGACGGGGAGAGGGCGAAACTGAAATTTCCATTTTGGCTTGAGCAACACATCCTCTACAGCCAGAATGGGAGATGGCACTATCTGTATGGATTTAGGCCCAGAACAACCAATGGGGTACAATTTAGACCAGCCTGCGAGGAAGTGGCCATCGTGTATGAAAGAGGGTAGCACCAATTGGTCGTCCTCCATCAGTTTCTCACTCCAAGAGCACTCATGGTCCTGTAGTCATTCAGAGCGGCTGGCACTGGTGGTAGGGAAGGGAGCCGTGCAGGGCATGGTGGGAGGAAGGGGATCCACTTCCATTTGGGACAGAGGGTGGAGGGGGAAAAAGCTGGTCCAGAGGATGGTACGGTTTTGAGATGAGTCCAGCAGTGCTCCCCCACCAGTGACCAGTGACAGAGGAAGACTGTCGCGCGCACACACACACACACACACACACACACACACACACACACACACACACACACACACACACACACACACACACATATCAGGTAAGTCATTCTGCTCCCGGGATTGGAATGACTCCTTACCCTCTCCCTAAAAACCCACATCCTTTCATCTTTCCCTCTCCTTCCCTCTTTCCTGGTGAAGCAACCTTGGGTTGAAAAAGCTTGAAATTTGTGTGTGTGTTTGTGTTTTTTATTGTGTCTATCTACCAGCACATTCCCGTCTGGTAAGTCACAGCATCTTTGTTTTTTATATAAATTTTTCCCACGTGGAATTTTTCCCTCTATTATATTCAAATGATTGACACAATTAGAGATACCCTGATTGAGCTGTTTTTGACAGCCGTGGAAAATTGCTGGAGTGCAAGGAACCACAAAGACAGTATGTTATATCTGCACATGTCGAATTACATGTTAATCACTAGAAACTGTTTTGTGAGCTCATCAATGGGTAATTAAAAATATGCATAATTGAGATCAACTTTTGAAAAAATGCTGATCTCTAGCCAAATTAACAAACAGTTTCTCTTGCCTAGGAATTGGGTACAAATCCACATTTACTTGGGCATTGATGGTAGACTTACAATCACCACAGATCTGAAGTGACCATTTCAATTTTTGTACAATAACCCTAGGTGTTGCCCACCGACGAGGCAAGTCTGGGGAGATTACACCCAAATTCTGGAGTCTGTCTAGTTTTGCATTAAATTGTTTGCATATGGCGAACGTTATGGGAAGAGCTCAACAGAAGTTAGGCACTGCCAAATGCTTCAAAGAGACAAGTGCATTAAAATTTGTAACACAACCTAAGGTAGGTTCAAACAGCTGTTTGAAATTTTCACACAATACATCCTGGAACCCAAAAAGTACAAAAGTCTCGAGGCCAAAAATGTTAGTATAATTAACTACAAGCAAATTTCATTGTTGAGCTACATTTTTGTATGTAGCTTGCAGCATTGTCTGACACCCCATGAGATTGTTTGGCCATTGTGTATCCCCACTTTGCGTGTGGTGGGGAGACAATGAGCTGGTAAGTATCCCCATTAATTAGGGACACAACTGTGCTAGTGTCCAGTTGGAATTCTGATGTCACCCCATTGATGTTCAGTTGCAGCATGATACCCTGTATCCCGTCTTCTGTTGTCCTTGGCAGCAGCAGGATGCCATGCAGTATTCTAGTGGCCGAAATTAATGCCACCCAGCTGAGGCAGACTCTCATGAGGTGTCCTGGATTGTGGCGAGCAACACATATGACATTACGGTATGGGCAGTGATGCCAGTGATGATGAAGGCCACACTCTGGGTGTGGATGTGACAGCACAACTTGTGCTGGGTTCTCATACAACGACGGGGAGGAAAATTCTTCTGGTTTCGATAACAAACCAAGCACTTTTCGTCTTTGCAAGTATAACAGTGCAGAGGGAGACGAAGCTCTAGTTACTGAATGCCAAGGCACCGGACTACTGGACACATGAGAGCTCAGTGAAACAGATTAAGATCTTGATTTAGTCGCCAGTTGAATGACAGGCACAACAGCAACTAAGTACTGAATCCCGTGTCATTGGACTATTGAACACATGAGAGCTTGGTGAACTGGATGATGATCTTAACTGGGAGTCATCAGTTGATCAAAGAGTAAGACTGGTACCACTAACAGTGTTGAAACCAGAAGAATCATGAACAGAGATTGTGCTGAGACAATTACTTCATATGCCTTAGCAGTTTCTATCACATCACTCAAAGTAGAATCCAATGTTTCTAAAGCCTTTGTACCAAATTCACAATCTGGAGGCAGGCAGGTTATAATGTCCTGAATTAAAGACTCTGCATAATACGTGCCATTCTTTTGAGAGGCAAAATGACATATATGAGACAAGCCTTGTAAATCAGCAGCCCGCAGTGCCTATGATGGTTTACTTTCCTTAATACTCTGACTGAACTTGCTGCAACAACAGTTTTGGTGACTGTAGTATTCAGTCAGCAGACTGCAAACTTCAGAAAACCTTAGACTACTAGAGACCAAGAGTGGGCATGACTTTTTGCACCACTTAGTATAATTTACTGCTAGAAGACAGTCATAGTTCACTACGGCATTCAGGATCATCAGTTTTACTTGTGCTGAAGTGTAGTTGGAAATGCCATAAATAGACCTCCCAACTCTTGCTTGCCTCGTAAAGGAAGCGACTGGTAGAAGGAGAGGCATGGAGACAACAGCTGCCACCTGTTGTTGATTTTGGAGAAACAGTAAAGCAATGTGTGCTGTTCCTGCTGATGCTGCTGCCGCCGCCACTGCAGCTAGGGCTGCAACTGCTGCTGTCACAACTTGACAGACTCAGGAGCCAAGGTTCGCTAAACAAAACAGCATGGTGAGGAAGTTGCTCATTGCCAGTTTTCTGTCCTGTGTGGCATGGGCAGAAACTATTTGTCACTTGCTCCAGTGGGTACAGTGAACCACAATGAAATGAACACACATTCCTATAAGTCCACAATAGATGGAGTTCTCAAAGTGAATGAAGCAATAACAGGGCCAGGACATAGTGTTGCCGGCGTAGCGATATGAGTGTTCCAAATGAGTAAGTACTCGAGACCAGAAGGGGCTGCCACTCACAGCCTTAGTACATCTTGACATGCCCACATCCGTATTAGGTAGGGAATCTCAATCACTGTCCTATACAAAACTTTGTATAGATATATTAGGAGAAATAACACTTTCATTGAAGAAAGCCAATGCTGCTTCTCTTATACTACTCAGCTCTTGTTTTTATCTAATGCTAGCCAAGTACCCAGCATTGCCTGGGTGTGTATTTATTGTAATCTTCTATCAGTCCATCTCCTTCTTCCCCCTCTCTCTGTCCATCTCCTCCTCCCCATTCTCTCTGTCCATTTGCTCCTTCCCTTCTCTCCATCTGCATCATATTTCCTGATTGATGTGCTGTACTTCAATATAATTTTGCAAGCATACCCAGTGTTATACGTGGCTTCTGTCTGTGAAATGTATTGTGAACACAGTTAGTAGTAAAGAAGTAATAAAGTAAAACGGCATACGTAATGCCACACTTTTCCACACATCTAAGTATTTGACTCATATCTCCTGAATTGTGTGTCACACAATGATATAATTTTGCTGGTACATTCAGTGGCATATTTGAATACTGCTTAAAAAATGGGTCATGACTACATTTAATAGTATAGGTGTAATAAATTAAAACATCATGCTTCATGTGGCAGTTTTACTACATGAACAACAATAATGTAATAAGCAGTAAGCTTTTATCCTTTCACCATTTTGTGGGGAGATGACTTAAGTATGGGTATTTGAGTGTTGTTGGCTACACTGCTTTTTTATCCCCACCCCTCCCCTTTTATAGGTCGGTGGTTCTCACCCCCTCGCACTGATTCTTTCCAAATACCAAGTTTGGTTGAAATTTGTCTAGTGGTTTAGGAGGATGTGTGGAACATAAATACATATTTACATCCATTTTATAATATTGAAGAATTTCAAACAAAACATCTACTTTGCACAGACCCTAGACCTGTCTATATACTGGCAAATCAAGATCCGCTTAATACGAACATTAGAGCTGTACATACCAAATATCCTTAGAAATAGTCCATAATAGGGTATAGTTTATCTTGTTTTGCATTATCCGAGTGTTTTAAATTTCCTTTCTATTAGTAATCTGTTATAGACTTTTAAACCAGAGTGTGAAACTCCATTCTGAATCTTAGATAGGGATGCAACATTATATGTAAATTATTTTTTCTTCCAGTATTGTTATTAACCACACATACTATTAGGCAGTGTATGTACTGGTACATAAATGTAAAAGTCCCAAGGTTCCTGAAAAGGCATGTGCAAGATGTTGGTTGCCAACTTTACACAATATTTGCATTGCACATTTCTGTAGAATAAATACTTTTTTCATCTTGGTTGCACTGACACAGAAGATTATGCCATATATTAGTATTGAGTGAAAGTGTGCTAGCAATTGTGTATGTAGGTTAACACAGTGAAAGATATTTCTGAATGCAGAGCAGACAGAACTGAGATTTTTTGTTATATTCACTTTTGATGTCACCTCAGTTTATTACCCATCAGGTCACCTAGAAACTTCAAACATGGAAACCTCATCCAGTCAGTGGCAGTACAGAAAAACCTCAAGGAGGGCGTGCTAAAGATATCTTGAGCTACCTTTACTTTTACTGTAATAAAATATTATCAAGTCACATGCAAAGTTTAACAAAGTTTTATTTAAACTTATTCTACACATATACAGCACAATACCATCTTGTGATATAAAACAGTTACAATGGTGGTTCTCTTCCTTAAATGATAAATTCTATGTGCCTATTCTCATGACATATTGGTTAATTACATTGTCAGTAGGACAACCAACATCAGGGTGAGTGTTCAACAGAGCTAAGCCATTAAGTCGATCCTCCTTCATTGTCGACCTCAGCCATATCTTTGTATGCCACAATGTTGAAAAACTTTTTCTACTGTAGCAGTAGATGCAGGTAGACAAGCAGATATTTTCTACAGTGTATGCAAAGTAGGATAGCCAGATCTAGGACAAACAGACAATGCTTGCATAACAGAATCATGACAATTAAGGGCATTGATGCTCGTTTGCTTATATTGAAGACTCTCTCCCATTAGTCTATTTTTAATCACAAAGAGTGATTCTTCTTCAAAGAATGGTAGTTCTGTTAAGCACTGATTCAATTATGTGCCAGATCGTTACCATCGTGTTTCAGTAGTTGTGAGGGCAAATGTATGTTGAATTTTAAATGATAAATATTTTCTTCAGTAAAAAGTTCTCTCATGTCAGTTGTAACATAGTCCATTGTTGGAATAAAAACAGTTCTTTTCCAATATGTCATAACATCATCATTATGATCGCAATTTTCCCTTTGTCTTTGTTTGCCTGTAAGACGAGGAACACCCATCTCCATGTCTAACTTTTCCATAACTGCCTTCGCCTCTTGGCGAGTCTCGTAACAATATTTTTACAGAGAAACTACTATGAATTACTGTATTAATACCTCATAATCAACTGCTCACTCTCACTCTTGACTAATCTTGACACTTAGAACTTTTTACTTATTCATTCTTCAGTCTTAATATTTCTGCTTCTGAATGTAAACTAGCTTCCTACCTGGTGAATAGCCCATATTTATAGCACTAGGTATTGAAGGTTCTCTATACAAGAAAACAGTAGAATATTCGTGACTTTTCTCAAACATATGCCAGACAGAACAATGTATCGAGATCACTAGAATGGCCACAACTTTTTTCATAGGTTTGTGTTAGCTATCTGTGTGCTAGACAAAAACATATAAAATGTGATGACATGGATGCGTGTGCTACATAGGAAAGTACAACTACTTAGTAACTCGATTCAGTCAAGTCGACTGACAAAAGAAACGAACAAATAGCATGTTGGCTGACTGGCGGGGACGGTGCGGGTGGCAATGCGGGTGTCCCCACAAGGAGGGGGGAGGGGGGCGCCACTGCACATAGTTGACACCTGTTGGTCTCTACTCTTGGTACTTATTAGTAATTTTTTATTTGTTTAAAATTGCTTAGTATGAGTTTTTATAAGATTAAGAGCTAACGCCCAATTATTCTCATTACTGTGTCTGGTACGGATGTGGTATGACTCTTTATCAGTGTTCTTGTAGTATCAGCAAAAATTATATCTTTTGAAGAGTTCTCCAATGTCCCTGGAGTATATTTTTTGTAGGTCCAGAACAGCAGTGGACCAAGCAGTGTGCCTAGTGGACAATATATTTATTGTTTCGTCTCTCTGAATTCAGTTTTATTACTGTCGTGTCATTTGGAAGTCTGATCTCCTGTTTTCTGTTATTAAAAGACTTGGTCCATGCAGGGACTCTCTCTAACCCCATACCATTCAGATTTCCTTAGTAGAATTTTATGTTTTATAGAATAAAAGGCCAACTGGATTTGTTCCTTGTTAGTTCTACTAGAACTGAGCTAGTCAGATTGTATTTTGTTTTCTCCATAGAAAAGCCTTGATGGAAGGCAAATTGAGGCTGTGTTAAAAGGTTAGTTTCAAAGAGATGATTCAGTATTGTTGCAGAGCTACCATCTCACAACTGTTGCAGATCATGGGGCGGAAGGAGACAAGTCTGTAAATAGAATGAATTTTTCATTCTGCAGTAGTGTGTGTGCTGTTATGAAACTTCCTGGCAGATTAACTGTGTGCCAGACTGAGACTCAAACTCGAGATCTTTACCTTTCATAGGCAAGTGCTCTAACAACTGAGCTACCTGAGTAAGACTCATGATGAAGTTTGGAAGTTAAGAGATGAAGTAATGGTGGAAGTAAAGCTGTGAAGTCGGGTCAATAGTCTTGCTCAGGTAGTTCAGTTATTACAGCATTTGCTTGTGATAGGCAAAGGTCCTGAGTTTGAGTCTAGGTCTATAATTAGATGTCAGTTGTTAATTTCTGCTTTTACAAATGGGTGTTACTACTACATACTTCAGGCATGCGTATTTGTGATGCATGAAACACACCTTAACTCAATGACTAGATACAAAAATAACACCATGAGGTGCTACCAGTTTTCTTTCTATTGTTGTTTACTATGCTGCCTTATACCTTGACTGATAAAATTTCAAAATGGTTTCTCTTACAGAGTTTATTGTAATTTATTGCACCCACTCAAAGATATTTCTGAATAGTTTCTGTCTAATTCAGGAAACTGTGTTGCTCCATCGTGTTCATAATCATCCTCTTGAAACTCTTTATTTAAATTTAATAATTGCCTAGATTCATGTGAAATTTGGCTTTCCTTTCTTTGCATCTGAATCATCTTTCACTCTTTACATAAGTATCTTTGTCAAATAATTGTCCATTTAGAAGAGTCATAGAACAGATAAGTGACAGAAAATACCACTGATAAATGACAAAGGAGCATTTTAGTGTAAAGGTGGGACAAAAGCTTTGGTGGAAAGCTTTATGTATGATACCATATATACACAGGTGATACAGTGATGGAATTGCCAAGAACAACAACGTATTTATTCCTAACACATTCTTACAGAGGAAAACAAATAGAAAATGTACTTGGTAAAAACAAAATGTAACTAAAAATGAAATTTATATCTAAAAACAAAGTTGATGTGACTCACCAAACAAAAGCGCTGGCAGGTCGATAGATACACAAAGAAACACAAACATACACACAAAATTCGAGCTTTCACAACCCACGGTTGCTTCGTCAGGAAAGAGGGAAGGAGAGGGAAAGATAAAAGGATGTGGGTTTGAAGGGAGAGGGTAAGGAGTCATTCCAATCCCGGAAAGACTTACCTTAAGGGGGGAAAAGGACAGGTATACACTTGCGCGCGCGCACCCACACACATTGTCTGCTTGTGTCTGTGTATGTGCAGATGGATTGTGTGTGTGTGTGTGTGTGTGTGTGTGTGTGTGTGTGTGTGTGTGTGTGTGTATATACCTGTCCTTTTTTCCCCTTAAGGTAAGTCTTTCCGCTTCTGGGATTGGAATGACTCCTTACCCTCTCCCTTAAAACCCACATCCTTTCATCTTTCCCTCTCCTTCCCTCTTTCCTGACGAAGCAACCGTGTATGTTTGTGTTTCTTTGTGTATCTATCGACCTGCCAGTGCTTTTGTTTGGTGAGTCATATCAACTTTGTTTTTAGATATATATTTTTCCCACGTGGAATGTTCCCCTCTATTATAAAAATGAAATTTATTACGTTTCACAAAACAATGAACTCCACCGTGGCCACAAGTATGTGCGTCATTATTGCCTTTGATGCTTTACTGTTATGAGTCGGTCTGTGCACTGAGACCACTTGTAAAGCTTAGTATTCTATTATTTGACAACATTTGTAGTCTTTTTTATCAATCATTTTGGCAAATAAATGAAAATAGTAGCTGTCTATTTAAGATTCAGTCAGCAGAAAATAAATCAACCATATATGTTCTGTGGGGTCACCGATCTGCATTGTTTTACTTACCAACGTAATTTTCAGTACACTGTGTACAGCGTTTCTTAATGAATATTTAATCAGAACAGTGAAAATAATCAATTATTGATAATATAATGATAATGATAGCATAATGATAGTACAATAATAACTCCTAATGATAATTGAACAATCAGTCCTTCCTTCTCATTCCGTCCAGTAAGTCTCCCCTTACCTGCGTTCCGAGTGACTTTTCTGAACTGTACCCCTTTCCCTAAAGCTCTCCAGTCCTTTTCCTTCACACTACTTCCTTCCTCTGCAACTCTTTTGCCAGAAGAAAGAGCCACTGGCTCAGAAAGCTAGTAAAGGTTAAACCTCTTTTGTGTGCATGTTCCCATGCTGCTGTTTAGTGAATATGTAATTAGATAAGAGTTTCTTTGGCTTGCTCAAAAGGAGGGTGTTTGGGCAAAGCACTAAACATATTTTCTCAAAGTTTAGATAAGTTTGTGAACATCACTCACTGATTCAAAATGACTTCAGCCACACAATGATCATTTGGCAGTGAGTTAGATATATCAAATTTGTACAAAAACTGTTGTGTACAACAACAATACTTGGCCATTGTCCTCAGTTTTCATGCCACTGTTGTGTTCCTATAAGAAAACAAACGTCATAAAGTAGGTAATAGTACATTGACACAAAAAAAAAACACGCTCTGTCCTAGCAGGCCTTGAAGGTCCAATGGTGCTGAACAGCCGCCGTGTTATCCTCAGCCCTTAGGTGTCACCGGATGCAGATATGGAGGGGCATGTGGTCAGTACAGTACACTGCTCTCCTAGCTGTTGTCAGTTTTTGTGACTGGTGCTGCTACCTCTCACTCGAGCAGCTCCTCAGTTGGAATAGTACATCCACAGTCCCATAAAATACAAACACTGAAGAATCTGTGTCTGCTCAGAATAGGTGCTGTTTTCTACATCACTTTATATGCAAAAACACAATGTGCATAGGAGAGTTCATTATAACTCCTTATTTCAGCACAGTATTTATAATCAACAGGGTCACAATATAAATTTTTGAGATTACTTATTTCAGATTTTTAGCCAGGTATCTTCAGATCGAAGTTCATTTACCACTGGTTGTACAAATGGTCTCACTGAATAAACATACTAATGTCACAGTGAAGTGAATTATGAAATGTGAAGATGCTGGGGGGGGGGGGGGGGGGGGAATTGTAACTTATAATCACCAAAAAATTATTTGTGCCCATGATGATTAAAAAAGTATTAATGTGTGCTGAATTTTGTGGTTCCATCCTTCACAACTTTAATGACTCATTCAGCTACAAATAATTGTATACCTAATAATTCTACAGTCATAGCTACAGGAGCTGTCTGCACCTCTGGAATGCAGTGCTTGCAGTAAACAAGGATATTTGGTTGCTGTTTTGTCTTGAATAGCTGGTGAGTGCAACTAAGTGTAGCTTAGTGCTACACAGGTTCATGCTGGTGACTGCAGACCTACAGCGGTATATTGGCTCCACAGTGCTGCAGGAAACAAGTACCATATAGTGACTACTGTTATTACACCATTACATGAAAGGGCTGTTGCAAAGGTTCTTCCATTTCTTTTAGTTGAACAAAAACCGTAGTTACAAATCTGGTACAGGATGAGAGTTCAGCACAGATGTGTTCAGTGGGCGATGCTATCTGCGATGCTGTAGACCAGTGGTCTGCTGGCTGTGCTGAAATTAGTTGTGCAACTGTATTCGACATCCAGTACGTATGTCACATTAATTGAACATTGTTTACATGTTCTCATGATGTCATCCATTTATTTGTTCATGCTCAGTTATCACATAATTTTGTATCCTTTAACCATTGTTAAACCTCTGGCACAAAAGTTTAAATGTCACTGTGAGAGCAATTTTTGCAGTTTTTTCGTACTATGATGTAGTAATTATTTTTTTCGTACTGTGATGTAATTGTTCTGTGGAGCACTGCGTGTCTCTGAAAAAGGGGTGCACTTCCATTGAACAACTGCTGACCCCGCAAGTGAAGAATGGCGATTAACAGCTGTCAGAACTTGTAGAAACGTGACATCCATTGTTTCAATTTCACACACATAAAAACGGATTTGAGGACAATATGCATATTTGCATTTATCATGCACTTTGCACAATTTCTATGTGCAAATGATGACCAACATTCATGAATAACAGAAACAGGTAGTCATTTATATGTTACGCTTCAGCATACAGGGTGCGTTCCGAAAGTA
The DNA here is from genome assembly GCF_023897955.1 of Schistocerca gregaria. NCBI lineage: Eukaryota > Metazoa > Arthropoda > Insecta > Orthoptera > Acrididae > Schistocerca > Schistocerca gregaria. Next base: position 785,638,714 of record NC_064922.1, read on the forward strand.
ATGCAATTGAATTTCCCGCGCCGCTCCTAGTAGTCGGAGTGGGAGCGGGCCACATGGAGTAGGTGGGGGGGACGCTAAGCTTTGCCGCGAAACCGGTTTCAGTGCTCTCCGAGCTGTGGAAGCGGCAGGACGTCTGTTATTGTAAACCTCTGCGCGCCGACCGTGTCACGGAAAAAATGGAATCGACGATCGAGCAACGTTACGCGATTAAGTTTTGTGCTAAACTGAACAAATCTTTTGAGGAGACTAACAAAATGATTCGTGAGGCTTACGGGGACTCTGCTCTGTCCTACTCACAAGTTTCGAGGTGGTTAAAGGCCTTTAAGGAAGGCCGGGAAGAGGTTCACGACGAACAACGCTCTGGGCGGCCGTCAACCAGCAAAACCGACAACAATGTGGCTCGTGTGCGACAACTGTTGGACTCTGACCGTCGATTGAGTATCAGGATGGTTGCCAATAAACTGAACTTGTCGTCTACTGTTGTTTTTCGCATTGTTACTGAAGATTTAGCGATGAGGAAAGTGTGCGCCAAGCTCGTGCCCAAGGTGTTGTCAGACGACGAAAAGACCAACCGAGCGGAAATTTCAAGTGAACTTTTGCAACGTGTTGAAATTGAACCTGATTATTTGGACAACGTCATCACTGGTGATGAAACCTGGGTTTTTGAATACGACCCAGAAACAAAACGCCAAAGCTCTGAGTGGCACACTGATCAGTCCCCCAAGCCCAAAAAGGCAAGAATGAGCAAATCAAAAGTGAAAACAATGCTCATTGTCTTTTTCGACAGCAAAGGAGTGGTCCATAAGGAGTTTGTTCCTCAAGGACAGACACTTAACGCTGAGAAAGGACATCTCCGCTACCTGGCAACTCCATCACAACAACGCGCCTTGCCACAACGCGCTACGAGTCCGCGAGTTCCTGGCCAAACACCAGGTGCCAACACTGCCCCACCCCCCCTATAGTCCTGACCTCGCCCCAGCTGACTTCTTTTTGTTTCCTAGGATTAAGTCAGCCCTGAAAGGAACCCGTTTTTCGTCCATAGACGAGATCCAATCCGCCGTGACGAAGACCTTGCTAGAGGTCCCAGAAGACGCCTTCCAGGGCGCGTACCGGTCATGGCAGAGTCGCTGGAAAAAATGTGTAGAGGCCCAAGGACAGTACTTTGAAGAATTTTAAGTGTTTGTGCAAATCTGTTCAATAAATTACTTTTAAAAAAAATAATTGCATTACTTTCGGAACGCACCCTGTACAATACTAACTTTTAGCTGACAGCAATTGCACAAAGAATTAAAACAGTGGAAGTAAGTAAGTCAGTGAATAAAGTCAAAATCCACCATACTGCTACGAGAAGTCCAGAAAGAGTGACACACCAAAGACAGTCAAAACTCACAGCTTTGCCTGTCAAAAGAGGTTAGCCAGCACATGTACTGTAAGCAGTTAGATTGAGTATGATACTGGCATGTTTTCATTGTGTGGGTAGTTTTGTCCTAGTAAGAGTCTAAGAGGTCATGGCACGTGATATAATATGCCAAAGTCCACCGCTTTGTGCCTGCTGTGAAATTGTGGCACCACCAGTCGTGGGAGCAATTAAATAGCCTCACTCTTTGAGTCACTATCTACAGCAAGGGCTAAGTCTTATCCTTACTGAGCTATAAGAAAGTGTGTAGAAATGTAACATTTCTGGTATTTCATTCTCAGCGGTGGCTCATGAGCATACATTCCGGGAATTCACAAATTTTTAGATTGAGGTAAAAATGAGTGTGTGAAATTAATAGCGTCTTCTGTATAACAGTTACGCTCATCAATGTATTTATACAACTACAGCCACTGCTAATAATAATAATAATAATAATAATAATAATAATATGTTCATAAGTTGTCAGAAAAAAAGAAAGAGTTGTTTTTAGTTAATTTTGTTGTACATAATTAAGTACAGTTTAGGGCAAGAATTAAATAACATGTAAGGTTTCTTTACTATCCATTGGCATTTTTGTGTAAGTGGGAGTTTTCATGCTTTTTTTAGTAATTTTGGTGAAGTGTACAAGATCTAAACTTGCAGGCTGAAAATCAGTTATTCTTACATTGCACCCACACACCACCGTACACTTATTATATAGTGTTTTGTTCATTTGTAGTCATGCTTATTTGATTTCATCACTTTCTCAGTCAATGGATCTGGGTCTGGGAGGCCGTAATTCTTTCGCGGCTATCTTTTCGTGTTAATTTTCTTTTTAAAGGAGGTTCAACGGAGTTTATGTTGATACTACAAATGAAAGCAGCTTCCAGCACAGTAAACAACCAATTCCAAAACAAACTGCTGTTCATGCAAATGATGAAATTCATGCAGTACTGTCTACCAGAATGATTACTTAGTAGAATAAAGATGATGTGCTGAAAACCATGAGGGCCAAAAGCACCCCATATTGATCCCACATTTAACTGAATAGCAAAGAAACCAGTGAGACAGCTTTTGGTGAATGCTCATATATCCAGTGTGGACCTACACCACAGATAAACGTGGCCCACCATAAGATCAACAGATGTCAGAAGCATGAATAAATACTACACTCTCTCAATCAGTGATGTACTTTATAGTGCTCAGCACTCAAATGGGTTACTGTATGGTAAAATCCAAAACTTAACATATTATATCTCATTCATAATCCTGCAAAATAGGTTTTTCTGTCAGAATAACTATAACATTTATTGATGTCCAATCTAATTTTACTATATAATGAGTGAATTGGCATATCTGAGGAGTGTGCTACCATTTTCTATCGGGATTTATGCAAAGTGAATGGGAATAAAAGTCTGCTACAGTGTTCCACCATCTGGTGGCATTAATGTAAACTTGTGGTTGAGTGGTAATGGATAGCAGTACACGCCATGGCCTGTGCACGTTGTTTATCAAATCTGTATGTAATTGGCCCATAAGGCGATTGCATCATGTCAGTTGCAAATGTGAAAAAGCTCCTTAAAACGTGCACAAGAGACAGTGTGATCGCGACCCTGGTGGCAAGTTCACACAGTCTAGAGGAGTAGCAATGAAGTATAGTGTGGTAGATTTAACACTGTGTTTTTCAGATTACCACATCTACATTATGTTTAACAGCATTCAAAGAATTTTAACCAATAATTCTGAAAAGTGTCAAAAGTTGTGGTTTTTACGTATTCTTTTGTTCTTACACAACAGCCACCACTGTTCATTCTTTTATAGAAGCTAACATTTTTCGCATCAATCCCTTTGCTGTATTTGGTTTCTAGATTTAAGATACATTTAAGAGTATCTAACTGTATTCCATATACCAATTTGGACATATTCTTATGTCACAGGAACACAAATGGCGGTGATTATAAAATAAAATTAAGTTGTACAAATCTGAGATGATTTCGAAGCTACAATAGGTGTAAACCTGATGTTGACACATCCAATTTTGCGCTCTAAGAAGAGGGTATCAAAGGTAGCCAGTGACATTATTTTTCAAAACTCAATCAGGCAGACACCTGTCTGTACTTGCTTTTATGCACACACATGATATATATGATATAATTACTTTTTCAAGTATGCCATTTGGTACACTAGCTGATTATAAATGATTCATCAGGTTATAGATGAATGTATTTCACAAATCATTACATACAAAATAGTGACCCATACAGTGTATGAAAATGCACGTTTTCAAGCTTCTTATCCATTATTGCAAATGTTCTAAGTGCTGTCCTCGCACTACATGACATGTCTATGCAGTAGTCAAACACAGTCCATACATATTCAAGCATGTCCCTGTCAATGTTCGCCAGTGCAGCAGTGATACGATCCTGGAGCTCAGCCAGTGTTGTTGGAAAAGGTGGTATGTACACATTGTCGTTCAAGTACCCTAAGCAAAAAAAAAAAAAAAAAAAAAAAAAAACACAAACTGTAGGGTGGGGAGACCTCGGGAGCCACCTGAAGAGTGCACATCGCCCAAACTATCTGTTTGGAAGTTCCTTGTTCACTTGGCAGTGCAATTTTCTAACCAATGAGGCAGAGCTCCTTGTTGTTGGAATATGAAGTGTGTGTTATCAGCTATCAGTCTCGGAAACAACCATTCTTGTAACATGTAGTTATGTCATACCCATCACAGTTTTCCCAGTAAAAAAATAGGGCCCATAAATATTGCTACATGACACAGCACAGAAGATAATCACCTTTGGGGAATCTCTTTCAGTCTCTACAGGTATTTTCCATGCCCCATACACAGACATTGTGACAATTCATTGTGCTGTTTAGGTGAAGCGTTGCCTCATCACTGAACATGATCAGCAGATTAAAGTTCCATTGTCTCCTAGAAACTTCCACAAAATTCACATCTGATGGTGCGGTCATTTGGTCATAAACCTTGCAATAGCCGTAAGTGAAACATTTTCTGATGTAATCGCTTCCACAGATTTGGCTTAGGAATCCCAGTTCACGACTTGCACAATGTGTGGATTTCTGTGGGCTATGGAGGAGCACATCTTGGATGCTCTCCACTGTTTCCTCCATGATAGGTGGTCGCTCGGAGATGTTCCTTTACAGAGGCAGTGTCCTCGAACTGTCAATACCATTGCCGAAAGCTTTTGTCAGTCAGTGGCTGTATGTTTTACTGCCTTTGGAATGCATGCTACACAGTAGTGACGGATTCTGTCTTCTCATATTGCAACATGTAACATGCTTTCTGTTGATTAGTCGCCATTTTGCAAACTGTTATCACCCCCCCCCCCCCCCCCCCCCCCTCTGCCACCTGGTGAGTCAAACTGGAACCTGCGATGACATAAACAAAACTTTAAAGTACACTCTTTGGACTGATTATTAGTACAAGTGGGTGGGCATTATATGTTTGAAGCTATAATACGTCAAAACCCAAGGAATCATTTGTAATCACTCTGTTTATTGGTAAAACTGTGAACTTTGGAGGGAAAAGGGTGGGTGTTAAAAATTATATAGAGAGACGAAGATTTGACTATCTTAAGCAGATGGAAGTGGATCTCGCTTTTAGTAGTTATGCAGAGATGAATAAATTTGCAAAGTATAGACTAGTTCGGAGAGATACATCAAACCGTTATTTGATCTGAAGATGACGACAACATTGTAGCTGTAATTTCACAGTTCATCCTAAATTTACTTTTATTTTTAATGATAAATACCATTAGGGAGTAAATCTGCTGGTATGGAAATGTATGGATCCTTATGGTCCTGTAAGAGTTTTCGTGAAGTGTTTAATTATCAATTTACACTGTATTATTATGTGACACATATGTAGAATAAATAGTTTTTTTGACCTCAGGTCCATTTCCTTAGAAGAATATGTGATAGGACATCATTGAGTGAAATTATGCTAGTAATCCCATCTGCAGAGCAAATTTGCAAGGGAGATTTTTAAATGCAGAGATGATTTCTTGAGATTTCTCATCAGCTTATCCACATGCTGATACAATGTCAGTTTATTATCTGTCTGGATGGCTAGGGACTTCACAAGTGGAGCTCTCTCAGGTGCGTAATCATTGCTCTCTAGTTCTAATACATGAAAAGTCCTTTCTTTTTTATTGGAACTGCATGGCATGAGTCTTCATTGAATCAGGTGTTAAGCTACCTGCTGTAATTTTACTGCATTATCCTCCTAAATGTGCCTAGTATGGATATGTTATGAGTATAATTGATCATCTGGAAAGATCACAGTGTTTGTAGAGAGAGAGAGAGAGAGAGAGAGAGAGAGAGAGAGAGAGAGAGAGAGAGAGAGAGAGATCTAAAGCAGGGGGGTATGGTTTTTAGGGCACATGGAAAGTAGTTGTGAGGCTGAATATCAGGAATGATTTCAGGAGACACACTGTGGTGCAGTGTAGCATCTCTGTATACTTCACAGTGCTCCTCTATTGGAAAGAAAATTGCATGGAAATCAGTGGCAATGAGAATAGTCAGTGAAACCAGCACTGTAGCCATTGACATCAGATTGCAGTCAGTCCAAGGAAGTCACCATGAATATCTTTGTACTGACCGCATTCTAGCAGTTTAGTGAATTTCTGGCAGACACATGTGCACTGGTGTAAAAATTTCAACATTTTAACATTTCAAGAGAATGTTTGGATTTCTGAGGAGTGTGTGTTCTAATTCCTGAGAATGATGTAGCTTACACACCCATAGGACCTTGCTGTGTGTTTTGAAGAGGAATAAGAATAAGAACATGATGATTGCACTGCATTTATTTTAAAAAATATTTTGTCATTGAACTGCTAACTTTTGTGAGAGAGATTATATCGTGCTTCAGACTCAATCACTCATGTGACAACTATTCAGTTACTTGCATTTTCTACTTTTTATTAGCTTCTCCTATGCATATTCAGATGTTTGTTTGCCAATAACTTACACTTTTAGTGATTACTATTGCTAACGTGTTTCAGACATTGTAAGAATACATCTGCATGTTAATACCAACATTTTTTTGGCTTCATTGTGCTCTAGGAGGAAAAGTGACTGTGCACAAAACTTTCCACAGTTACACTGTTCGGGCAAAGCAGGGAGGATCCCAGAGTGCCAGAGATGGACGCAGCGGTGGGAGCCACCCTAAGAGTGCTGGCGCTAGTCTGCGGCGCTACAATGAAGCTTCTTTTGCACAAGTATTTCCATCTGTTTCTCTTACTTTACTTTTTATTTTTGTTTGATATTTCCTCCTTTGTATTAAATGTTTACTCACCAGGTTTGTGCTTATATCCCATTAGAGCAGTATCGGGAGCCTGTGATCCTAGCAGCAAACTGGGGAACTACATAGAACATAACTTTGCAAGCAAAAACCTCTCCATTTCTTGGCCTTTATAGTAATGTTTGTATTTCCATTTCCTTAACAATAAAATGTGGCAAAAGAGCAAAAAGAGTTTTAAACAAGTGGAAAAAGGTGCAACCAAAATTCGGTTAGGAATGTTCATTTAATGTTTTCTTCGCGAGACAAGATAGATTGGGCATTTCATTCTCTCTCTCTCTCTCTCTCTCTCTCTCTCTCTCTCTCTCTCTCTCTCTTACACACACACACACACACACACACACACACACACACACACACACACACACACAGAGAGAGAGCATGTCAGATTTTACAATGGCTTATGTTCATTGTTCACAGATGGAAGGTGACTCTCATAACTCCTGGTGTGTGAAAAAGGATTCTTGACAATGATATTGTTACTACACAGACATAAGACTTATGGCTACTTTCCATTTCCTTTTTATATGTACAGTTGAAGACCACAGTGAGTAACAATCACACATTATTGAAAGCCTTTTATTTGTAGCCCAAAATGTTTTAATTCTTTCTCTGGCAGCTTGACGTCCTTCTCAGTCTATACACTGTTTAGTTTCTGTTCATTGTGGAAGTCTTTAAAACTGTTGAACACTGATTTATACTTTTTCATTCTGGCATGTCTCTCAGTTTAACCCAGATCTTATCATGTATCCTAAATATGTTCACAACTTCTGATCTTCTTTTCCCAATTAACTCCATAAGTCTTTGATTTTCTTGCTGGAGTTCTTCCATTCCTTGTAATGTACACAGTCCATCCATGATCTTTCATCCCATTATCTTGCAAATTATCTTTCTGTCAAATATCTCAGCTTCTCTTGGTCCATACATTTCTGTCATTTGGAGACATTCACTTATATACAGACACTGTTTTAATCACAGTGTTGTTATAGTGTCGTAGTTTAGCTGTTGTGCCTTAGTTTAGCTCATCTTGAAATGACTTTTCATTCTGTAAAATGTGTGTCATGTTATGAACTTTTCCTATCTCCTCTCACCTGATGTTGTTGGCATCTACTTTGCTAGTTTTCAGTTGCACAATTTCCCAGAGATATTTAAGGCAGTCAGTTTTTTTCTTCCTTTGTTTCTTTCCATGCCCTGAGTTCAGTTACAGAGGAGGTTTTGATGTTTTGTCATGGTTTTTCTCCCAAAAGGAAATTTGCAGATTAGCTTTTTTTTATTGTTGTTTATCAGCTCAGAGAACAAGATCGCAAAATCATCAGCAACTACCAGGCAGTTAATCTTGATACCACTTGCAGTCCCTCCAGTGTTTACTTGGTTGAGTGGCCCTTTATTGTCCAGTTCTTTTCCCTGTACGTGGATGTTGTGCAAAACACAAATGAAGGGTTGTGGAGACAGCCTATCAGCCTGACTAAAAAACTGTTTTAATATCAAACTCTTTGGAGAGTTCCACCATAAATTTTGCCTTTGAAGGGATCCTTGTTAACATCTGCTTGATAATTTCCATTACTTTAGTGTCTGCTCCAAATTTTATCAGTACCAGATCTTTGCAGAGGCAGTTTCTCAGCACTCTCTTCTTCAGGCTCTATATCTTCTCAGTGCGTGATCTTTCTTTTCGGTAGCTTGCTTGACATTCCCCAAGCTGACAGTCTATTTGCTCCACTGACTACATCGACAGTGCTTTGGGTAGTACTTTATATAGACAAGGATGATCAAAATGCCACAGTAGTTAATTGGGATCCATTTCTCATCTTTTGTACGTTGAGGGTGAACCAGAATAGTTGGAATTGCTTCAGATTCCCAGCTCTTCTCCACTGGTTGCTTAATAACAAGGCTTTGTGATTTTCAGCATCTCAGTTCCCCCAACTAATTTACCCATTTCTTTTTTCTCTTCTGAGATTGTATCTTTGTTATGGAATTATTCTTGACCATTTATCTGAAGGTCCTCTGCAATATAACCAATTATCAAAGTATCTGGCCAGGATCTCTCACTTTTTTGTCCCTGTTTACTGCCAGTTATCCCATCTTCACTCTGAATATCTAAGTGTGGTCTTTGATACTTATTTAAGAGCTGCTTGGCAGTCATATAGATATTCTGCTATTGCCCTTCTTAAATTCTTCTCAGTGCTTCAGATTTCTTCAGAGATTTGATTTCTTTTGGCATGTCATAGTGTCTTTACCGTGTGTTTGCATACTTCTTTGTAACAAATTTGTCCTCTTTTTTTTGTCTGCATACCACATTTTATAGTTTAAGCTTATAAGATGTAACTGTGATTCATGGAACATAACTGAAGTGTCACTATCATCAGAACTCTTTATGAAGTGAATCGGTGACAATGAGTGTCTTTTGTTCCACCATTTCTCACGTTTCAGAATTGGGAAAAGTCAAAGAAGTTAGATAAGGAGTGTCATAACAATTGCATTTAACAACATTGGGCTTCTCACTCATATTGCAACTATTTGTTGACATACTGGTAGTGTTATTGCTATTCATTTTAAAATAATTTGAAATAATGAATGAATGCAGACTCCTGATGAAATCCTACTGAAACATACAGCATTAAATGATGTAGACTGGTTAGTAGGAATGTTGCTTCAGTGCTTTACCACAGTGTCCAACAAATGATTAAAACAGAATATGGAGAGATCATTCTGGATCTATGAGCATTTTCACCATTTGAATACTAAAGGTCCAAATATACTATTGCAGGTGAGAATTATTTGCAGATTCCTGAACTCCTACAGAAGTTAATGGATTAGTTTGATAATTAGAATGTAGGGATTTCTACCCATAATGAAAGTTTCCTTCTATTACAGTAGTACTGTTTGAAGTAGTAGGATCTTTTCACATTTCGGGTACAACAGTCTAAACACAGAATGGCTCTTTCAGTCTGCAGAGAAATTTGTGCTGTTTTGAAACTTCGTGGTTGGTAAAATCTATTTCATGGATTGGACTGTACATTCTGCAATTGAGTGAACAGTATGTATCTGACAGTCAAATAATGAACTCATATTAGTTTCCTGGCGCTGCCAAGGAATTTTCCTTCGTTGTATGGTGGAAATAAACCATGTTCAGCCTCATGGTGACAATTGAGCAGCTACTTGAAGGAGGAAGTAACAGCTCCAATTTGGAAAAGCCAACATAAATATCCAGAAGAGCAGTGTTCTAATTTCAGTTTCCCTTACTGGCACCCAAGATATTACTGATGAAGGATAAAGCAGTGGTCAGTTGTTACTGTATGGAATTAAAATATTTATTTCTAATGTAGAAAGTGAAAGCTGGGGGACCTACTTAACTGGGGAAATTATAATTTAGTGGATTTCCATGTTTGCTACTATGATGAACTTGTAAGTGAAGGAAATTAAGAAAGGAAAGAGATTCCATAAACAAGTCTACAATCAGTGTGAATTTTTGCGAATAAAGCTGTCTGAACCACTTAGCATCACCAGTATTTTCATGTATTATGATGGACGAATTTGTCTCATATCATACAGGTCAAGAGCGAATGTGCCACATCATTATTTCAAAGTTTGTTGCAAAAAGTGTAAGTTGAATTTTCACATGATACCTCTCCAAAATTATAATATTTTGATTTCTGATGATTTGTTAAAATGCTACAGACCTCTCTAAATGAGAGTATTTCTGAAAATGTCGTAACGAAAGGGAAAATTGAAAAATTTTGATAAAAAAATCAAAAGTTACAGAGATATGAATTTATTCAATAAATACTGTGTTCCCAATATTACGAAACATAATTAATAGATCACACTTCTGAGCTGCTTCCTTAAAAAGCATGAAATTTATAACTTTTTGCAAATTTAAAAATCTTTTTGTAATTTCAATATTATATGTGAAAATATGAAAAGCCACAGGATGTTAACTGTGTTGAGAAATGATAAAGCTGAAGGGCTGCTAACTGCCAGCTATGACATTAATGCATGAAATTCTTAAACTGTCAACTTATTTGTACATAAAGATGAAAGAATCTGAAATTTTTTGGTTATTTAGAAATTATTTTCTCCTAAACCCCCTCCCTAAATGTTCTAAAAATTTCATGGTACTTCAATCGGTCATTGTACGTATAGAATGTACAATCAGAGTGGGCAATATTTGTCTGTACAAAATTTGAGAAATTTTTTAGGTAGGTCAAAAAATCATGAACACTTTTAAGTATGTAAAATGGCCAGTGATTTTAAGTAAATATCATGCAAAACTGGTATTCCTGATCAAAATAATTACTTTACAACATTATTAGTGCGTGGGAAAACAATTCATAATTTTCTTCGAAAGCATTTTGTAACAAAAATGAGACATAGAATATTTATACCCATATTTCTTTTTATGATATTATTCACAAATTATTATTGTCTTCTTTCTTTATTTTACTTTTTCACAACTGTCTATGAAGTAAAATTGCCTACAGTGTAAGAACCAACATTGCACTGTTGAAGAGAGTTCCCCCCCCCCCCCCCCCCCCCCCTCATTGAACTTATGTAGCTGAGTTTGCACATGAACAAGGATGATCCAACAAGAGTAGTACTTAGGGAATGAGAACTGCACGGTGATATTTTTATGATGGCCATTTGAAAGCATTAGCAGGACCATGAGGTGTCGCAAAGCAGGCGGTTATATCTTGCAGCTCCTGAGAGACACTTATTATCCGTCCCACACTCCACTGATTGTTATACACACAAGAAGTGAAGTAGCTCACTACGAAGTCTTCTAATGTACAATGTGGTTTCTGCATTTCACGTCCAGTAACAGGCTGCATTTCATGGAGAACTGTTCTTGCAATGTATGTGCCACTCTGGAATGCAACCCAGTAGTGACTTGATTGAATTCCTACCAAAGGCTTCATAGCAGACCATTCTTCTCTCTTTTTTTAAACAGAATTCCCTTAATGCACTTTCATTTAGAATTAAGAATTTCATGATGTTCACAAATCCAGTAGCATCTGTTATAGCATCAACAGCTTCATGCTGGAGTTTGAATCTTGTTGCAAGATGTTTACAGAGATCTCCTACCCCATCACATGCACTTTTTCCATGACCTGTTGCTGCAAATATCTGCTTTTTTGTTTTAGTTCCTGTACTACAGTGTTGACCAAGCTCATAAAGCTGAAAGCTGTTTTTAAAATTAGATGCTACACCATCAGTCACTTACACATGTTTAAGAAATGCATGTCCTCTAGATGCTATGTCATCAGTTATCGTGCTGACAGCGTAGCATGCATATGCACTGTCATAAATAAGATCATCGCTGAAAATAGCAAAACACTGCGATGTTCCAAGAAAGTGAGTAACACGTGTTAATATTGATACCTGTGATGTGTGCTGTGATAACTTAGAATTTTGTTCGACAAAGCAACAGACCAGATCTCAGCAAAGTCAAAATGTACAACTAATGTCAGTATTGTGGGATTTGGCTGATTTTACTTCTGCTATGGCCTGTCTCTGAATCCTCCAGATATGATGGGGAGCTATTCCTTTTATGACCCAATGCCTAACCTCTGTAACAAAATTCTCTGGCTCTACTGTCTTCTTCACCAGCTCTCCTCCTTCCCACAATGCATAGATTATGTCATTGTCAGTATCCTGAAGGTGTAATGCTTCAGTAGTCATCCCTTCAGCATCAGGACACATTGCACATTCTTGCAACCAACATTTATCTTGCAACATCAGGTCCATCTCTGTATACTTCTTTCCTGTGACACTGCTTATGATGAGACAAACAAGTTTGAAATTAGTGCAATAAATACATGCGCGTACTTCCTTCACTGGCTGGCATTTTATCCATTTTGGTCATAAGGAGTAGAATTTTGTGAGTCCAGTTTTTAAATTCAGGTTCTCTTATTAATCTTGTCATATATCTCTTTACCTTTTTCACCATTTTCACTAACAGAGATAATATCAGCCTGGTTAGGATTTTGCCTGCTGCAATCTTTGTCATGAATTAGGAAGTATTCCAGAGCAAGAGAAAGTGTATCTTCTTGCAACGGATGTCCACAGTAAAAATCTGGGCATGCCCAAATACCTTTCTCAGTCTTTATGAGCTTTTGGTATCAAATAGTGTGAGGAAGTGGCTGTGTATTTCTGTATCTGCTATTTAGAGTAGTTACCTGGTATCAGTGTCAGTAACTGTACCTTCTCAGTATAGATGGCTGCTGAGATAGCAGTATCTAGGTTTTCAAACAACACATATCACTATCTTCAGGTTCTGCACAAAGTGCATCTATGTTACACACTTCACATATTTTTGAACACGTTGCTTGTGTAAAACTTGTTTCAATTTCTTCCACTTTTCTGTTTACATACTGTTTTCTTCTTGTGCTTCATACCTTATTGCAGGGGCTACAGCAGAAGTGCTAACGTTCAGTGCGTCAACAACTTCACATCCAGGAATATAAACATCTGCATTGTCTTCTTCATTTTCGCATTCATGGGATGGTCATAGTTCAGGTGGATTGTCACTAAATTTTTTCTTGCAGTGAGTTAGCAGTTGTTGCACAATGGATGTGATGCTAATACTGTTACTTGAGGATCAAGATATTTCTGCAATACCTCTGACAGATTTCCAACAACTGTGAAGTGATTTCACTTTTGTTAAACACATCCTTCTTTTGTCATATTTCATAGTCTGCACACCTCTCTTTCACTACTATATTTCCCCACTGACATTTTATCTAACAAAAAGTCAAACCAAACACAAAGCTCGATGCAGAATGGCTTATGTGCAACTTCTCACTCATTTGTTGTAAACAGAAGATGCTGGAAACAGTGTTGCCAACATGAATATTTTATACTAGACATTCAGTGATGCGAAATATGCAGAATGTTGAAAATTTTTTAACACTTTATATGGAAAAATATTTTCCACTGTCTTTGTACTGACTACTAACATATTAACCAAACAGTATTTTGTGTAATTCTCAATAGTTCTCAGATGGGAATTTTTGAGTAAATAACTTGTAAAAACTTGTAAAAATGCAGTTTTTTACATTTTTAGTGATAAATATTTACATAATACACATAGCTGGAACAGAGAAGATACTGTTTATAATTGCATCAGTAGTATCTGGTAATATGGCAGAAAAGATAGCAATCTGCAGCTTTCCAAATCAGGAGGGAAAAAAATTAATGCGGGAAAATTAACTTGGGTTTCGTAGTTTCATCTTAAATTTGCAAGGTAAAGGAAACCCCTTAAGTGTGCGGGTGTCAACTATATTTTCAACACACAAAGAGGGAGCTTCAAAGCAAAACGTCAGCCAGGCCTCCAGTACTTTTGGTATATTATTTACAGTTTTTTCATTCCCTACTCCCGTTAACCCTGGACCTTGCCGTTGGTGGGGAGGCTTGCGTACCTCAGTGATACAGATAGTCGTACCATAGGTGCAACCACAACGAAGAGGTATCTGTTGAGATGCCAGACAAACTTGGGGTTTCTGAAGATGGGCAGCAGTCTTTTCAGTAGTTGCGGGGGCAACAGTCTGAATGATTGTCTGACCTGGTCTTGTAACATCAACCAAAACAGCTTACTGTGCTGATACTGTGAATGGCTCAAAGCAAGGGGGAACTACAGCCATAACTTTTCCCAATGGCATGCAGCTTTACTGTATGGTTAAATGATGATGACGTGCTCGTGGGTAAATTATTGCGGAGGTAAAATAGTCACCCTTTCAGATCTTCGAGCATGGACTACTCAGGAGGACTCATTATCAGCAGAAACAAAACTGGCATTCTACCAATTGGAGCGTGGAATGTCAGATCCATTAATTGGGCAGGTAGATTAGAAAATTTAAAAAGGGAAATGGATAGGTTAAAGTTAGATATGGTGGGAATTAGTGAAGTTTGTTGGCAGGAGGAACAAGACTTATGGTCAGATGAATATAGGGATATAAATATGAAATCAAGTAATGGTAATGCAGGAGTGGGTTTAATAATGAATAAAAAAATAAGAACGCGAATAAGCTACTACGAACAGTGTAGTGACTACATTATTGTAGCCAAGATAGACATGAATCTCACACCTACCACAATAGTACAAGTTTATGTGCCAGCTAACTCCACAGATGATGAAGAGATTGAAGAAATGTATGATGTTATGAAAGAAATTATTCAGATAGTTATAGGAGACGAAAATTTAGTAGTCTTGGGGGATTGGAATGCGTCTGTAGGAAAAGGAAGAGAAGGAAAAATAGTAGGTGTATATGGACTAAGGGTAAGGAATGAAAGGGGAAGCCCCCTGATAGAATTTTGCACAGATCATAACTTTATCATAGCTAATACTTGGTTTAAGAATCATGAAAGAAACTTGTATACATGGAAGAGGCCTGGAGACACTAAATTGTCAGAATTTCCAGGGGCAAATGTGAACTTTGACCATAGTTTATTGATTATGTTCTGTAGATTAAAACTGAAGAAACTCCTTAAAGGTAGGAATTTAAGGAGATGAGACCTGGATAAACTGAAAGAACCAGAGGTTGTAGAGTGTTTCAGAGAGGGTATTACGGAATGACTGACAAGAACAGGGGAAAGAAATATAGAGGAAGAAGAATGGGTAGCTTTGAGAGAGGAAATAGTGAAGGGAGCAGAGGATCAAGTAGGTAAAAAGACGAGGGCTTGGGTACAGAAGAGATATTGAATTTAATTGATGAAAGGAGAAAATACAAAAATGCAGTAAATGAAGCAGGTGAAAAGGAATACAAACATCTCAAAAATGATATCGTCAGGGAGTGCAAAATGGCTAATCAGGGATGGCTAGAGGACAAATTTAAGAATGTAGAATCATGTATCACTAGGGGTAAGATAGATATTGCCTACAGGAAAATTAAAGAGACTTTTGGAGAACAGAAAACCAATTAAGAGCTCAGATGGAAAACCCATCCTAAACAAAGAATGGATAGCAGAAAGGTGGAAGAAGTATCTAGAGTGTGATGTACTTGAGGGCAATGTTATGGAAATGGAAGAGGACAAAGATGAATATGAAATGAGAGATACGTCACTGCATGAAGAATTTGACAGAGCACTGCAAGACCTAAGTCAAAACGAGGCCCCAGGAGTAGACAACATTCCATTAGAACTACTGATAACCTTGGGAGAGCCAGCCATGATAAAACTCTTCCATCTGGTGAGCAAGATATATGAGACAGGCGAAATACCTTCAGACTTCAAGAAAAATATTATAATTCCAATCCCAAAGAAAGCAGGTGTTGACAGCGGTGAAAATAACAGAACTATAAGTTTGATAAGTCACAGTTGCAAAATACTAACACGAATTCTTTACAGACAAACGGAAAAACTGGTAGAAGCTGCCCTGGGGGCAAGATCATGTTGGAACACATGAGGCTATACTGACCCTATGACTTATCTTAGAAGATAGGTTAAGGAAAAGCAAACCTACATTTCTACCATTTGTAGACTTAGAGAAAGCTTTTGACAATGTTGACGGGAATACTCTCTTTCAAATTCTGACGGTGGCAGGGGTAAAATACAGGGAGTGAAAGGCTGTTTGCAATTTGTACGGAAACCAAATGGCAGTTATAAGAGTCGTGGGGCACGAAAGGGAAGCAGTGATTTAGAAGAGAGAGAAACAGGATTGTAGCCTGTCCCAGATGTTATTCAATCAATCTGTACCTGAGCAAGCAGTGAAGGAAACAAAAGAAAAATTTGGAGTAGGAATTAAAATCCATAGAGAAAAAATAGAAACTTTGAGGTTTGCCGATGACATTGTAATTCTGTCAGAGACAGCATAGGACCTGGAAGAGCAGTTGAATGGAATGGACATTGTCTTGAAAGTAGGATATGAGATGAACATCAACAAAAGCAAAACGAGGATAATAGAATGTAGTCGAATTAAATCTGGTGATGCTGAGGATATTAGATTAGGAAATGAGATGCTTGAAGTGGTAAATGAGTTGCTATTTGGGAAGCACTATAACTGATGGTGTCCAAAGTAGAGAGGATATAAAATGTAGACTGGCTATGGCAAGGGAAGTGTTTCTAAAGAAGAGAAATTTGTTAACATCAAGTATAGATTCATCAAGAAGTCATTTCTGAAAGTATTTGTATGAAGTGTAGCCATGTATGGAAGTGGAAAATGGACAATAACTAGTTTAGACAAGAAGAGAATAGAAGCTTTTCAAATGTGGTGCTACAGAAGAATGGTGAAGATTAGATGGGTAGATCACATAACTAATGAGGAAGTACTGAATAGAACTGGGGAGAAGAGGAACTTGTGGCACAACTTGACCAGCAGAAGGAATGAAAATAAAAAGACCATACGGCATTTATCGGCTGGGATATCCCTTTCGGTGTTCGGCCACCATTTTGCAAGTCTTTTTAGTTGACGCCACTTCGGCGACTTGCATGTTGATGATGAAAATAATGACGAAGGACACACATTTCCAGTCCCCTGCCAGGAATCTAACCAGGGCGTGGTAGGCGGTAATGCTAACGCTGCGCTATGGAAGCTGACACAAGAAGGGATCGGTTGGTGGGATATGTTCTGAGGCATCAAGGGATCACCAATTTAGCACCGGAGGGAAGCGTGGAAGGTAAAAATCGTAGAGGGAGATCAAGAGATGATGATGAATACGCTAGACAGATTCAGAAGGAGTTATGTTGCAGTAGTTATTTAGAGAGGAAGAGACTTGCACAGGATAGAGTAGCATGGAGATCTGCATCAAAACAGTCTTTTGACTGAAGACCACAACAACAACAACAACAATAATAATAATGATAATGATAATAATAATAATAATAATAATAATAATAATAATAACTGTTTAAGAATTATTTACAAAATGTACATTTTTCAAAAGGCTGTACCATTTACAAAAATTTAAGATAAAATCAAAATGCTTTACTTTTTAACGCTTATGGTATAGAGGTCTAATATATATTTTTTCCAGAGAAATTCACGACTTCGAGTTGATGTGACCTGTATGATTTGAAATGAAATCAACCTGATGTCTTGTCTACTGCCATCATATCAAAACTTAGAATTTGTAAACCAGTGTTAACCTATGCACGATCAGAGCACAATAGAAACATAAAAGCAGGCTGATCTGTACAGTCCCATTTTTAAAGTTAAGGGAATTTTGTGTGAACAATCACAAAAAATAAAATGTGCATGCTATAGTTCTTAAGACAAAAATAGAAAAATGACCAAAAGTTTTGTATAATATTTCACAGATGATACTTAGGTGTTGAAAAATTTTTTTCTAAATAATAAAAAAAGGAAAAATATTATGTTCTGCAGAAGGCAGAATTTATAAAAATGTTTTTGCAATGGAATTGGCAACATTTAGTTTTTTTTTTTTCTTTGTGATATATTTGAGGTGACACGAACTTACTTCTTCACAGCACGTTCAAGATATTATGACACAGTGGTCATCCGAACTTGAAGCATGTGACCTCGTGCTGTACCGAGCTGTTGGCCACAATCGAAATATTTTGTTTGGAGGTCGTAACGCATTGCTGGACAAAACAGATCCTCGCCTACGTACGATACCATTTGCAACGCGCCGGGCAACTTTCAAGGAGTTGTTGAGAGTTCATGACCTACTTTCCTCAGTTGAAATGTATGGTGAGTTTCCATGAATGCCACAAACAAATTCAGCAGAAATTAAAAAACTTACTTTTTCAGACTATCCTTTATTTTGCATGTTACCGAGTCTGCAATTGGCCCATACATTATATCTGTATGCTTTACTCTAGTAATGTCGCTGAATTAATTCTATGATATTTCAGGTTCTGCAGAGTTTTATAAAACATCATTTCCAACATCACCTCGCAAGAAAACTGATAATGATGCTAACAAATCTGTGGCAGACAGTCATGATGATGGTTTAAGTAAAGTTGAAGAGGAGCTTAGTTCTAGCACTGAAAGAGAAAGTAGGAAGAAAACCAGCCCCAATAAAAAACTAATAGATAGGTCAAAACCTCGAAAGTCACCTCATCGCCCACTTCCACAAATTGTTACTTTGTTGGGTAAAAGTTCTTCGGAAAGTGACGTTCATTCTCTAGATGGTACAACTATGGAGAGAGCTGCAACTGAAATACCATTTAATAATACCTTGGTAGAATATGAGGATACTGTACCTCTGCACATGAAAAGTAAAGATTTGAGAAAGAAAGTGAGGAAAAAACAAAAAATGGATAAAACCCCAAAAGGTAAATTTAAAATTAAAATTTTATACTAAAGTAATTATATTATATTGGCTACAATCTGTCAGCCAGCCCATTTTAGGTAAAGAGATAAAGAAAAAATGAATCAGAATATTAAAATAAAACAATAGAAAATCCATGATGGAATGTAACAATATTATGAAAAGGAAAGTTGCCACTCACCATACAGCTGGGATGCTGAGTCGCAGATAGGCACAATGAAAAGACTGTCACAAATAAATAAAGCATTCAGCCATTAAAGCCTTCGTCAACAGTAGACGTAGACACACACACTACCATACGTGCGTGCGCATGCGCACACACACACACACACACACACACACACACACACACACACACACACACACACACACACACACACACGACTGCAGTCTCAAGCAACTGAAACCACACTGCGAGTAGCAGCACCAGTGCATGATGGGAGTGGTGACTGGGTTGGGGTAAGTAGGAGGCTGGGGCTGGGGCTGGGAGGGGGAGGGGTAGTATGGTGGTGGAGGTAGCAGACAGTGAAGTGCTATAGAGTAGATGGAGGAGGCAGGGAAGAGGTTGGAAAGGAAGTAGTGGAAAAGGTGAGAAGTAAAGAGGCTGAGTTTGTTGGTGGAATGGCGGCTGTGCAGTGCTGGAGTGGGAGCAGGGAAGGGGCTGGATGGGTGAGGACACTGACTAATGGAGGTTGAGGCCAGGGGGGCTATGGGAATGTAGGATGTACTGGAGGGAGAGTTCTCACCTGCACAGTTGAGAAAAGCAGATGTTTGTGGGAAGGATCCATATGGCACAGGCTGTGAAGCAGTCATTGAAGTGAGGGATGTCATGTTTGGCAGCATGTTCAGCAACAGGGTGGTCCACTTGTTCCTTGACCACAGTTCGTCAGTGGCCATTCATGTGGACGGACAACTTGTTTTTTGTCATGCCCACATAGAATGCAGCACGGTGGTTGCAGGTTAGCTTGTAGATCACATGACTGGTATTACATCTAGCCCTGCCTTTGATGGGATAGGTGACGTCAGTGATTGGACTGGAGTAGGTGGTGGTGGGAGGATGTATGGGACAGGTCTAGCATCTAGGTCTGTTACAGAGGTATGAGCCATGAGGTAAGGGATTGGGAGCCGGGTTTGTGTAAGGATGGATGAGTACATTGTGTAAGTTCGGTAGACGGTGGAATACCACTGTGGGAGGGGTGGGTAGGATAGTGGGCAGGATATTTCTCATTTCAGGGCACGGAAAAAGGTAATCGAAACCCTAGCGGAGAATGTAATTCAGTTGCTCCAGTCCTGGGTGGTACTGAGTTACAAGAGGAATGCTCCTTTGTGGGCAGACTTTGGGAGGTGGTGAGAGACTGGAAAGAAAAGGCAAGGGAGAATTGTTTCTTTACAAGGTTAGGGGGGATGATTATGGTGTGTGAAGGCTTCAGTGACACCTTCAGTATATTTAAAGAGGGTCCGTTTGTTGCTGCAGCTGCGGTGACTATGGGTAGCTGGGCTGTACGGAAAGGACTTCTCGGTATGGAACGGGTGGCAGCTGTCGTAGTTGAGGTATTACTGGTGTTTAGTAGGTTTGATGTGAACAGAGGTACTCCATCCATATGTACTGCTTAACCTCTGTCCGTATCAAGTGGACTGCAGCAGCTGAATTACATTCTCTGCCAGGGTTTCGACTACCTTTCGTCATGCCCTGAAATGAGAAATGTCCTGCCCACTATCCTTCCCACCCCTCCCACAGTGGTATTCTGCTGTCCACCAAACCTACACAATATACTCGTCCATCCTTACACAACCCCTGCTCCCAAACCCTTACCTCGTGGCTCATACCCCTGTATTAGACCCAGATGCAAGACCTGTCCCATACATCCTCCCATCAACACCTAATCCAGTTCGGTCACGAACATCACCTATCCCATCAAAGGCGGGGCTACCTGTGAAACCAGCCATGTGATCTACAAGCTAACCTGCAACCATGGTGCTGTTGGCATGACAACCAGCAAGCTGTCCGTCCACATGAATGGCCACCGACAAACTGTGGTCAAGGAAGAAGTGTACCACTCTTTTGCTTAACACACTGCCAGACATTAAATATGGATCCTTCACACCAACATCAGCTTTTCTGAACTGCAGTATGCCCTACTTTCCCTTAACCCTCCTGGCCTCAACCTTCGTTAGTCACTATCCTCACCCATCCAGCTCCTTCCTTGTTCCCATTCCAGCACTACACAACCGTCATTCCACCATCACACTCAGCCTTTTTAATGCTCTCCTTTTTTGTTACTTCCACCCTCCCTCCCCACTCTGCCCTGCCCTCTGTCTAACTTGTAGCACTTCACCATACTATGCCTCCCCCTCCCCGCCCCAGCCTCCTCCTTACCCCAACCCATCCACCACTCCCATCATGCACTGGTGCTGCTGCTCGCAGTGTGGTTTCAGTTGCCTGAGACTGCGGTCGTGTGTGTGTGTGTGTGTGTGTGTGTGTGTGTGTGTGTGTGTGTGTGTGTGTGTGTGTGTCTGTTCTGTCTGTCTGTCTGCCTGTCTGTCTGTCTACGTCTGTTGTTGGTGAAGGCCTTAAGGGCCGAAAGCTTTATTTATTTGTTACAGTCTTTTTGTTGTGCCTATCTGCGACTCAACATCCTCGCTATATGGTGAGTAGCAACTCTCCTTTTCATAATAGTGTAACACTGAATCATTATTTTGCTTTTCATGAGAAGTAGTTTCTTGGTGCTGGTGTTGATAGAAAGGAACTGATCATGGAGGCTGTGAATCACGCCATTGATGTGAGTCAATATTGTGTTGGATAACATGTTCAGCAACTTGGTGATCCAGCTGTTGCTTGTGCTGTGGTAATGGCCATTCATGTGGACAGACAACTTGTTAGTTGTCATGCCCACATGGGGAGCAGCACAATGGTAACAGCTTAGTTTGTAGATCACATGACTGTCACAGGTAGCCCTACCTTTGATGGGATAGGATATGCTGTGACAGGGTTGGAGTAGGTAGTAGTGGGAGGATGCAAGGGACAGGTCTTACATCTAGATCTGTTGCAAGGATATGAACCACGAGGCAAGGGGTTGGGAGCAGGGGCAGAGTAGGGATACACAAGGTTATTGCACAGGTGTGATATCAGTGAAGTACCACTGTGGGAGGGGTAGGGAATAGTGCATAGGATAATTCTCATTTCAGGGCACAGTGATAGATAGTTGAAACCATGGCATAGAATATGATTCAGATGGTCCAGCTCTGAGTGGTATTGAGTCATGATAGGAGTGCTCCTTAGCAGCTGAACAGTTGTTATGTGGGGTGGTGTAGTTGATGAGAGAGACTGCACAGATCTGATTCTGGACAAGGTCGGTAGTGTAATTTCAGTCCATGAACACTTCACTGAGACACTCGCTAGATTAGGAGAGGAACTGCATATCACTACAGATGTGAAATCAGAGTAAAGGTAGGTTTGATTTGGAAATTTATGTAACCATCATTTAGATGAAGGTCAGCATCAAGGAAAATGACTTGTTAGGTTGAGGAGAACCAGATGAAGCGAATGGGAGAGAAGGTGTTGATATTTCGTAAAAATGTGGATAGGGTTGCATGCCCTCAGTCCAGATTATGATCTCATCAGTGAATCTGAACCAGGTGATGGGTTTGGTATTCTGTGTGCTTAGTAAGAATTCCTCTAGATGTCCTGTAAGTATATTAGTATAGGATGGTGCCCATTGCTGTACCATGGATTTGTTTGTAGGTGATGGCTTCAAAGAGGAAGTAATTTAATTATAGGTTGGAGATATTGTGGTCCATGCTGCCCGTGAAGGAGGTTGTAGGTTTGATGTCAGTCAGGAGTTAGGAATGTGTTCACATTCTAGTGTTCAGTAGTAATAATGCTTTGCACATTCGGGATATTAGTGTAGAGGGCGGTGGCATAAACACCATCGAACAGGGCACTAGGTGGTAAAGAAACAGAATCACTGGAGGAAATGGTTGGTGTCTGTTATAGAAGAGGATAGGTTACGTGGAATGGGCCAAAGGTTTTGGTCCTTGAGCCACTTCCTGCTCCTACCGGGGAGTAACACTGTTCACCACCTGTACTATTCGTACATCAAGCCTCCCCTCAAAGCCGACAAACCCTGCCTCTCAGACTTGCTACATTTACCAGACCCTCAGAAACTCGGTCACACTTCCATACAGAATCCAGAACTTGAACAGACCTGAAACACAGTCATGAGCCTGTCCTCCAAAAGCCTCAGTCCCACAGAAATTTCAGTCCCACAGAAATTTCAGTCCCACAGAAATTTCAGTCCTTTCCAAAGTCAATATCTTTTTCTCCACTCCAAAATTCAGTCATGCTGGACTTGTTAAAGACCTTCTTTCCTTCTCCCATCCCTATAGTGGAAACACTTATCATCACCGACCCTACCAATGAGATAGATTCCAAAACCAACTCTGAACCTTGCCTCAATCAGTTCGCTCCTCCATTGAACTGTGATCCACTCCACCTTGGACTTTGCCTCACCATCATTCCCCAAATCCCTCAACATGGAAACCAACTATACATACACAGAAAGAACCAACCAACCCACTGCTTAAAAACTGATCTAGACCTTATAATCCTGTTTGCAGACAAAGGCTCCACCATTGTGGTTATCAACTGCAAGAATTACTTGGAGGAGGGACTCTGCCATCTGTCTGATACTTCGACCCACAGTGACCCCATTCTAGAAATCTAGCAGGATCTCCAGTCCCCTCTCAAATCCTCAGCTCCACCCCTAATCTCCACTGACTCTCCATAATTCCTCTTCCTTTGCCAACCAGCCCTGCTCATTGCTGTTGCTGCCCTCTCTCCTTTTACACTAATATCCCCAGTGCCCATAGCCTTCCTTTACTGAACGCTACCCTTCCTAACTATGTGGCTGACTCCAAACCTACAACCTCCTTCTTGGTTTTCATGAGCAACTATATGCTCAACCAGGATTACTTTTCCTTTGTAGGCATCAGCTACAAACAGGTCCATGGTGTAATAATGGGCACCTGCATGACACTGACCTGTGCCAACTTACTCATGGGCCATCTAGAGGAATCCTTTCAAAGCACCCATAATCCTAAACCCTTCAACTGGTTCAGTTTCGTAGATGACATCATGAACTGGACTGAGGTTGAGGACACCCTATCCACTTCCCCCAGAGCCTCAATTTGTTCTCCCCCATTCATTTCACCCTCTTCCTTGATGTTGACCTCCACATCTAGAGTGGTTACATCAGTTCCTCTGTCCACTTCAAAACTGCCAACCACCACCACCACCACCACCACCACCACCACCACCACCACCACCACCTCTACCTCCATTTGACAACTGCCACCCATTCCATACCACAAAGTTTCTTCCATAGAGCCTAGCCACCCATGGTTGTCATATTTGTAGTGATAAACAGTCTCTCTCTCCTAATACACCAAGGGTCTCGCTGAGGCCCTTGCAGATCAACATTACCCTCCCAGACTTGTCTTGAAATTGTCCAGCCACTCCTCTCAGGATTCAGTATCACCGAGGACTGGAGCAACTGAATTACACTCTCCCCTACGATGGGCCGAAATGAATAACATCCTAATCACTATCCTTCCCCCCCCCCTCCCCCTTACCGCAGTGGTATCTCACCATTCATCTTATCTATGCAATATCCTTGTCCATCCCTTTGCCTCACGGCTCAAAGCCCTACAATAGACCCAGATGCAGCATCCACCCACTATCACATACTCCAGTCCTGTGAGGCATTTCCTGTCCCATCAAAGACAGGGCTACCAGTGATACCAGTTTTGTGATCTACAAACTGCAACTCCTGTACCACTCACTTTCTATGTGGGCATGACAAATAACAAGCTGTCCGTCTGCATGAATGGCCATCACCAAACTGTAGCTAAGAGACAGTTGAGTAAACCAGTTGCTGAACTTGCTGCCTAGCATGATGTGGTTCACTTCAGTGACCACTTCACAGCTTGTACTGTCTGGATCCTTCCTACCATCAGTAGCATTTCTGAATCCCTACAACATAATCTTTGTCCCTGTAACCCCCCTGTTCTCAACCTTCAGTAGTTACTGACCACCCCCCTACCTATCACCTTCCCTGTTCTCACTTCAATATTACACATTCCAGCAATGCATCTACAGTTTTTCCCTACATCTTTTCTCTTCCCTTGCATTTCTCTCTCCCAGTTGTTCAGCTGAATTCATTATTTTCTCTCAGAAAACTTAAAGTTAGTAATAATTGATGGGAAGTCACCTAGTGAAACGGAAGTGATACCTAGGGTTCCCCAAAAGTTTTTTCTACACCCTCTTATATTGTTTACAGTTGTGGTTTACCATCTGGTAAAGAAATTAGATAGTGAAAAAGAATTTCAGAATTATTTAGACAGTATATTTGTATGATGCATAAAGTATCAGTTGCCCCATAACAATATAAAGTGTATGGTCTTCCACATGAGTACTAACACAGATTCTGTTAAATTTCAGTTAAATGATAAAAACACAAATTTAAAGGTTGTAGATTCAACTATATGCTTAGGGATTACAATTACAAATAACCTAAATTCTAACCACCCTATGTGAAATGTTGTGGGGAAGGCAAACCTTTGTCAGAACACTTGGAAGATGCAACCAATATACTGTAGAGAATGCCTATGTTACATTTTTCAGTCCTCAGTTATTACTGCAGGGTGTGGGATCCTTACCAGGTTGAGAACATTGAAAGAAATTCAAGAAGGGCAGCATGGTTTGTATTATCACGAAATAGAGCCTAGTGTCTCATGGATATGATCAGTGATATGCTGTGGCAGTCATTAAAACAAAGACTGTTTCTTTGCTGTGAAATCTTTTCACGAAATGTTAATCATCAACTGTCTGCCCCCTAGTGCCAAAATAGTTTGTTGACTACAACCTACATAGAGAGAAATGACTGTTTTAATAAAGTGAGAGAAATCAGAGCTTGCATGGAAAGATTTGTGTATTCATTGTGCCCACATACTATTAAAGAGCTGTACAGTTAAGTAGTAGTCAGAAAGTGGTTCTTTGTAGCATCTACCAAACATAAATTGTGGGGTTGTCACATCACTTACAGATCTCATTCACCTGTCAGGATCCTTATAAACTTAGAATGGATATATGTTGCCTGGTTGACTGCTTTAAAACTTCTGTCTTTGCTGAGAAGTCTGAAAGTGTTATGTTAAACATTACACACACATAACTAGCAAACCATATTAAGAACTGTTATTCATATACAGCAAGAATGGAGAAGGGGAAAAGAGAGCTAATGGCGATGTCATTTATCACATATATCACCACACTGAGACTTATAATAACCAAATGTAAATATGTTCGTGTATTTGGAAGATGCCTCCAAAAAATATAAATGTTCTTGTATTTAGAAGATGTCGGCAATATACAGGGTGATTCAAAAAGAATACCACAACTTTAGGAATTTAAAACTCTGCAATGACAAAAGGCAGAGCTAAGCACTATCTATCGGCGAATTAAGGGAGCTATAAAGTTTCATTTAGTTGTACATTTGTTCGCTTGTGGCGCTGTTAACTAGGCGTCAGCGTCAGTTGATGCTAAGATGGCGACCGCTCAACAGAAAGCTTTTTGTGTTATTGAGTACGGCAGAAGTGAATCGACGACAGTTGTTCAGCGTGCATTTCGAACGAAGTATGGTGTTAAACCTCCTGATAGGTGGTGTATTAAACGTTGGTATAAACAGTTTACAGAAAATGGGTGTTTGTGCAAAGGGAAAAGTTCTGGACGGCCGAGAACGAGTGATGAAAATGTAGCACGCATCCAGCAAGCATTTGTTCGCAGCCCAGGAAAATCGACTCGCAGAGCTAGCAGAGAGCTGCAAATTCCACAATCAACTGTATGGAGAGTCCTACGAAAATGGTTAGTTATGAAACCTTATCGTCTGAAATTTGTTCAAGCACTGTCTGCAGCTGATCAGATTAAAAGAATCGATTTCTGTGATTTTATCCTTGCTCAAATGGAAACAGATGAATCTTTCGTTGCAAAGATTGTGTTTAGTGATGAAGCAACTTTCCACACTAACTGGAAAGTCAACCGTCACAATGTCTGTATATGGGGCACTGAGAATCCGCGGGAAACAACTCAGTATGAACGTAACTCGCCTAAGGTGAACGTTTTCTGTGCCATTTCAGCCAATAAAGTTTTTGGTCCCTTTTTCTTCGAAGGTGCTACTGTAACTGGACTACAGTATCTGGAGATGTTAGAGAATTGGCTGTTCCCTCAGCTCGAGCAAGAAGCACAACAATTCATATTTCAGCAGGATGGAGTGCCACCACATTGGCACTTATCTGTCCGTAACTACCTGAACGTCAACTACCCGAGGCGATGGATCGGCTGCCAGGCAGCCTGTGACAGAGCACTTCATCACTGGCCTCCAAGAAGCCCTGATCTTACCCCCTGCGATTTTTTCTTATGGGGATATGTTAAGGATATGGTGTTTCGGTCACCTCTCACAGCCACCATTGATGATTTGAAACGAGAAATAACAGCAGCTATCCAAACTGTTACGCCTGATATGCTACAGAGAGTGTGGAACGAGTTGGAGTTTCGGGTTGATATTGCTCGAGTGTCTGGAGGGGGCCATATTGAACATCTCTGAACTTGTTTTTGAGTGAAAAAAGACCTTTTTAAATACTCTTTGTAATGATGTATAACAGAAGGTTATATTATGTTTCTTTCATTTCTTTCATTATATACACATTTTTAAAGTTGTGGTATTCTTTTTGAATCATCATATATATATATATATATATATATATATATATATATATATATATATATATATATGAAAGAGGGAAGGAAAGATGAAAGGATGTGGGTTTTAAGGGAGAGGGTAAGGAGTCATTCCAATCCCGGGAGCGGAAAGACTTACAGTAGGGGGGAAAAAAGGACAGGTGTACAATTGCGCGCGCGCGCCCACACACACACACACACACACACACACACACACACACACACACACACACACATATCCATCCGCACATACACAGACACAAGCAGACATTTGTAAAGGCAAAGAGTTTGGGCAGAGATGTCAGTTGAGGCGGAAGTACAGAGGCAAAGAAATTGTTGAAAGACAGGTGAGGTATGAGCGGTGGCAGGTTGAGGCCTGGCGGATATCGAGAAGAGAGGATATACTGAAGGGCAAGTTCCCATCTCCGGAGTTCTGACAGATTGGTGTTGGTGGGAAGTATCCAGATAACTCGGACTGTGTAACACTGTGCCAAGATGTGCTGGCCATGCACCAAGGCATGTTTAGCCACAGGGTGATCCTCATTACCAACAAACACTGTCTGCCTGTGTCCATTCATGCGAATGGGCAGTTTGTTGCTGGTCATTCCCACATAGAAAGTGTCACATTGTAGGCAGGTCAGTTGGTAAATCATGTGGCTCTGCCTTTGATCATGTACACCTTCCGGGTTACAGGACTGGAGTAGGTGGTAATGGGAAGGTGCATAGGACAGGTTTTACACCAGGGGCGATTACAAGGGTAGGAGCCAGAGGGTAGGGAAGGTGGTTTGGGAATTTCATAGGGATTAACCAAGAGGTTACGAAGGTTAGGTGGATGCCGGAAAGACACACTTGGTGGAGTGGGGAGGATTTCATGAAGGATGGATCTCATTTCGGGGCAGGATTTTAGGAAGTTGTATCCCTGCTGGAGAGCCACATTCAGAGTCTGATCCAGTCCCGGGAAGTATCCTGTCACAAGTGGGGCACTTTTGGGGTTCTTCTGTGAGAGGTTCTGGGTTTGAGGGGATGATGAAGTGGCTCTGGTTATTTGCTTCTGTACCAGGTCGGGAGGGTAGTTGCGGGATGCGAAAGCTGTTTTCAGGTTGTTGGTGTAATTTGTTCAGGGATTCAGGACTGGAGCATATTCGTTTGCCACGAAGGCCTAGGCTGTAGGGAAGGGACCGTTTGATATGGAATGGGTGGCAGCTGTCATAATGGAGGTACTGTTGCTTGTTGGTGGGTTTGATGTGGATGGATGTGTGAAGCTGGCCATTAGACAGATGGAGGTCAATGTCAAGGAAGTGGCATGGGATTTGGAGTAGGACCAGGTGAATCTAATGGAGCCAAAGGAGTTGAGGTTGGAGAGGAAATTCTGGTGTTTTTCTTCACTGTGAGTCCAGATCATGAAGATGTCATCAATAAATCTGTACCAAACTTTGGGTGGCAGGCTTGGGTAACCAAGAAGGCTTCCTCTAAGCGACCCATAAATAGGTTGGCATACGAGGGGGCCATCCTGGTACCCATGGCTGTTCCCTTTAATTGTTGGTATGTCTGGCCTTCAAAAGTGAAGAAGTTGTGGGTCAGGATGAAGCTGGCTAAGATGATGAGGAAAGAGGTTTTAGGTAGGGTGGCAGATGATCGGCGTGAAAGAAAGTGCTCCATTGCAGCGAGGCCCTGGACGTGCGGGATATTTGTGTATAGGGAAGTGGCATCAATGGTTACAAGGATGGTTTCCGGGGGTAACAGACTGGGTAAGGATTCCAGGCATTCGATTAAGTGGTTGGTGTCTTTGATGAAGGATTGGAGAGTGCATGTAATGGGTTGAAGGTGTTGATCTACGTAGGCAGAGATACGTTCTGTGGGGGCTTGATAACCAGCTACAATGGGGCGGCTGGGATGTTTGGGTTTTTGAATTTTAGGAAGTATTTAGAAGGTAGGAGTGCGTGGCGTCGGTGGGGTCAGGAGTTTGATGGAGTCAGGTGAAAGGTTTTGTAGGGGGCCTAAGGTTCTGAGGATTCCTTGAAGCTCCGCCTGGACATCAGGAATGGGATTACCTTGGCAAACTATGTATGTAGAGTTGCCTGAAAGCTGATGCAGTCCCTCAGCCACATACTCCCGACGATCAAGTACGACGGTCGTGGAACCCTTATCAGCCGGAAGAATGATGATGGATCGGTCAGCTTTCAGATCACGGATAGCCTGGGCTTCGGCTGTGATGATGTTGGGAGTAGGATTAAGGTTTTTCAAGAAAGATTGAGAGGCAAGGCTGAAAGTGAGAAATTCCTGGAAGGTTTGGAGAGGGTGATTTTAAGGAAGAGGTGGTGGTTCCCGCTGTGATCGAGGACGGAACTGTTCCAGGCAGAAGAGAGAGAAGTAGAAGATCCATAATATAAATATGGGAAAAAGAGAAAAGAAATTATTGAGAGGATGGTGGCATTTTTGCTTCGTAGTCGGGTATTATCCAATGGTTCCTACATTTGCATTGCCTTCAATATAAAAGCATAACAAGCTTTTTCTGTGCACCCTTTCATTGACCTATTTTATAAATTAAATTACTTTTGATCTTGTAATACATATTGTAAAGCATGTGCTAATAAATATACTCTCTGGTTCCATGGTCACATTATAAGTTAGGAAAGTATATCATAGGGTCTGTTAATTGCTTGCTTTATAACAATGGATAGCAGATATAAATTCAAAGTTTTATTTGCCTACAAATCAAGATTAATTTTCTGTTTCAGGGCCATGCAGTGATATGATATTAGGCCTTAGAAAAAATCTCAAAGCTGCTTGTAAACTGGGTGATATAAGTCTTCTGAAATGCAGTTTGCCACCTATTGCAGAAAGCTCTCTAGAATCAACTGAATCTGCTGAAGCTGTTGATAGCAAATTGACTGAACAGCAAAGGTATTCAGTCACAGCTGATGAGATGAACATGTGTCTTAATGAAAGTGTTGATCAGGACGGAAATACTCTACTGCATATTGCAGCAAGCAGAGGCTACTGTGAAATAATAAGGTGGAGCTCTTTCAGCTGTGTCACTATATTTTTAGAAAATAATGCTTAATAGTAAAAATAGGATAAATGCTTTTACTTGAAATGCAATGAGGAAAGTTTCTTGGCGTTTTTCTCACAAGATCAAACATTTTACTAAGTGATTTGAGCACTTCAAAAAGCTCCTTCCTAGCAACAAATGAAGTCATAGCACTTGAAGTTGATTTAATCAGTATGTTCCTTGGAGCCCATTAAGTAGGAAAAGCTTCAGGGAATAGAACACTTCAAAGTATCCATTAAGGAAAGACAAGTGATATGTAGAAACTTAATCTGTACATTATATATACTATAAATTATTACTATACCGCTCTTTCATGCCAGTCAAATTTAACCCTGTAAATTAGGAGGAGGACTACTACTTTGAAAAAAGTTGCTGTTTATCTTCTATCGGTAGCTTAATAGCGGGTGTTCTAAACCGATATTTTCAATTTTGATCAAGTGTATTTCAGAAACAGTGATACATGAGAAGGTTTGTGGCATAGTATTCACTCACACCTAAAGTTATAGCAGTTGTTTAACACAGTTCAGCATGTGCACCATCCGTGGCATGAAGGATATGTAAGCGGTATTCCAGTTCCTCCCAAATCTGACCTAGCCTGTCCTCATAAATGTGTCCAATTGCTGCTCTGATATGAACTCGAAGTTCTTGCAAGTCCCGCACTGTGGCCAGGTAGGCAGCATCCTTCACAAAACCCCACAGAAAAAAAATGTAATGGCGTTATGCCTGGAGACCATTAAGGGCTAGAAAATGGGTACTCCTTTGCCAACCCAGTGACCTTAAAAGTGTCATCCAGAGTATTCCTAATACTCTAATCCCATTGAGGAGGGGCACCATCCTGCTGTAGCATGATGTCAAGTTGCAGTTATTATATCTATGGAAATGTAAACTGTTTCAACGTGCCAAATAAACAGTTGAAGGTTGTTGACTCCACTACAAAGAAAACCAATCCAGCCACACAGTCATGAAGCAGACCACACCACACATTTACCTTTGGACTGCCATGCACAGTTTCCATCCTAAAGTGGGTGTTCTCGGAGAATAAGATCCTCACATTGTGTTGGTTTACCTTCCGGACACACAAAAACAAGATTCATCTGTGAACATCACATATTAGATGGTCTGTATCATTGTCAATGTAATTCAGAATATCAGTTGCAGATGCATTGCAGGTTGAAGCATTTGCAGCAATTGAACCTTGTAGACGTAAAGCTCCAGTCTCTTGTGTAGCACCCTGTGCACTATGATTGGTGATAGTTGCAACTGGGAAAATGCTTGACTGATTGATTTGGTTGGTCTCCAGATAAGTGGTGTTTCACCTTTTCTATACCTGCACCACTTTTGCCCAGATACCCAGAACTCGACCTGTCTGTGACGCTTGTGGATTCCTTTAACCTCATGTACCACTTTTTGATAATGTGGAAAGATCAGTTTGAAACCTTACATTTGAGACATGTTGAATAATCAGGTCTTCTGCAAATTCTTCACATCATTCTCACATGATATTTTAACAGCGTGAATCACTGTCTTCTTCAAGTGATCACTGAGACTGGTCCATGGGGGGATTGGGTCCATATTTATGCCAGGATGGTGTTGGACGCTCTGTTTTTGGCCCATACTGTGTCAGGCACTCCATCTGCCAGGGGCAGATCTAGTTGCCCTCTCTTGCCCCTGGTACTCTGACCGCAGTCTACACGTATCTTGGTCTCCTTTGGTGTCATGCCTGTTGTCTGTTGCTCTGTTTCACATCCACACCATGCCAGGCTACCTATCCACTGATTCCTGCCACTTTGGCCGTCCTCCAGTTCTCTTGGGCATTGTGTGTGAAGTCCTCACCTATTTGGGCAAGCCTCTGCTGTTATACTTCTCATCAGGTACACCAAGTTTTCTGTCTCTGCTGTGGGAACGGTCAGGTGCTTGGTTCTGTGTCTGCTACTGTTCAGCCAGTCTGTAGTGTCCATGGGCTGTTTTCTCATTCTCTGCTTACATTTCTCAAAGAAATCTTAGTTTTATCTTTGTTGTGCTTTCAGAAGCTTGAGTGCTGGTATCTAATGTCATGGTTGACAAGATTCCCAGTGACCTTGATCTTGATGAATTTTTTTATGACGCCGTGCCTGTAGAAATACAGGAACACAATACTGACCGTACGACTTATCTTGGAAGATAGAGTAAGGAAAGACAAACCTACGTTTCTAGTATTTGTAGACTTAGAGAAAGCTTTTGACAGTGTTGACTGGAATACTCTCTTTCAAATTCTGAAGGTGGCAGGGGTAAAATACAGGGAGCGAAAGGCTATTTACAATTTTTTCAGAAACCAGATGGCAGTTAGAAGAGTCGAGGGGAATGAAAGGGAAGCAGTGTTTGGGAAGGGAGTGAGACAGGGTTGTACCCTATCCCCGATTTTATTCAATCTGTATATTGAGCAAGCTGTAAAGGAAACAAAAGAAAAATTTGGAGTAGGTATTAAAATCTATGGAGAAGAAATAAAAACTTCGAGGTTCGCCGATGATATTGTATTTCTTCAGAGACAGCAAAGGACTTGGAAGAGAGCTGAACGGAATCGACAGTGTCTGGAAAGGAGGATATAAGATGAACATCAACAAAAGCAAAGCGAGGATAATGGAATGTAGTCAAATTAAATCTGGTGATGCTGAGGATATTAGATTAGGAAATGAGACACTTAAAGTAGTAGATGAGTTTTGCTATTTGGGAAGCACTATAACTGATGATGGTCGAAGTAGAGAGGATATAAAAAGTATACTGGCAATGGCAAGGAAAGCATTTGTGAAGAAGAGAAATTTGTTAACATCAAGTATAGATCTAAATGTCAGGAAGTCATTTCTGAAAGTATTTGTACCGAGTGAAGCCATGTATGGAAGTGAAACATGGACAATAAATAGTTTGGGAAGAAGAGAATAGAAGCTTTCGAAATGTGGTGCTACAGAAGAATGCTGAAGATTAGATGGGTAGATCACATAACTAATGAGGAGGTATTGAATAAAATTGGGGAAAAGAGAAATTTCGGGCACAACTTGACTAGAAGAAGGGGGATCGGTTGGTAGGACATGTTCTGAGGCATCAAGGGATCACCAATTTAGCATTGGAGGGCAGTGTGGAGGATAAAAATCATAAAGAAATACCAAGAGATTAGTACACTAAGCAGATTCAGAAGGATGTAGGTTGCAGTAGGTACTGGGAGATGAAGAAGCTTGCACAGGATAGAGTAGCATGGAGAGCTACATCAAACCAGTCTCTGGACTGAAGACCACAACAACAACAACAACAACAACAACCCGTATCTTGGAGTATGTGTCACAATCTTGGTGTCATTGTAATTCTTTGAGTGACCGAGTCCTAGACAGTGCTCTGATATTACTGATTTGGTTGCCTCTCTAGGTCTATTATGCCTCTGGTGTTCTTTTCACCTGATGTCCACTGACCTGATGCTCTGGCCACCCACACTGGAATGGTATTTTGTAAATACCTGTCTTCCATAGCCCTGGGCCATCTCTTATATTCCCCAGCAGTGCCCCAATTATAGCAGATGGCCAAAATATACTTTTGATGTTGTGTTTCAAGAGACTTCTGCTAATTTTGAAAGAGATGGTCCAGCATATTTGTCTCTTCCTGTTCTTCTGGACACTCTAGCAGAGCAGCACCCGGGGAACTGCCTTCTGAATATCTTTAAAAGAGTGTACATTTTTTCAAAACGCGGTTTGTTCTATAGATGTTACCAAAGGATCTGAACGGATCTGTGCCCAATGTATTAAGAGTCCTGCGCCGAATGGTGGCAAATATTGGCTTGTAGAGACACTACGTGATCAAAAGTATCCATACACCTATCTGAAAGTGACTTACAAGTTCGTGGTGCCCTCCATTCGTAATGCTGGAATTCAATATCGTGTTGGCCCTCCTTGACGACAGCTTTCATTCTCGTTGGCATACATTCAATCAGTTGCTGGAAGATTTCTTGTGGAATGGCAGCCCATTATTCATGGAGTGCTACACTGAGGAGAGGCATCGGTCAGTTGAGGCTTGACACAAAGTCGGTGTTCCAAAACATCTCAAAGGTGTTCTATAGGATTCAGGTGCAGGCCAGTCCATTACATGGATGTTACTGTCGTGTAACCACTCCATCACAGGCCGTGCATTATGAGCAGGTGCTCGATCATGTTGAAAGATGTAATCACCATCCCTGAATTGCTCTTCAACAGTGGGAAGCAAGAAGGTGCTTAAATATTAATGTAGGCCTGTACTGTGATAGTTCCACGCAAAACAACAAGGGGTGCAAGCCCCCTCCATGAAAAACATAACCACACCATGACACTACTGCCTCCAAAATTTACTGTTGGCACTACACATACTGGCAGATGACATACACTGGGCATCTTCCGTACCCACCCACGCCCTGCCATCGAATCGCCACATTGTGTACTGCGATTCGTCACTCCACATAACATTTTCCCACTGTTCAATGGTCCAATGTTTACGCTCCTTACGCCAAGCGAGGCATTGTTTGGCATTTACTGGTGTGATATGTGGCTTTTCAGCAGCCGCTCGACCACGAAATCAGAGTTTTCTCACCTCCCACCTAACTGTCATAGTACTTACAGTGGATCCTGATGCAGTTTGGAATTCCTGTGTGATGGTCTGGATAGATGTCTGCCTGTTACACATTACGACCCTCTTCAACTGTCGGCAGTCTCTGTCAGTCAGCAGACGAGGTCGGCCTGTAAGCTTTTGTGCTGTACGTGTCCCTTCATGTTTCCACTTCACTATCACATCGGAAACAGTGGACCTAGGGATGTTAAGGAGTGTGAAAATCTGGTGTACAGATGTATGACACAAGTTACACCCAATCACCTGACCACATTCAAAGTTTGTGAGTTGTGCAGAGCACCCCATTCTGCTATTTAACAGTGTCCAGTGACTACTGAGGTCTCTGGCATGGAGTACCTGCCAGTAGGTAGAAGCATAATGCGCCTAATATGAAAAACGTATGTTTTTGGGGGTGTCCGGATACTTTTGATCACATAGTGTATGTCAGTGTGTGTTGGTTTGCAGTAACACTATGCCCGAAGGTGCCACTTGCCTTTCTCTCAACTAGTACATCCAGGAATGGTAGTAATCCATCCTTCTCCAATTTTGTGGTGAATTTTATATTAGGTTGGCGTGAATTCAGGTGGTCCAGCTTCTCCGTGCCATGGAGCCAAATGTCAAAGGTGTCATCCATATATCCAAGAATGCATTTGGGTTGATGTGTGGCTTATGTAAGTGCCTCCTCTTCAGATCTTTCCATAAAAAGATTGGCCACAACTGATGGTAGAGAGTTGCCCATCGCATCCCTTCAGTTTGCTCATCAAATTGACCCCTATATAGAAAGTACGTGGAGATCAGTATGTGCCTGAATAAGTCCAGGAGAGCCCTAGTGACCTTTTCTCCAATGAGAATGAATGAGTCATTCAGTGGAATCCAGGTGAACAAGGACACTCCATCCGAACTGTTCATAATGTCTGAGTCCATGATGTGCAGCTTGGTAAAATGTTGTAGGAAGTCCTCTGAGTTCTGAATGTAGTATACACATTTCCCTGCATGTGGTGAAAGCATATTCTTCAGATACATAGCTGTACCCTAGTTAGCCATGCCAATGTTGCTGACGGTATCCCATCCTTGAAAACTTTGGGCAGTCCATACAGTCTGGGTGACACTGATGCTTTTGAGCTCAGCTTCTTTCTATCTTTTCAGGGTGGCCTGTCTCTCTCAGAAGAGCCTGGTCTTTTTATTCACATTGTCCGGCAGGAAATGGGACTGGAGAAAGTGGCCCTTGGATAGAGCACCAGCAACCACCGAGCCGAGGTGAAACAACACTAGACCAGCCCAACAGTAGCGGATGTATAACTAAACACCTGATCATTTTCATGAAGGAGATGAAACACCTGGAGCGCCCGACGAGAAGTGCAACCCAGGAAGCCTGCCCTTCGAGAATGTCACATCCAATACCTAAGACAACTAGAGGATGCCCAAGGCAGTAGCAATCGCAGGATAGAAAGATGGCACAGGGAGGAGGTGAAACAGAGCACAGATGATGGGCATGACACCAGAGGTTGCAACCCCCCCCCCCCCCCTTCAAGCTGTTACAGTTCACCTTTACCTTCACTGCCTGACTTTCCCCCTCGGTACCACTTATGTCCCTTCATCATTCAATGTCACCAGGGCAGAATTCCTTCATCTTATTGGGCAGCTACCTCCCCCATTTTTGCTACTTGGTAACTTTAATGTGCATCATCCCCTTTGGGGTTCTCCGAGGACCTGTCAGAGAGATGCCGTCTTGGCTGCCCTTTACCAACTAAACCTCTTCTGACTTAACACTGCCACTATTCTTTCTGACTCCTTGCACACCTATTCCCATTTGGACCTATCCTTTTGCACTGCCCAGTTTGCCCATCGTCTTGAGTGGTCCATTCTTTCTGACACCTAATCGAGCAACCGTTTCCTGTGTGCTCCCTGTTTGCTGGATTGTGCCCCATCTGCATGCATGCCCATATGGCAGCTTACTAAGGCAGACTTGCAGCTTTACTTCTCCCTGGTGACCTTTGAATAACAAGATTTCCCCAGTTGTGATGACCAGGTGTAATGTCTCACCAATGATATCCTTACTGCTGCAGAATGCTCCATTCCTCACACTACCACTTTACCACGTCGTGTCCCAGTCCCTTGGTGGACTGAGGCAAGGCGCAATGCAATTTGCGCACGGGGACATGCTTTCCGCGTTTTTAACTGTCATCCTACAATGGCAAACTGTATTCATTATAAACAGATGTGTGCAAAGTGTCGTCACGTTCTCCAGGATAGGAAACCAACTGGCTGGATTTCATTTGCTAGTTCTTTTAACAGTTCCACCCCTTCCTCTGTCATGTTGGCCAACCTCCGACGGCTCTCTGGGACCATTCTCCAATTTGTGGCCTCATAGTAGCAGACAGTGTTACTGTGGACCCTATTGCTATCTCCAACATCTTGGGCCACCATTTTGCCGAAGTTTCGAGCTCTTCCCACTATCACCCTGCCTTCCTCCATCGGACAAGAGCGGAGGAGGCTCGGATGACACCCTTTTCTTCTCCAAATCGTGAGTGCTACAATGCCACCTTTACTATGAGGGAGTTCGATCATGCTTTCAGTTCATCCTGATCCTCAACCCAGGACCAGACGCCATCCACATTCAGATGTTGCAGCACCTTTCTCTTGCGGGCAAGCACTTTCTGCTTAACATGTACAACCGCATCTGGGCAGAGGGCACATTTCCTGGACGGTGGTGTGAAGCCACTGTCATACCCATACCTAAGCCCGGTAAGGACAAAAACCTTCCTTCTAGCTACCGCCCCATCTCTCTTACCAGCTGCATTTGCAAGGTGATGGAATGTATGATTCATGTCCACCTGGCACGGTGGCTCGAGTCTTGCAATTTACTGACGAATGCACATTGTGGATTTCGAGTGCAGCATTCTGCAGTTGACCATCTCGTTACTTTGTCCACCCATGTCTGAATGGTTTTCTGCGGAAATGCCAGACTGTGGCCATGCTTTGCGATTTGGAGAAGGCCTACGACACCTGCTGGAGAACTGGTATCTTCCGTACTCTTTACATGTGAGGCTTCCACGGCCGCCTGCCCTGTTGCCTTTGGGCATTTTTAAAAGATCGTGTTTTCAGGGTGCGTGTGGGTTCTGCCTTGTCAGATACCTTTATCCAGGAAAATGGTATGCCTCATGGTTCTGTCCTGAGTGTCGTCCTCATTGTTATCGCCATTAACCCTATAATGGCCTGTCTTCTGCTGGGCATCTCTGGCTCCCTTTTTGTTGATGATTTTGCCATCTATTCCAGTTCTCCAAGGACCTGTCTCACTGAGAAACGTCTTCAGTGATGTCTTGATTGTCTTTACTCCTGGGGCATCGACACGCTACCTGCAACTTTCCCAGTTGGTGTGAACCCTTCACCACCTTGGCTTCGTGAAACAGTCCATGTTAACCTTGTCCTTAATTCGCTTCCTAGGGACACTACTCCAGCCTCAGCCTATCGCCTTCAGTTTCACGACCTCCGCATGGAACATCGCGATAGTACCTTTATATACTGATGGCTCTCGGGACTGACCGTGGGGTCGGGTATGCCTTTTTCATTTGCACCCATGTCTTTTGATATCAGCTTCCGGCACACTCCACAGTATTTACAGCCAAGCTCTTAGTCTTGTATCAGGCCACAGAGCACATACAGTGACACAGCCTTTTCACTTGTGCCCTCTGCTCAGACTCACTCAGTGGCCTTCAAAGTCTGTGTGTGCTGTACATCGCCCATCCATTAGTACAGCAGTTCCAGGAAAACTGTCACTTGCTCACTCTTGGTGAAGTCAGTGTGATGTTTCTGTGGGTTCCTGGTCATGTTGGTCTGCCAGGAAATGAGGTTGCTGACGCTGCTGCCAAGGCTGCAGTCCTTGTACCTCAGCAGCGAGTGGCTGTATTCCCTCCGATGATCTCTGTGTTGCCATCTGTCAGGAGGTGGGGCCCCTTTGGCATCACCAGTGGTCCTCCCCTCACAGGAATAAGCTCCGGCTTATTAAGCCTCTCCCAGCGGCTTGAATGACTTCCTCTCGGTCCTCCCACCGGAGGAGGTTATTTTAACTCGGCTGCGTATTGGGCATTGCCTTTTTAGTCATCGTCATTTGCTAAGTGACACTACCCCACCACTTTGTACAAATTGTACCCAAGTTTTAACTGTCCACCACGTCCAGATGAAATGCCCCTTTTTTAACCGTTTACATACCCACTTGGGTTTGCCCTCTGATTTATCTGCCGTTTTAGCAAATGGCGCACGGGCATTTTACTTTTTATCCACCAAAGCAATATGGCGAAGGCCATTTAATTTTTAGTTTTGGACCTCTGTTTCTGTACAGTGTCTTTTTTAGCTCTTTTTCCACATGCCTGTTTTTAACTGTCTTCTGTTATGTCAATTGGGACTGACGTATAGTAGTTTTTTATCTCCTCTCTGTCTTCGTGTTCTATAGATTTTTGAATTGGGCGCATATGATCCCAGTTGTTTTTTGCACCCTAAACCAAACCAAACCAAACCAGAGGACCTGGACAGCAGTCAGAGCACGAGCAAGGACCAGACTCGGGGATCACCTAAAGAAGACAGCGAGCCATGTCATTGAAGTATTATTCGAGAATGACGTGAACAACTGGCAAAAGACCTGATTATTCAATATGTCAACATATTGTCGAGAAAGTCTGAAGTATTACAAGCTGTATTTACTTGATTTTGTTGATATCTTACAAAGAAAAGAGGTACTTAAAGTATAAATGTAGAGTTGTGTACAATATGTCCCTTCTCGTCATGTAGCTTTACAGTGAACTGTAGCTTGTCATACAGCTTACAGAACTTTTCAATACTTGAGTCTAGATAATCAGATAATTTGTAATCAGTTACGATACAAATTCAGTTGGTGGGAATTTACAGTTTCTTACTATATATTAGATGAGAGTTTGTTGATCACTTTTACACTCGGGTACGTGTTTCCAGTCTGTACCTTAGATAAGAATAGAAGGTCTACATGAAAACTACTTGTTTGGCTTGTATTGTAGTTACGCAAAACATATTTCACCCAAAACTGATTTTTATTGTCAGTAACATAAACCATTAAGGAGTAAATATACTGGGAAGTGAGAAAAAGAAGTAAAAAATCCTCACAAAGGCCTTTTGAGGTTGTGCAGTTATTTACTTTATACGGTGTCCTCACTGGTCTCTTCTGTTGAGTAAATACTTCTTTTACTTGACCTGCACTGTCCCAGAAGATAATTTCATGTGCAGCATGGAGTCTAAGTATACCAAATAAGTTAACAATCTTCTCTTTAGTCAATATAATAACTACGAATAAAAATGCTGAACTAAGCTTCTTGAATAGTTTATATATGTATTGACTACATTTAAATTTATCATCCTACTGAACCCCAAGAAGGTACACACATTGTGTTTTATTTAATGTATGACCATTAATGTCTACTTCTAGTACTAGGAAGTTATTTTTCCTTGTTCAAAACTTCTCCATATGAGCCTTCTGATATTAAGACTTAAACTGTTTGTGTGAACCAGTTATAATAAGCTATCATTTGTGTTGTCTCTGGTATGTCTACTGTTGCACCCATGATTAAAATGCTTGTGCCGTCAGCAAACATTACAGTGTTTGACTTCTCTTTTGTAGACATTACCACATCATTTATGTATCTATAAGATTCCATGTGAAGTTCTGATAAATCAAACACATCTACTGACATTCCATCTGGCTTTTCATTATCATCATCATCTTCTTCTTCTTACACACTTCCAAGTATTATCCCTTTGCCTGTTACCATGCCCTTCTCTTCCTTAGACTTAACAGGTTTCTTTAATCAATCAGTTATAATTTCTGACTTTGTAAAGTAATCTGCCACTGTTCACTGTGTTGAGATGTTCACTCTGGTTTCTTCTGTCATCTGTAATTGCGTTACTTGGTTTAAATATGTTTAACTCCCTCCCAGCGTCACTTTTTCTTAATCTATCTGCTCTGTACAGCCTTTCATAACCCTAAGAAATATAATTTCACCTATCTCAATCTCACTTTTTTTTCTCATTTGTAAATGACCTATGTCTCACTTTCATAGAAGTATGTTGGGCCAGACATTCTACATCTACACCGATACTCCAGAACCAGCGGTACAATGTGTGGCAGAGGGTATCCATACCACTACTAATCACTTCCTTTCCTGTTTCACTCACAAGTTGAACAAGGGAAAAATGATTGCCTATACGCCTCCATATGAGCCCTTATTTCTCATATCTTATCTTCATGCTCCTTCCGTGCAATTTATGGTGGAAGCAACAGAATCATTCTGCAGTCAACTTCTAATCTACATCTACACGGTTATTCCGCATTTCACACGTAAGTGTCTGGCAGAGGGTTAATCAAACCATTTTCATACCATTTCTCTACCATTCCACTCTCGAATGGTGCGCAGTAAAAAGGAACACCCAAATCTTTCCATTCGAGCTCTGATTTCTCTTATTTTATTATGATCATCATTTCTCCCTATGTAGGTGGATGTCAACAAAATATTTTCACATTCGGAAGACAAAGTTGGTGATTGAAGTTTCGTAAATAGATCTCGCTGCAAAAAAAACTGCCTTTGTTTCAGTGACTGCCACCCTAACTCGCGTATCATATCAGTGACACTCTCACCCCTAATGTACGATAACATGAAACGAGCTGCCTTTCTTTGCAACCCCCCAATGTCTACATCAGTCCTACCTGGTAAGGATCCCACACTGTGCAGCAATGTTCCACCAGAGAATGGACAAGTGTAATGTAGGCTGTCTCTTTAGTGGGTTTGTCGCATCTTCTAAGTTTTCTGCCAATAAAGCGCAGTCTTTGTTTTGCCCTCCCCACTATATTATCTATGTGGTCTTTCCAATTTAAGTTGCTTGTAATTGCAACTCCTAGGTATTTAGTTGAATTGACAGCCCTTAGATTTGTGCGATTTATCGTATACCTAAAATTTATTGCATTTCTTTTAGTACCCATGTGGATGACCTCGCACTTTTCTTTGTGTATTGCCAATTGCCACTTTTCGCACCATACAGAAATTCTCTGTAGATCGTTTTGTAATTGGAATTGATCATCTGATGATTTTACTACACGGTAAATTACAGCGTCATCTGCAAACTGTCTAAAGGGGCTGCTCAGATTATCACCTAGATCATTTATGTAAGTCAGGAACAACAGAGGGCCCATGACACCACCTTGCGGAATGGCAGATACCACTTCTGTTCTACTCGATGATTTA
Organism: Schistocerca gregaria; assembly: GCF_023897955.1. Lineage (NCBI taxonomy): Eukaryota > Metazoa > Arthropoda > Insecta > Orthoptera > Acrididae > Schistocerca > Schistocerca gregaria. The sequence goes on from NC_064922.1 coordinate 785,681,352, forward strand.
CCATCTATCACTACGAACTGTGACCTCTCTGAGAGGAAATTACAAATCCAGTCGGTTCTCTAAATTTTCTAAATGGTGCTCCTTGGAAACATCACCACCTTCCCTTCAGCAAATCCTATTTGAGTTTCCAAAGCATGTCCATAACACTTGCAAGTTGTTTGAACCTGCCAGTAACATATCTAGCAGCCCGCCTCTGAATTGCTTTGATGTCTTCCTTGAATCCGACCTGGTACAGATCCCAAACACCCAAGCAGTACTAAAGGAAGTGGTTGCACTAGCACCCTATATGCGGTCTCCTATACAAATGAACCACACTTTCTTAGAATTCTTCCAATAAACTGAAGTCAACCATTCATCTTTCCCACTACAGTCCAATGATTGAGTACCAGTTTTAAAATCCAAAGATGTGGAGTTTGATCCTCCTTTGATCTTAGGATTCTTTTCTATCATTCATTGCTAGTTTCAGTGCTGCAGTTTCCCTTCCCCATCCTTGACACATCCGAGCTTGTTCTCTGTCTCTAAAGACCTCGATGTTGACAGGATGTTAAACCCAATCTTCCTTCCTTACTTCCTAGTTACACTGCAGTTTGGAGTCTGTATTAAACTGTGGGTCACTTGCAACTGGCTGAGTCATTTCAAAGGTCGAATGAAAGCAAGGGCATCCACATCCAATAGAACCATGCCTAATACAGCACGGTGGTGTTCAAACCAACCTTTGTGTTGATGATAAGTTTGCATTTAATTTTATTGACTGTAACTTTTGACATTAGCTCAAAACAGAAATCTGATTGGTGTTGCCCAAACAGCCTAGCAAATAGAAATGATATTGAATATATTGATTTCAAGTCTGCCACTGGACCATAGTAGATCTGAGCACCATATATTCAACGTGTGTGCATGGAAAGTCTGAAGAGTTATGTGATAACTGGTACAGAGGACGGTAGGATTGTGTTTATTAGCAAGAATTTTTGACACATAAGAAAATTCTCAGGAAGCATCTTCAAAACCGGTGGGAATATTGTATATTCAGGGTCATCTTATAGCTGGATAGATATGCTAAGCTCAGCATACATTGTTCATATCCACCAAGTTAAGAAATTACTTTGTAGTGCATTTCCCACATTCTCTTCCATTAATTTACTATTCTAGCAGTACTTTGACAGCTTGTTTTCTAGGTGCCTTTAATTATAACATTTCTTTACTGGCAAAATGTTAAGTGTACTCACTCAGAAAAGCTGATCATCACTCTCATCTCTACTCCCATCACTACTCCTCCATTGTTTAAACCTTTCCTGAATGGACTCATAAGTCTCTCAGTTTGCTTAAGAACAAGGTTTGAATCCTTTTCGTTATTTTCACATGCTGAGATATGCTTACTTGAATGTGTAAATATTCTCTTTTAATTACAATATTTGTGGGAGTATTAATTTACAGAGACAGAGTAGTCAGTCTTCTATTTAGATTTACATTTTGCTCTTCATATCATCCCAGTTTTTTGTTCATACATTTTTATTGTTACTGCCTCATTTGTTGTCATCAGTTAATGTTTTCAGCATCAAGTTTCACTTGAGATGTAACTTCCTTATCTTCCTGGTTGAAAACAGCAGCATCAGAGAGAGAGAGAAAGTGTTGAATGAGTGAGTGAGTAAATTTCAGGCTTCTAGGCTACCAACTGATAACTTGGAAAGGTCTTATGCATTCTGAAGAAAGAAGCTCAATTTTATAAATAAATAAATAAAAATAGGTCTCGGTGTGTGTGTGTGTGTGTGTGTGTGTGTGTGTGTGTGTAAAAGAAGATGTGAATGAATGGAAGAAAAAGTACTAATTGTATGATCCACAGATTCTTTGGCAACATTAATTTGAAATGTTGCAGGATGCTGTTGTCTGCTGGATCCGATCCATGTCATAAAAATAAAAAGTTGCAAACACCATATGTTGTATCTTACAATAAAGAAACGAAAAATGTATTCAGGCAGTTTTATGCAGAGTTTCCTGATAAATACAATTACAGAAAGGTAAATCGCTACAAAAATGTTACTCATACCTTACAATTAACACTTAAACTGGAAATAACAAGTGTGATACCTAAATTTTAGTCGCAGATACCAGGTCCATTAACAGATGAAACAGAAAAGAAAATGCTAGAAAAACGTCGAATGCAACGAAAGCTAAAGAGAGAAAGAGAGAAAGTTAAGAAGCAGGAAGAAGAAAAAATAAAAAAAGAAGAGGCTGAAAAGGAGAGATTTTTGCGCCTTAGTGACAGAGAAAAGGTATTACTAAGAACAAATTATATTCTTTTCCAGTTATTGAACTTTTTTCTGTGTGTTATTGACCACAGTGAAGCAAATTTCTAAAAGTGCTTTTCCACTATATAGTAATACAACAAAAACAGCAGGTGTAATTGCAGATTAAAATATGAGTCAGTATGGGTTGCTGTTTGTGTCTTTTGTATATGTTAAATGCCCTAAGAATACGTAATAATAAAAATGCTGAGTCATACCAGAATTTTTGAATGAGTGGTGCAGATCTCTTTCTGTCAGTATGTGTATTTAATGCAACAGTGAAGCTCCACCACCACTACAAAGCTCCTGTAACTCTGCCATCTTGAAATTCACAAACTGTGCGGTGCAACATTCTGCTCAATACGGCACTGGACAATAACTAACTGACTTGCATCACTGAAACTTCTGGCAGTTACACATTAAACACAGGCATGTGCAGGGATGCCAACCACATTTTGCTCCAACACACCATTGCCATGAAACTATGAATGTTCCAGAATTTTTTGAACAGATACAGTATTTATTTTTCTTGTGCCTGTAATTTTTTTTTCCCCAACAAGTGGCCTGTTTTTGTACCTAAATTTTTCTGTAGCTTTCTCATCTAAGCAAGATGAATGAGTAACATCAGATATACCACTTTCCATCCTTACATAATTCTTCATAACTTTATCAAGCAATGGGTTGGAAAAATATAATGGTAAAATTCTGGTAGAGTGTCGATAATTGAGGAGTAAAGACCACTCAGTGAACAGCAGAAGCATTGATTTGTCAGCAGGTAGACACAAAAGAGGAGGAGGGGTGGGGCGGTGGGGGGGGACCTTGCTAGCTCTTTCTGAATAAATCCTTCGTCATGCCAGAGCTCACACATGTGTGCATGCGCCCCCCCCCCCCCCCCCCCCCACACACACACACACACACCAGCAGGTCACACAGTCATTGGCAATGAGGAGAATAAATTCTCAAAATGAAAGTGTTCCATTGTTAAAAACATGAGTTCCACCACTTTGTGTGGGCTGCTAACTCATGAGGCCATCAGTGACAGTGAACTTTAGTGCTCAAGAGTAGATAAAGTCAGTGAAACACTGTGGGGAGATGCACCTAGTTTGGCTCATCGAAATGTACAGAGTGTGCCGTAAGTGTGAGCTTGTGTGAACTCCGTTTAATGGGCAGCCAGGTGCAGCGGCCATAAGCAGACAGTGTGAACTCGCTGCAGAGCAATCGGGTGACATCCTAAGTACCCACCTGATGTAAATACACCTGTGTAAGCATATGACTCACAGAAGCCAGGTAGTAATGTGCTGACAGTGCTGTTTGTAGTAATGCTTATGCCTCTGGCAGTGAGGCTGGTGCCACACAGTACCATGGCGGCTGCTGTGAGTTCAGTTGTAAACAACCCTGTGTGACTGTCAAATTGCTTTTGTTCAGTCTCAATAGGAAAGTTGTTAGCAGGCCGGCACTGCAGCAACCCATTATACATGACTGGTTGGTGGCTATGTCATGGGTGACAGCTTGGGGATACATCAGTTGATGTGTTATCAATTTTTGTTTGAATTTGTGAAGATTTACGGTATTGAATTTCATGTCAAGGGGGACTTGCTGAAAACCTTTGTACTGTGAAAATTAGTAGGGAGCTAATCATCAGTACTTTCAAAAACAGGAACTCATTCTCTAACCTATCTGATAATTCACCCTATCACCTTCCATACCTGCACTACTTCCATCAATATTTTTTTTTCTTTTTCTTCTAATAACAGCAACATTCATAAATATTATGCTATTATCCTACCCCCATGAACCATGGACCTTGCCGTTGGTGGGGACGCTTGATGCCTCAGCGATACAGATGGCCGTACCATAGGTGAAACCACAACAGAGGGGTATCTGTTGAGAAGCCAGACAAACGTGTGGTTCCTGAAGAGGGGCAGCAACCTTTTCAGTAGTGGCAGGGGCAACAGTCTGGATGATTGACTGATCTGGCCTTGTAACACTAACCAAAATGGCCATGCTGTGATGGTACTGCGAACGGATGAAAGCAAGGGGAAACTACAGCCATAATTTTTCCCAAGGGCATGCAGCTTCACTGTGTGGTTAAATGATGATGGCTTCCTCTTGGGTAAAATATTCCGGAGGCAAAATAGTCCCCCATTTGGATCTCTGGGCGGGGACTACTCAGGAGGACGTCGTTATCAGGAGAAAGAAAACTGGCATTCTATGGATCAGTGTGTAGAATGTTAGATCCCTTAATCGGGCAGGTAGGTTAGAAAATTTAAAAAGGGAAATGGATAGGTTAAAGTTAGATATAGTGGGAATTAGTGCAGTTCGGTGGCAAGAGGAACAAGACTTTTGGTCAGGCGAATACAGGGATAAATACAAAATCAAATAGGGGTAATGCTGGAGTAGGTTTAATAATGAATAAAAAATAGGAGTGCGGGTAAGCTACTACAAACAGCATAGTGAACGCATTATAAGGCCAAGATACACTCCCGGAAATGGAAAAAAGAACACATTGACACCGGTGTGTCAGACCCACCATACTTGCTCCGGACGCTGCGAGAGGGCTGTACAAGCAATGATCACACGCACGGCACAGCAGACACACCAGGAACCGCGGTGTTTGCCGTCGAATGGCGCTAGCTGCGCAGCAATTGTGCACCGCTGCCTTTAGTGTCAGCCAGTTTGCCGTGGCATACGGAGATCCATCGCAGTCTTTAACACTTGTAGCATGCCGTGACAGCATGGACGTGAACCTTATGTGCAGTTGACGGACCTTGAGCCAGGGCGTATAGTTTGCATGCGGGAGGCTGGGTGGACGTACGGCCGAATTGCTCAACACGTGGGGCGTGAGGTCTCCACAGTACATCGATGTTGTCGCCAGTGGTCGGCGGAAGGTGCACGTGCCCGTCGACCTGGGACCGGACCGCAGCGATGCACAGATTTACGCCAAGACCGTAGGATCCTACGCAGTGCGATAGGGGACCGCACCGCCATTTCCCAGCAAATTAGGGACTCTGTTGCTCCTTGGGTATCGGCGAGGACCATTCGTAACTATCTCCATGAAGCTGGGCTACGGTCCCGCACACCGTTAGGCCGTCTTCCGCTCATGCCCCAACATCGTGCAGCCCGCCTCCAGTGGTGTCGCGACAGGCGTGAATGGAGGGACGAATGGAGATGTGTCATCTTCAGCGATGAGAGTCGCTTCTGCCTTGGTGCCAATGATGGTCGTGTGCGTGTTTGGCGCCATGCAGGTGAGCGCCACAATCAGGACTGCATACGACCGAGGCACACAGTGCCAACACCCGGCATCATGGTGTATGGAGCGATCTCCTACACTGGCCGTACACCTCTGGTGATCGTCGAGGGGACACTGAATACTGCACGGTACATCCAAACCATCATCGAACCCATTGTTCTACCATTCCTAGACCGGCAAGGGAACTTGCTGTTCCAACAGGACAATGCATGTCCGCATGTATCCCGTGCCACCCAACGTGCTCTAGAAGGTGTAAGTCAACTACCCCGGCCAGCAAGATCTCTGGATCTGTCCCCCATTGAGCATGTTTGGGACTGGATGAAGCGTCGTCTCACGTGGAATGCACGTCCAGCACGAACGCAGATCCAACTGAGGCGCCAGGTGGAAATGGCATGGCAAGCCATTCCACAGGACTACATCCAGCATCTCTACAATCGTCTCCATGGGAGAATAGCAGCCTGCATTGCTGCGAAAGGTGGATATACACTGTACTAGTGCCGACATTGTGCATGCTCTGTTGCCTGTGTCTATGTGCCTGTGGTTCTGTCGGAGTGATCATGTGATGTATCTGACCCCAGGAATGTGTCAGTAAAGTTTCCCCTTCCTGGGACAATGAATTCACAGTGTTCTTATTTCAATTTCCAGGAGTGTAGATACGGAGCCCATGCCTACTACAGTAGCACAAGTTTATATGCTAACTGGCTCTGTAGATGATGAAGAAATTGAAGAAATGTATGATGAGATAAAAGAAATTATTCAGGTAGTGAAGGGAGACGAAAATTTAATAGTCATGGGTGACTGGAATTCGAGAGTAGGAAAAGGGAGAGAAGGAAACATAGTGGGTGAATGTGGATTGGGGGAGAGAAATGAAAGAGGAAGCCGCCTGATTGACTTTTACACAGAGCATAACTTAATCATAGCTAACACTTGGTTCAAGAATCATAAAAGAAGGTTGTATACATGGAAGAACCCTGGAGATACTAGAAGGTATCAGATAGATTATATAATGGTAAGACAGAGATTTAGGAACCAGGTTTTAAATTGTAAGATATTTCCAGGGGAAGATGTGGACTCTGACCACAATCTATTGGTTATAAACTGTAGATTAAAACTGAAGAAACTGCAAAAAGGTGGGAATTTAAGGAGATGGGACCTGGATAAACTGAAAGAACCAGAGGTTGTACAGAGTTTCAGGGAGAGCATAAGGGAACAACTGACAGGAATTGGGGAAAGAAATACAGTAGAAGAAGAATGGGTAGCTCTGAGGGATGAAGTAGTGAAGGCAGCAGAGGATCAAGTAGGTAAAAAGACGAGGTCTAGTAGAAATCCTTGGGTAACAGAAGAAATATCGAATTTAATTGATGAAAGGAGAAAGTATAAAAATGCAGTAAATGAAGCAGCCACAAAGGAATACAAACGTCTCAAAAATGAGATTGACAGGAAGTGCAAAATGGCTAAGCAGGGATGGCTAGAGGATAAATGTAAGCATGTAGAGGCTTATCTCATTAGGGGTAAGATAGATTCTGCCTACAGGAAAATTAAAGAGACCTTTGGAGAAAAGAGCCGCTTGTATGAATATCAAGAGCTCAGATGGAAACCCAGTTCTAAGCAAAGAAGGGAAAGCAGAAACATGGAAGGAGTATATACAAGGGTGATGTACTTGAGGATGGTGTTACAGAAATTGAAGAGGATATAGATGAAGATGAAATGGGAGACACGATACTGCGTGAAGAGTTTGACAGAGCACTGAAAGACCTGAATCGAAACAAGGCCCCGGAGTAGACAACATTTCATTGGAACTACTGACGGCCTTGGGAGAGCCAGTCCTGACAAAACTCTACCATCTGGTGAGCAAGATGTATGAGACAGGTGAAATACCCTCAGACTTCAAGAAGAATATAATAATCCTAATCCCAAATAAAGCAGGTGTTGCCAGATGCAAAAATTACTGAACTATCAGTTTAATAAGTCACAGCTGCAAAATACTAACACGAATTATTTACAGACAAATGGAAAAACTGATAGAAGCTGACCTCGGGGAAGATCAGTTTGGATTCCATAGAAATGTTTGAAAACGTGAGGCAATACTGACCCTACGACTTACCTTAGAAGAAAGATTAAGGAAAGGGAAGCCTACGTTTCTAGCATTTGTAGACTTGCAGAAAGCTTTTGACAATGTTGATTGGAATGCTCTCTTTCAAGTTCTGAAGGTGGCAGGGGTAAAATACAGAGAGCGAAAGGCTATTTACAATTTGTACAGAAACCAGATGGCAGTTATAAGAGTCGAGGGGTATGAAAGGGAAGCAGTGGTTGGGAAGGGAGTGAGACAGGGTTGTAGCCTCTCCCCGATGTTATTCAATCTGTATATGGAGCAAGCAATAAAGGAAACAAAAGAAAAGTTCGGAGTAGGTATTAAAATCCATGGAGAAGAAATAAAAACTTTGAGGTTCGCCGATGACATTGTAATTCTGTCAGGGACAGCAAAGGACTTGGAAGAGCAGTTGAACGGAATGGACAGTGTCTTGAAAGGAGGATATAAGATGAACATCAACGAAAGCAAAATGAGGATAATGGAATGCAGTCGAATTAAATCGGGTGATGCTGAGGGAATTAGATTAGGAAATGAGACACTTAAAGTAATAAAGGAGTTTTGCTATTTGGGGAGCAAAAACTGATGATGGTCGAAGTAGAGAGGATATAAAATGTAGACTGGCAATGGCAATGGCAAGGAAAGCGTTTCTGAAGAAGAGAAATTTGTTAACATAGAGTATAGATTTAAGTGTCAGGAAGTCGTTTCTGAAAGTATTTGTATGCAGTGTAGCAATGTATGGAAGTGAAACATGGACGATAAATAGTTTGGACAAGAAGAGAATAGAAGCTTTCGAAATTTGGTGCTACAGAAGAATGCTGAAGATTAGATGGGTAGATCACATAACTAATGAGGAGGTATTGAATAGAATTGGGAAGAAGAGTGGTTTGTGGCACAACTTGACTAGAAGTAGGGGGATCGGTTGGTAGGACATGTTCTGAGGCATGAGGGGATCACAAATTTAGCATTGGAGGGCAGCGTGGAGGGTAGAAATCGTAGAGGGAGACCAAGAGATGAATACACTAAGCAGATTCAGAAGGGTGTAGGTTGCAGTAAGTACTAGGAGATGAAGAAGCTTTCACAGGATAGAGTAGCATGGAGAACTGCATGAAACCAGTCTCAGGACTGAAAACAACAACAACAACAACAACCTACAAAAAGAAATGACTTACAGTATCCGTCACTGTACCTTAGTATGTCATAGAAGACAGTGAAGTATTTGATCATAAAAATGCTTTGACCACTTACTTTTTTCTGTGAAGAGTCTACAGGTAACACAAATAACTTCAAACATTCAAATTGTATCTGGTTGACATTCCCTCCTACGATGTATGCTTTCTGAATATGAAGAAGCAGGGGATCATGAGAGCAAGGGAAAGGGCGAGAACTAGGATAAAGAAAAGTGATGAAAGTAAGATTGTCCCATGAACAGTGAGATCATTAGCCACATTTCACTATTTTGTTTGCGTCTAAAGAGTCTCATTATTGCTGAGCTTTCATACTGTGATAAAAGCTACAAAATTGGTTCGTGACTCTCTAATATTCTTTTAAATAGATATAATCATCTTGCTGCTAAAATATATATTTATTTTACTGAGAAAATATTGTATTGTTTTTAGTTTTTACAATTTTCTACCTGTATTTTGGAACATTGAACATCAAATTTTCCAACACTGAATCAGACTGAAGAATCTTTGTTCATTAAAGAATGTTCTGTAACCTGTAATTTTGTGAAAATATTATATGACAGCCTGCATATTAGGAGTAACTGTGTACTTTTTACTAAGTGGTGAGGCCGAGTAAACAGTAGTTTTGAAAATCTGCAGAAGAAATTCGATTAATGTTTCCAAATTTTACTTTTACCTCCTCATATTACGTAAAAATTCGTTTAAGAAAATTAAGTAAATGTAACTAAGTTTTAAAAATAAATCCAGTAATATGATGTCCGTTCAGACTTAGACATTTTTCACGCAAGACTTGAAGTTATTCATTTCATTCCACAGCTTTTCCAATGGGATATGGTACACCTCCTCTCAGTCATTCATTCAGTGCTTCAACTTTACTCTTCAGCTAACCCTCAAGTTGCACATTGCTGAGTCCGCTGACCAGGCAGACCATGCAGTAACCCTGTTTTGAGAGATCAGGTGATTTCGAAACAAAGCATTAATGATATTCATGCTTACTCTTGCCACGGGAAAGATTGCTTCATCTTGCTGGAAAAAAGTTCCCTCATTTGCTACATATTGAGGACGCTGTGGAGTAAAAAAGTTTTCCAAAATGTCTGCATGTCTTTGTGAAGTCACTGTCACATAACTGCCAAGATAATCTTTGGAAAACCAGGTGCCTATGATTCCTGATGAACATGTAATGTACCTCAAAGCAACTTTTGTGGAATGAGGAGGCTGCTGAAGTTCTTGTTGTAGGATTCACATCAATCCACAACCTAAAGTTCTGCATGTTCATGTAACCAGACAAATGGAAACAGGCCTCGTCACTCATTCATAAATTGTTCATAGTATTTCTGTCTTCATACATTAAATTCAGCATGTCTTCACCAACTCATCTTCAAGAACCTGAATAATTTGAATCTTTTAAGAATGTTAGTGTAGATTGTTGTAAAAAATCCGCCTAATTATTCTCTTGGAAATCCCAAGTGCAGTGCCATACTGTTGAGCTACGTGATGTGGGCTTCTTTCAAGTACAACTCATACTTGCTCAATGTTTTCAGGAGCACACACTGTATTTGGTTTTCCAGGCTTTTTTATTGTTGTTGATGAAGTTTTTAAACCACTTTTTATTCCCACAGGAATATTGCAGCAATAGATTGCAATTAATTTGGAAATAGGTGTGGAAAGCATGACAGGGCTGCACATAAGAACCACTGTTTTGGTAAAATGCCTTGACAGTACCCATGCTGTGCTGCAATAATGTCCATTGCTACTGAATGCTAATGTGTCAGAAACCAGGTTGCTTGCATCTCCACCTTCTTCCATCAGCTGAAAATGATTCAAACACTTTTCAGAATAACTTTTTACTCTGCCTCACAGTGTTTTTGTTTTCAGTGCATGACATACTCAATTTCCTTTTGTCAATGACAGTGTGCGTTGGCAGCAGAGCGCAGAATGCTGTTGAATGCAGAGAAGAACGGAGGAGTTCTTCCAACAATCTCTCGCTGTTTTCAGTGTGCAAAAGATATCACTGGCTGTACCCCATTTGAATACAACATGTATAAATTCTGTTCCATTGAGTGCCTTAAACAACATCGTATCAGTGTAAAGGTTACTGGTAAATCTTGATAGTCCAGCAGCGAAATGCAATCATTTAATCCTTTGTACAACAGCATTTGTAGCTGCCAGAATCCAGAAAATGTTGTGTTTTAGAAACACGTGATTTTAAATATTTTCGCTATTTTATGTATGAGATATAATTGTAGGAAATCAAAGGAAAAATCATTATTTTCAAGTAGTTATTTATTAAAGAATCTATTCAATATGTACTAAGCAGATATGATACGTAAGCTTTATACATGTTTTTATATTGTGGTGTAACTGAAAAAGTCAGGAACCAGTCAGGAACCAGAAACAAAATCATTGGAGTGGAATAAATGGTTTTAAAACAAACATTATCAAAGTATTGTATGTTATTTTCCCATACCTTATTATTTTCTTAATATAAATGAGTATGACATTATTATTGAAGAGTTTTAAATGTTTTTTGTGGAACTCTGTTTTAATATTTAGTTTATCTTGTTTGTAAGTTGTATAAAATCAAGTATTTCTCCAGTTTCCTAATAGGAGGAAAAGAACTGATTAGTGACCTTTAGATATCAATATGTATGAGTTGCAATATTATCGCATCTATAAAATGAGCGTGACAAATGGTAAACTGTTTTAGAAGCACTATGCAGGCACACCAAAGACTATTTTAAATTATCATAAATTTCTCTGTATTTTTACTAAGCAAGATGGTGCATACAGTAATATGATGGGGTTTCTGTTTAGTGGGAGTGTGATTTAAGTTGCTGCCTAGACATTTAAGTGTAAGTTTTCTGTTGTTTCCATAAAATACTTCAGACAGAGGCTGGGATGATTCCTTTAAGCCACAGTCAATATCTTTCTATACCACTATCAGCTGAGCTGCCACTACAATCTCTAATGACATCAATGTGATGTTAAACTCCAGTCTTCCATCTTCCTTTCCTTCCCATATTAGCTTATTTGAGGCATTAATAGAAAGAATAGTAAAATAAATTGAAATATAGTACCACACAAAACTTGATTATTATTCAGCTCATTGCTATTTTGATAAGTGATACTTTTTTGTGTTATTTTTGTTACTGACAATGTAGTATTTATAAATATTATCCTAAAAGTAGTAAACAAAAACAACATAATTCCACAATTTGGTGAATATGTGATTGAAGGGTGGTTGTGTTCTGAAAATATTTATCTGATCTGAGCTTTTCTTTCATGTTGAGATTATTTTATAACCCTGTATTCAACATTGTTCATAGATATAGTTTTCATTATTTTTAGGTACACCGGATGGTTTGCTGATGTAGTTGAAATGTATAGTAAGATGTGACTTGTAAGTGCAAATGGTGTATGCACAGGAATATAATTTTGAGAGGTTTTATTTCATGATAGACGATGCATTCTGAACTGTTGAGACCTGTGTGTGTCAGTTTAATTAATGACAATCCCGCCTTAGTACCTGAATAGTGTAAATTTGCGTAGTTGTCTGTCTTCTGTTTTTGTTTTGAACGGCCAGTGTCGGTTGGTCACAGCCATTGTGCTCCCTGCCGCCGTTGGATAAGCAGCTGCAGGAGCAAGTCGTATAACCCTAGCTTACTTATTTGTTAGAAAGTTTAATTAATTTCTTTGCGTGTTTATGGGTACTTGCATTGTTTAATTCTTATATTTCGGGCGTATTGTAGTATTTGACAGTTGTAGCATCGTGCGTTAGTGTTTACTTGGTAGATTCTTATTTAAATTGCGTGTGAGTTTCGTATAGGAGGTGCAATTTCGAGTTTTAGTTACTGTAATCGTAAATTCAGCAGATTGTAGCGCAGTCGTTAGGCATTTGTACAGGTTAGTTGATACATTCTTTGCGTGTTTCGCTTGCGTTATCTAGGCACGGACTCGTGTTTCAGTAACTGTTGTTCAACATCGATTAGAATGGACAAGGACTGCGATTGCTGTGTTCGGATGAGGGCTGACTTGGCATCCCTTCGCTCACAGCTGCAATTGGCGCTGACTTCGGTCGCGCAGCTTGAGGCTGTTGCCAATTGGCACCACTGTGGGGAGCCGGACTTGGGTATCACGGGGATGTCAACCTCATCCCGTCTGTCCCCAGATTGGACTGCCGCTGTGGTTGCCCCGGTTGCTGCCCTCAGTGGGGCTGAGCCCTCGCCTGTGGTTGATTGGGAGGTCGTTCCAAGGCGTGGCAGGCAGCGAAAGGCGTCTCCGGAGGCTGATCAGAAAGCCTCCCCGGTGCGTCTGACAAACTGGTTTCAGGCATTGTCTCTGGCTGAGCCAGATGCAGCTGCCTGCCCTGTTTCAGAGGATCATTCTCATCCTTCAAGGTCCGGGCAATCACAGAGGGTGGACTTGCTGGTAGTTGGGAGCTCCAATGTTAGGCGCGTAATGGGGCCCCTTAGGGATACGGCGGCTAAGGAGGGGAAGAAATCCAATGTGCACTCCGTGTGCATTCCGGGAGGAGTCATTCCTGATGTGGAAAGGGTCCTTCCAGATGCCATGAAGAGCACAGGGTGCAGCCAGCTGCAGGTGGTGGCACATCTCGGCACTAATGACGTGTGTCGCTTTGGATCTGAGGAAATTCTCTCTGGATTCCAGCGGCTATCTGATTTGGTGAAGGCTGCCGGTCTTGCTTACGAGATGAAGGCAGAGCTCACCATCTGCAGCATCGTTGACAGAACCGACTGCGGACCTTTGGTGCAGAGCCGGGTGGAGGGTCTGAATCAGAGGCTCAGACGGTTTTGTGACCGTGTTGGCTGCAGATTCCTTGACTTGCGCCATAGGGTGGTGGGGTTTCGGGTTCCGCTGAATAGGTCAGTAGTTCACTACACTCAGCTGGCGGCTACACGGGTAGCGGAGGCTGTGTGGCGTGGACTGGGCGGTTTTTTAGGTTAGAAGGCCTCTGGAAAGTACGGGGTGGGCTGCAATGTCAAAGGGTGCATGGCAATTACAGGACGTGCTTGGATCAAGGAACAGTCAGAATTATAGTTGTAAATTGTTGTAGTTGCGCTGGAAAAGTCCCTGAGCTTCAAGCGCTAATAGAAAGCACAGAAACTGATATCGTTATAGGTACAGAAAGCTGGCTAAAGCCTGAAATAAGTTCTGAAGAAATTTTTACGAAGTCTCTGACGGTGTTCAGGAAAGATAGATTAGGCAGAATTGGTGGTGGAGTGTTTGTGTCTGTCAGTAGTGGTTTATCTTGTAGTGAAGTCGAAGTAGATACTCTGTGCGAATTGGTATGGGTGGAGGTTATACTTAACAGCCAAATTAAGTTAATAATTGGCTCCTTCTACCGACCCCCAGACTCCGATGATACAGTTGCGGAACAGTTCAGAGAAAGTTCAAGTCTCGTAACAAATAAATACCCCACTCATACGGTTATAGTTGGTGGGGACTTCAACCTACCCTCGGTATGTTGGCAAAAATACTTGTTCAAAACCGGTGGTAGGCAGAAAATGTCTTCCGAGATTGTCCTAAATGCTTTCTCCGAAAATTATTTCGAGCAGTTAGTCCACAAACCCATGTGAATTGTAAATGGTTGCGAAAACACACTTGACCTCTTAGCCACAAACAATCCAGAGCTGATAGAGAGCATCATGACTGATACAGGGATTAGTGATCACAAGGTCGTTGTAGCTAGGTTCACTACAGTTTCTTCCAAATCCATCAGAAACAAACGCAAAATAATTTTATTTAAAAAAGCGGATAAAGTGTCACTAGAAGCCTTCCTAAAAGATAATTTCCATTCCTTCCGAACTGACTATGCGAATGTAGACGAGATGTGGCTCAAATTCAAAGATATAGTAGCAACAGCAATTGAGAGATTCATACCTCATAAATTGGTAAGAGATGGAACAGATCCCCCGTGGTACAAAATAAAGGTCCGAACGCTGTTGCAGAGGCAACGGAAAAAGCATGCGAAGTTCAGAAGAACGCGAAATCCCAAAGATGGGCTAAAATTTACAGACGCGCGAAATTTGGCTCGTACTTCGATGCGAGATGCCTTTAATAGGTTCCACAACGATACATTGTCTCTAAATTTGGTAGAAAATCCGAAGAAATTCTGGTCGTATGTAAAGTACACAAGCGGCAAGACGCAGTCAATACCTTTGCTGCGCAGTGCCGATGGTACTGTTACCGACGACTGTGCCGCTAAAGCGGAGTTATTGAACGCAGTTTTCCGAAATTCCTTCACCAGGGAAGACGAATGGAATATTCCAGAATTTGAAACACGAACATCTGCTAGCATGAGTTTCTTAGAGGTAGATACCTTAGGGATTGCGAAGCAACTCAAATCGCTTGATACGGGCAAGTCTTCAGGTCCAGATTGTATACCAATTAGGTTCCTTTCAGATTACACTGATACTATAGCTCCCTACTTAGCACTCATATACAACCGCTCGCTCACCGATAGATCTGTACCTACAGATTGGAAAATTGCGCAGGTCGCACCAGTGTTCAAGAAGGGTAGTAGGAGTAATCCATTTAACTACATACCTATATCATTGATGTCGGTTTGCAGTAAGGTTTTGGAGCATATACTGTATTCAAACATTATGAATCACCTCGAAGGGAACGATCTATTGACACGTAATCAGCATGGCTTCAGAAAACATCGCTCTTGTGCAACGCAGCTAGCTCTTTATTCGCACGAAGTAATGGTCACTATCGACAGGGGATCTCAAGTTGATTCTGTATTTCTAGATTTCCGGAAAGCTTTTGACACCGCTCCTCACAAGCGACTTCTAATCAAGCTGCGGACCTATGGGGTATCGTCTCAGTTGTGCGACTGGATTTGTGATACTTTTTTATTTTTTAATGAGGTAATAATGCTTTGAATCTCTTTTACTGTAACATGAGATAAGGATAATTGTGGGGGTCTATTACTGATAGCTTTCTGTAGAAGAGCCAATGAGTCGTCCACAGAACCTTACAGCCTGACGTCTCTGCTGTTGACAAAAAGTGCCTGTTGAAGATTTCTGCAACCATTTCAGATTTCTTTACAATATTGGTACCTTGTTTAATTTCAATGGCTGTCCTGTTCCCCTTTTTTTTTTTAACCAGTTTCCCGCTTTATTACATTCCAAATTGTTTTTATTTTATCAGACTTATAAATTTCACACCTAATGCACATATTTTTCACTCATTTATTACCATCTTGAGGAAGCTACAGTAAAGTCTGTAGTGCTGACATTTCTTTGGATCATTACATGTTCTGAAGGAATAATATAGCATCCTCTTTGTTCTGCAGGATGTTTTTATTCCTGCAGTGATCCTGACTTATTGACAGAGCTTGCATGACTGTTTCCAGTTATTTTTTTTGGGAAATGTGGCTTCTAAGATAGACATAAATTCATTCAGAATTGTATTATACCTTTTGTTCACATCTGTTTCATTCAAAACTGGACTTCAGTCTATCTCTTGCAGGCTGGCATTGAAATTTTGGAGGGTTTCATCATTTGTTATCCTAAAAGAATTCCAAGGATTTTCAGAACTGTTGTTCAGATTGATGTCAGTGAGAGTAAACAATTGACCACCATGATCAGGAAGCCATACGATTAAATAAATAAAACTTTAACATTAACATTATATTCAAAACTGTCGCTATGTAACAGTTTGCATTAAATAAATGAACCAAGTAAAAGATAAACAATATTAGATGAGACAACTACAAGAGGTGGGCAGTAATACAAGTACCAGTAGAAAGCCAGCCTTAACAATTGAAAATACAGTTATATGGAATACATAGACAACTTGAATAAAGCAAAAGAACTTAATGAATACAGGAAACTGGGAATAAGTAGGAAAAGAGAGTGTGAGAAGTAATGAACAACAGAGATTAGGAGTTTAGGAGAGAGGAGGTGTTGAGCTGTGTCTCATCATTTAGGATTAGATCTGGACTGTGAGCAAGATGTTTGTTAATTCCCAGGGCTTCCAGCAGGTTGAGTTTATGGCCTTTGTTTGCTAAGTGAAGTACAAAGGACACTGGTTGGTAGTTGTGACCCCCACTCAGTACACGCTCAGCAAATGCAGTCAGAATTCTGCGTCCTCCAGCTGCATTCATATTCAGCCAGCCTGGTTGCTATATCTCTGTCTGACTGACTGATGTAAAATTTGTCACAATCAGAACAGATGATTTTGTATGCCCCACTGTATTTCGATTTTCTGGCTCTCCCTTTATTGGTATTTGCTGTGTTAATATTATTCTTCCTTGTTTACCATTCTATATCTTTGCCCGTTAGGTGGCTGCGTGTTTCTCATTTGATTTGTGCACATATTACATGTTCTTGTTACACTGTTGTATCATCTGAATCAATATGGTCTTCCCTGACACATATTACTTAATGAGATAGCATTTGCCAATAGATGTGCTGGAAGATGTGGGCTGTGCTTTAAAGATTGCATCAAGTACAATATGAATGCTTTTAATACAGACTGCAACAAATGGGAGGAGCTCGCAGAAGATCGCTACAGATGAAGGAAACTTGTCAGGAATGGCAGCAAGTTCCACGGCAGCACGTGGCTCACCAAAACTTTTACCTTGAAAGAGGGATGTAGACAAGCACGTCAGGCGAACCCCTCTTTTGGGGTGATATAAACGTGCCCCACCTATGGGTACCAAGTGGGCTCACGCAATTGGACTCGTAAGTCACCAATAAAAGCACCTGTGTGTTGCTACTTGAATCTTCCATTAAGAAGTACGGGGCATTATACACACATGTTCTACTGTTATGAATGTTCTGCCTCTAATGGTATGATGCATGGGAGTCTCTGTGCTGCCCTATGTACTATGCATCATTCATCATCCTGCATGTCTTGAAACATGAGTTCTCGTTTCAATTACGCACTTTATTTTGAGTGGAAATTTATAAGTTTGCTGCTGCAATTGAAATCTACTTGAGGGTTGTTTCTAGTGATTATAGCAATTTGTCCTTCAACCGAAACTGCTTTCAGGTGCAGTTTATTATCTATTGCTTGTTCTACAAGTTTTTCAGCTGTCTGTTACACTTCTTGTACATTTTGGCTAAGAGTGTCTACATTTGTTCTGCTTGCTGAACAAGTAATATGATCTCCTTTTGCTTCTGAGTGTTTACCTGCACCTGCATGTCTACATTCTCTATGCCCTCCAATATTGTTTTGTGCTGTTTTCATGTTTTCTCTGGTTTCCTGTATTTCCTTTTCTTCTTTCTGTAACTATGAGTTTATTTCAGTGTTAGTATTCTGCTAATTTTCTCATACTGATTCTGTTTCCTTGTTTTCTCATATTTTCATGTTTTGAACATATCTGCAAAGTTCATCTGTTGGTTTTCCTGACAGTCTTTTATTGCTTGAATTTCTGATTTTGTCTCCATTTTGTATTCTCCAGTTTTTCTATCTTGCCTTTTCTTTTGTTTGACACTTTCATTTCTTTCTTCCTCCTTTCTAGCATGCTGTTTGACAGTGACCATTTGAGGTGTAGTCATTTTTCATGTGCCTTCATCAAAGATGCTATATGTTAGCAGAAATTTTGTGTTACTTAAATTTCTCATCTGATAATCCTCTCAGTCTGACATGTCATCTTGTTTAATTTCATTTATCAGTATTAAAGACTCCACTTAACACATTATACCCACAAATACCTACCTAAACCACTATAAGACAAAAAAAGACACAGCACAAATGAATTATTTGAATGGGGTGGAAATCAGTAGACGTGATGCACATAGAGAAACAAACAAATTATTATAATTTGATAAAAAATGGATGATTTGTTCAAGTGTTTCATGAATTGGGCGAGTCAATAAAGCATTGATCCACCTCTGGCCCTCATGAAAGCAGTTATTGAGCTTGGCATTGATTGGTAGAGTTATTGGACAGGCATTTTCCTACTGAAATGTACACCGAGGGTGGCTTGCCATGCAGGGAACAAAACTGGCCATAGAATTTCGTCAACATACCACTGTGCTGTAAGAGTGCTGCGGATGACTACCAAAGGGGTCCTGCTATGAAAAGAAATGTTACCCCAACCATCACTCCTGGTGGTGAGGCCATATGGCAAATGACAGCCAGGTTGGTATCCCACCACTGCCCAAAGCATCACCAGACACAGTCTTCGCTGGTCATTGGCTCTCAGTTCAAAGTGGAACTCGTCACTGGAGACAATTCTATTTCAGTTAATGAGATGCCAGGCTACCCCGGACAGTAGTGGGATACAAACCTGACTGTCCCCCGCCATACAGTCCAACAGCCAGGAGTGATGGCATGGGGTACCATTTGCTTTCATAGCAGGATGCCTTTGATTGTCATCCACAGCACCATTAAAGCACAGTGATACATCGATGATATTCTATGCCCTATTTTGTTTCCCTTCATGGCAAGCCATCCTGGGCTAACACTTCAGTAAGATAATGCTCGCCCTCATACAATATGGCAAGAGTTGTCTTCATGCTTGCCAAGCTGTACCTTGACCTCTCCCCAATTGAGAATATTTGGAGCATTATGGGCAGTGCCCTCTAACAAACATTAGGTTTTGTCAATCGAACATGCCAACTGGACAGAGTTTGGCACAAAATCCGTCAGGAGGCCATTCTACAACTCCACCAATCAGTGCATAGCTGAATAAGTGTTTGCCTGAGGATCAGAGGTGGACCACCACATTATTGACTTGCTCAATTTTTTAAGTTATTTCTCTTGAATAAAACATCCAGTTTTCCTGAAATTGTAATAATTTGTTTGTCTGTACACATACATGACATTTATCAATTTCTGCCTCATTTGGATCATTCCTATAGGATGCATTGTCAAGGTTTTTTTTGGAGTGTAATATGCAACACTACTGTAGGCTTTACTATGCCAAGTTTCATGACTCACAATTGTGGCACTGTTATCATGTTCTGCTGCAATTCTAAATATTTGTCAACTGCAGCGATTCCGATTCCTTGCCTACAACTCTTTTGATGCTTTTGTCATTTCTAGTAGCTGCTGTGTGTGGTGATATTGCAGCTGACTGTTCAGTGTATGTTCTTCTCTCTTCATTCTTCCCTTGGTACATCCAGAGCATTTTTTGGTTCTATTTTCATGCCTAGTAATCCACTTGTAATGTTCATTTTTCTTGTAGTTGTTGCTTCCAGAGACTGGAACACTTCTGCGCTGTCCAAGGGAGGTCATTGAACTGTTTGTTACAACTTCTGAACCAGGGCTCCATAGTTCTGGGTTGGCAGTAGTAGGTCAACTTCGGCCTGCTAATATTTTGTGTCCAGCCATTGTCAATACTTCTGATCTAATATTACAGTACAGGATATACATTTGCTGTTATGGAGTGATTGTCAAGCAGTGGCATGCCAAATCAATAAGCACATACGCACTACCAGCATTGCATGACAAAAGTACAGCTTGTCCCATGAGAATTCATTCTGGACATTATGAACAAACTGAAACTGTTCCATCATAGTGATTGCTTCCACGGATTTGTCATTTCAGTCCTGTTACAAGAAACCCACAGTGAAGTGCCTTGCCAGTTCTAAAGGAATAGAGCAATGTCCAATCCCATCTGTTTGATTTAGCCCATGATGACATATTTTGAGTAAGGGAGTATAGTTGGCATGAGTTAATGAGGCAACCACATATAACACTTAATAACTGGCCAATTACATTCTTAAAGATGGCGGCCACAAGATAGACCATTATAGTGAAAAACAAACATAAAAAACAATATTTTAATTCCCTGATAAAATGAAATCAGTGGCATAACTGCGGAAATGAGCAGTTTTCAGGCAGGAGCAAACTAAAAATAGGTTAATAAATCATTCCAAAGCAATCAAAAACTCGTGCACATGAATTCCTGGAGAATAACCCAAACATAAATATACAGAAAGCACAAAATTGGAATCGAATTATTCATTTGAACAATACAGCTTAAATGAAGACAGGGCTCCGGACACTCCCACAAAAGAATCACATTATCAAATAATAACGTACATGAATTCTGCCAGAATAAACCAAACAAAAAAATGCAAAGAACATACAACTGGAATTGAATATTTCAGTTGACCTGTATAACTCAAATGAAGACGGGCATACCAGATAGATCTACACAAAACACTGACATAATTGAGAATCGACATATACAAATTCTTTCAAAATAAAGCAAATGAATCACAATGTATGATGGACCTATGTATCTCAAACAAAACCCGTGATACAACCTCCCCCCCCCCCCCCTTTACCCCCAGAAAAGGGGGGGGGGGGGCAAGAAATTGCACACATTAATGCTTCTATAATTAACTGAACAAAAAATGCAGACATTACACATTTGGAATCGAATTTTTTGCTTGATTTATGTAACTGAAATGAAGACAGTGCTAACAGAAACACCTTCAGAAAATGATGAGATAATTGGTAAACAACACACACAAATTCCTCCAGAATAATCCAAAAGCAAGTACTAAAAGAAACATGCAAGTGAAATTGCAGCATGTGTTAGGCCTATGTAATTCAAATGAAGACTAAGATACAAGACCCCTCCCCCAAGAAAACCACATGTAAATTACACATATGGATGCCTCTAAAACAGTGTTCATCAAACTTTCTTTCTCACGAGGCAATACCAGCATACTGGGACAACACCTCAACCTGCATATGTACTGATTTTATTATTAATTGGCAACCTAAAGAATTAGTATGTAACGAACCCCCAGTAGACTAGCTATAGTAAGAGCACAATAAGTTGGCCACCAGCCCCCAAGATCTGATTGTTAAAAGTCAGCAAAATTCGGAATTTCTCATGTCGACTATTCTCCATTTCAGATTACTACCACATCAGTGACCCCACAGTTGCAGTACTATAGCTGCCAGATGAAGTACAGTTTTGTTGTCTATGTGAGTGGATGATTAATCAATGAATAACAGTAATTGTACTTATATGTAAATGCATTATGCAATATGAGACACCAGCACAAATCTTCACTAAATGCTTTGAATGTCATTTTTCTTCTACTCATTGTGTTGTATTACAACAGTCCGCATTTCTTACTTCAAATTTGTCCATATACCATAGTAGCTGATCAAGTTGTGCACATCAGCATGTCAGAACTGGAAGATAAATGGTAAAACATTCCCCCTCTTACATCCTCTATAACCCCACAGTGGCCCTCTGCCACTGAGACAAGTGGCCAATTGTACTTAGCTGAGAGGATGAGTTCACCAACATCAATTAAAATTAATCACATCTTAAAATATTACTGTCTCTGTAGGTTTTCTTTTGTTTGTTACTGATCACGAGAACTGCATTATTAAGGTGGTCTTATGCATATTATTATAAGATATGGCTGAGTTCTGTGGGCCACACAAATACTGCAGGCCGCAGTTTGATGGCCATAGCTCATTTAAAAAAAAATTAAGAAAATACATGTGGAATTGCAGCATATGCTGCACCGATACGACTCAAACAGATAGGGATACCAGACATACCCCCACTAAAGAAGGACATAATCTAACAATAACACATACAAATACCTCCAGAATAATCAAAAAAAAAGAAAGAATAGAAAACCAAGGGCACACATACACAAATGAAATTGCCGTGTACACAGGCTCTACAGTATGTAGCTAACACGGAGACAATGATACCAGCCACTGAAAAAAATCTTATATTGTGGTTGACCTATATAGCTAAAACAAAGACAGGGATACCAGACACATCCCTGCTAAATGATGACACACAAATGAAAAAAGACACACAAATTCCTCATGAATAAACTGAAAGAAAATGTATGAAAAGCATTGGAGTGACACTACAAAGGAAATCGACAGGTCAAAAATCCCAAAAGCCTAAAAAACCAGTAAGTACCAAAGACTCAATACCATTCAACTGAACCATTATTACAAACATCATAAACAAACTTCCTGCACAAGAGTGAGCCACTGCTAACAACAACATGACCCCTATAAGAACAATAGATTTCATAAATGCAGCATCTCCATGGCGTCACTTGGAAAATGCAGCCAAACATTTATAAAAACCAGAATTATAAATAACATTACTACTCATTTCACTCGTGACAATTTGAGGTATGCATGTAGGTTCCTTGGTGACCTCACTCTCAATAAATTTGCCACATTACAAAAAAAGCCAAATAATAGTAAGAAAGAAATGATAATTATAATTCACTAATCATTTTGCACTCAACAACTTAAGTTGTGCTCTTAAGATCCTGCCTAACCTTAACTTTGGGAATCATGTGAAATACAGTAAGAAACAGCCAAATGTTTTGAGAAAACCAATCTATCAATAATTTAATCTATGTTCTCAAGTTCCATTCAGACCACACCCTTGTACATTGTGTCACATTAGGACTAAACAGCATAGTGTACAAACATCAGAGATCACACTAATGACTGAGATAACCACAGATAACAAGCTGTTTACATTCTGTGCAACATAAATTCATGATGTAAGACAGGACGTTTTGACGTTTTGGGTCAAAGCAGACAGGTGGAATCAGACCACGCACCTCACCCAGTTTTAGATTAATGCTGTGTTGGAATAGTATAAAGTGATTGTATCACACACATTAATAATTATTGACAGAAAAAACTCTGTTCACCATCAAGGAAGAGAAGAAAAACTTCTTTTATAACAGACCAAACATTGATTGCCTGTATAAACTGTGTCAAAGATAGAAAAATCATGTCTCGGAAACAGAAGAAATAAGGGAGCTACTGTCCACTTGTCTTAACGCCATCTTCCCCCAATATTTGCTCCACACCCTTCCTTAGTATCCAATAGCTAAAAGTAACTATGTATATCCATGTAACATTTTCTTATAATGATGTTCATGAATACTTTCATTCAGTGGCTTTTTTAACAAATCTGCTTGATTTTTGTCCATCAAAATATATCGAATGTCAGTGGATACATCCGTTACTTTCTCCCTGATGAAAATATGTTTCATGGCATATATTTTATTATTGATTTGTCTATATGATTCTTGAAGTGTATAATCGCTGCTTGATTATCACACCACATGGGTATTGACTCTCCAGTCAGTTATTTCAGGTCAAGATTCTGCATTAACTCTCTCATTCACACCACCTCTTTTGTTCAGGCTGCCACTGACACATATTTTGCTTCCATTATGCACAATGCAAGTGTAGCTTGTTTCATACTCACACAGTACATGGGGGTTCTTGTCAGTATTATCACATCTGATAATACTTTTGTGCTACCGGCCTTGCCACAGTGGTAACACGGTTCCCATCAGATCACCGACGTAAAGCACTGTTGGGCTTAACTAGCACTTGGCTGGATGGTCACATTGTCTGCTGAGTGTTGTTGGCAAGTGGAGTGCACTCAGTCCTTGTGAGGAAAATTGAGGACCTACTTGATTAAGAAGTAATGGAACTGGTCACAAAAACTGACAATAGCCAGGAGAGCGCTGTGCTTACCATATGCCCCTCCATAACCACATTCAGTAACGCCAGTAGGCTAACACGGAGATTGGTCGGTATCGTTGGGCCTTCCGAAACCTGTTTGGATGGAGTTAGGTAGTACTTTCGTGATCATCTATACAAGTAGCCCACTCAGCATCAGCAAATTCTTCAAGTGAGATGTATGTTTGGGTTGGTTACACCAAACAACACCAATTTAACAGTAGTTCATTTATTCACCTAAATACATCAAACGCTCACAATGAACTGACATGGCGGAACAGCCCATAGACAACGTTCAGTGTCCAAAGATGCTGCTTGGAGTCTAGAGACAAACGTATATCGATGCTGGTGTCGACCTCATCAGTGACACATAGCGTCCCCCCCCCCCCCCCCCCACCTTGCAGTATTGAGTATGGGGTGGTCTGCGGGAGCTGGACAATGGTCAGCTCAACAGCATCGTTGGGGAGCTGTGTGGGGAAATGTCATGAAGGAAGCTTCGACCACCAAACCTGGAAGTCGTTGAAGCGAGCCGGGCGTTGTACTGGGTATACTGGTCGTGTGACGACAGGTAGGCCGGCAGTTTACGGGTGGAACGGAGCGATGACGACGATGTCTCTGTTGGGCATGGTGAACATACAAAGCATATCCAAGTCAATGTCGGGTGGGAGGGGAACACATTTCACCAGGTGGCAAGGAATGGTGGAGGTTGTGTCATGAGCACTGGATGAAGAGAAACACACAACGAACAGTGTATTATTGCGCAGTATTATTGAGATGTCTTGGATCATGTCCGAGGGGACAGGCACAAACACCTCAAGCGAGGGCACGTAAAAAGGGGGGGGGGGGGGGGGAGAAACCTCTACAGGGTGAGGCAGGCGATGATGGAGAGGTCAAAGGGACAAGCGAAGGGCCCAACGGTGAGGGCGTGATCGTAGGTAAGCTCAGCGTGGGGAGCATGTGGTCACTCGATGGAGTGCGTGAGACTGGAGTTGAGGGTGAGATCGGAGGAGAGCTCGACGATTGGAGCTAGAAGTCACTCGATTGAGTGTGTGAGTCCGACATGGAGGGAATGGTCGGAGTGTCGTGAGCCATGAAAGTGAGTGGCGTGGTCGTGGCCTGAAGGGGGGAGGGGGGGGGGGGGGGACCTCTGAGCCAGAGCAAAGCGGATGTGAGGAGATAGTTTCTCTGACCAGATGGCGAGGAGAGCCGTGTTAGAGAGTAGATCGTCGCTGACCAGGGCACGTAGCTGTCTCCAGAGCTGGGAAGGTTAGTCATTGCCTAGTTGCTCGACGTGGACCACTTGCCATATTGCTGCCTCAGTTGAGTGTGCAAGCCGACGTAGAATTGTCTTTTTGGCTAGAGTGGACTGGGTAGCTGAGTCCGGGGCATCAACCAGGTCAGCAATCAAGTCCTCTTGGTCGTGCAGGTGGGTAATGCACAGAAACCTGGTTGACTCATCGAGTTTGTAATGGTCGAACACTTTGTCCACAATTTTGAAACAGGTTGTTGCTCTGTCGGGATTAAATGGCGGCAGCATCGGTAGGCGTTATAGAATGTTCGGAAGAACAGGTTGAGTTGAGTTCGTCGGGGCACTGCCTGAAACGAGCTGTTGTTGTTGTAATATTCCAGGAGAGTATGCCTCCAGAGGATGTGGCAGCGATGGCTGTTCGGGTGACAGCGTGAAGGTGACGTGTTGTGGTTGAGCACGATCTGTCGCGGCGCAGAAGGCCGATGTGGGTGAGAGACCATAATGTGTCGATTGTGGTTGCGGAAGCTCAACACATTGTGGGTGTGTTCGGATTGGCGCATTGCGGAAGACTGTCACGGATGAGGCTCCGAGATGTGTCGAGAACGGTAGCTGAAGCTTGACTGGAGCCAGCACAGGGGTGACAGGTGAGAAAAAGTTCAACGTTTGAGAATGCGTGTTAGTCTGTGGAAAGCTTGACGTATGATCAGAGCCAGTGCCACCTGTGTTGCAGGGAGGCTGCGGAGGTGCGGGCTGTCCAGAAGCACAGTCTGGGAAATGATGTTGAACGTGGGACGGAATGTGTGAATGTTCACTGTTCATAGTCACTCCACTCAAAATGGTGTGCGGATAAGGGGAATTTCGTGGCACAAAACACTGAGGCGTAGCAGTGGGACAGAGGTGGAGGTCAGGCACAGATAACAAGTTATTGTTCCTGTTGCAAGCCGAGGTATTGAAGTAGGAACCAAGGCAGGCGCGGGTATGGTCGAATGCTGAGGAGGTTGACTTATGAATGAAGCAGTTCTGGCCATGTGGCAGGAATCCGTGTGGTACTGCACAGATTGAGGCATGGCAAATCGTTGTCCAACGAAGCATTTGCAGAAAGCGGCATTGGTCCCGCACTGCACGGAGATCCGTAAGAGGTAACTGCACCATCGATGAGGGAGGGCACGTGTGGTGGGAACTGAGGCATCTGATAGCCAGAGTCATGCACACTCCTAATCTCACTTATTGTTGCAGCCTCGAAAATGTCCAGTGAAATTGGCATAATCGTCGAGTGAGAGGCATCGTGTTGCAGTCCTGGTGGGTGTACTTCACCCGCAACACAAAGAATGTCGATCACAAAATCCGGCATTAGGCACTGGGCTGAAGTCATTGTTCAAATGCTGTGTAGATGTAATACACGCGAAAATAACCAACGCAGAGGTCGCGGACACAGTAAAATGGCGAAAATGGAAGATGTTACTACTTGGGGTCACCAGTGAGGTGGATGTTCAGGTTGGTTACACCAAACAACACCAATTTAACAGTAGTTTGTTTATTCACCTAAGCACATCAAAGGCTCACAAAGAACTGACATGGCGGAACAGCCCAAAGACAATGTTTAGCATCCAAAGATGATGCTCGGAGTCTAGAGACAAACGTATATCGATGCTGGTGTTGACCTCATTGGTGCCACACAAGTATTCAACCATTAGGACAGTATGAGAGTTTGTAATGTGCTGTTTCCTTCATACATCATATCCTTTTTATTGCATTCCAGTAGCTCATACTAAATTTTGAACACTGTTGTGACAACTTTGCCACCGAGAAAGGTATGTGTGATTGAGTATTCTGTGAAAGATAAAAGAGTCCATCAATAGACTCAAGGTATGGAAGATTTTTTACTCCATCATTACATTTTTCATCAAGGAAATTTGGTTTCATTTCCATTGGGATATTGGCTCCCTTAGTATTTTGAAGTGCAAATAGGTCAAGTAGTTGACTAGTATACTCCCTCTGAGAAAGACTAATGTGACACTATGCCCATGTGCTTGATTTCAATGCAGCTCTCTAGAAGAGTTTTCACCTTTTGTCTCACCTCTTTCTGTGCAGATGTAAGCATATCATCCACATATACTGACAATAGCTTTCCCTTCCTATGCGCCAAATTTATATACACATGGATCTGTATCATTTTAATAAACCTCAGTTTTTCTAGTGAAGTATTTAAATGATCATTCTAGCATCTCCCACTTTGTTTCAGCTGATATATTGACTCATTTTACGTGCAGAGCAAACTTTCTTGGCCTTTCAGGATGAAACCTCCTGGCTGGGGCATATATATCTTTTCTTTTAATTTGCTATGCAGGTGTGCATTCTTTATATCACACTGATCAATGTGCCAATTTTTCTCGACATTCAGTATTGAAACAAGAGCAAAAATCTCTTTATAGTCTACACCTAAATCCCTTTGCAATTAAACAAGCTTTAAAAATTTGCTTCTCACCAATTATCTTCTTTTTAAATACCTGTGTGTTCTTTACTGTAGTTACACCAGATGGTACCTCGACCAATTACCAAGCATCATGATTCTAATAGAAGTTAATTCTTCATTTATTGAAACTATCCTTTCCATTATACCATCAGAATTACTGCTTCATGATACAAAAACAGTTTCTCGTCATTCCTTTCTCGTATGTTTATTTTTGCTTCTCCAGTGTAAGGTTTACCTGTGTCATTAGAGGAAATTTGCATAAACCCATTTTTTCTTTGTTGTATCCTTTCTTGGGCTGCACTGATTTCATGAAGTTTCAGCATGTTCCACGACTTCCCAATTACCTTCAGTTTCTTCCACATTTTCTCCCTGATCTGAGAAACCATAAAATTCATCTTCAGTTTTACAATCTTCTTTGTCACTTCATATATCATCTTCTGTACTTCAGAATGGTAATATTCCTTCATTGTACGGTTCAGTAAAATAACTGTTTTGTATTTTCAGTTGAGCATTTTTCATTCAAAAATTCTTTGAATTTGCAGTCGCTAGATTCCACAATCTGCTTCATTTCTGGCATCCAGATCATGTATCCACAGTCATATAAAGAACATCCGATAAGAATGTGTACTATATGTGAGCGAAAACTTCATATCCTATCATCCTGTATCCATTAACGTGTTACTGAGGCATTCAGCTACACTGTTTTGCCACAGAGACTGTGTCATTGTTACTTTATACTGAATTACTTCATTTTCAAAGAACTGTGACCAGAACAGAATTCTAGGCCATTGTCATTGTGGATTCTCTTCAATTATTTATAAGCTTGGTTTTTGTTTGAACTGTCATGATGTGGGAATATTTTAGTTAAATCTAATAAAGTAAGTGGAACAGTTATGGTGGAGCTTCTTGGCAGAGGCCAATGGGTATGTGCTGCCAGGTGCCACAAGGGGGGGGGGGGGGAGGGGGGGGCAAACCCAAATACTTGTAAATTATAGCTCTTTCAGAAGCAGCTGACTCCCAGTCATCACTTTATGGCCTACCAGACTTCAACACATGAGTAACACTTGACAGGAAGAAGCCAGTTCCGGATTGTGGGTACTAGGTGAGAATTAAGATGATCACATGTAGATGTTCCAGAAATGATAATGAAGAGGGTCATATGTGACACAATCCAAGTGGAAGAAGTCACTTAGGAAGTATATAAAGGGTCATCAGTGGGCAGTAGGGAAAAGTCATTGAGTAAGCAGGGTATTAATGAAGGTGCAAGCAACTTGGATGACAGTAGATAATGATGGAACTGTAGCAC
Organism: Schistocerca gregaria; assembly: GCF_023897955.1. Taxonomy (NCBI): domain Eukaryota; kingdom Metazoa; phylum Arthropoda; class Insecta; order Orthoptera; family Acrididae; genus Schistocerca; species Schistocerca gregaria. Next base: position 785,710,668 of record NC_064922.1, read on the forward strand.
TTCATCCTCGAGAAGACAGTACTACACCAGGCAACACAACATCTGATAGGCGAGTAGCAATTGTACAAGTGTGTTATATATAATTTTTTTTCATTGAATAATGTTGAACAGAGACAATCTGTCTGTCTCAGTTGTCAGTGTAGTGAATTTCACTTGCTGGTAGAAAAACTAGCTGAATAGGACTTACCTCCCGTGAGCTTGGACCAGGGATATGATGATTAGGCTGAGTGGCTTTTTTGTTAGTAATTAGGCTGAGTGGCCATTGAGTTAGTAGATAGGTGAGTGGCCGTTGAGTTAGTAGTTAGGCTCATTGGCCATAGACTCAGTACACGGCAGAATAAATGGAATGACTACAATTGGCTGTAAGCTAGGCACCGCAGGTAATACATTTAATAGTGACTGGAACAAGAGGCCATGTGACTCTTGTCTCTCAATAGCCAATATGTAAGAGGACACAATCATAATGAAAGGGGTTTCGACAGCAAAGGGTCCGTATCGGGTATAAATTATCCATATGTGTTTTAAGGGATTTGGTAGTCATACAACTCACATAAAATATGTATAATGACAAATAAACTTATTTAATGAGTACATGTGTTGTTACTTCGGATGATTGTCATCCCTGTTAAAGATCCTTCTCTGTCCCCCGGCACCAACCCTAAAACAGCCAAGGATGTTCTACTCCCTGTCTACTTTGTTACAAAGGTCAATGAGGGTAAAACACAATGAATAATATTGTTGTCAGCATCCTGATTGTGCCATGCAGGTGACACCAAATCTGCACTGGTAGCTTCGGCCTGTGTTTCTTGAACAATGAACATCTATTGCCTCTCAAACATGGAATGTCAGTATGTCCCAAGAGATCACTATTAACAAGTTCTGAAGTGATTATTCATTCCTTCAAATCTTGTGATAAAGTTTTCAGAAACAATTTTCATGTCAATTTACCTGTCAGTCATCACACGGATTTATTCACCTTTTCACAGTGTTATCCTAAGACCGCTCCCTTTTGTATCATTTTGTTGATTGTTCTCTTAAACTGATGTGTATCATTTGACAATGCCACAAGTCTAGTGATTTTATGTTAAATTCATTATTTCTGAGTACATTTATTGATCTTTCATCTGCACACAGCTTTACATTTATGTAATGTAAACAACCTTTCTGTTGAGTTCTAATGAGCAGTCTTACAGATTCATTATAGATTTTGCAACCCTCTTTATTGAAAATAACCTGTCATTTTCAGTTAGCTCTATCACAGTGAGATTTCATGGTTGACAACAGGTACAAAAATTGTATTTTTAGCTAAAATATTATTGTCAATAAATGAAAACAATTTTCATTTGGAACCATTTGACGAGTGGTTCCAGAATCAACTATCCAGTTCAACACCTCATTTATTTTGTTCTTTTGTGATTATTCTCTTTTCAGGACAATTTTTGGATTTGTGACCAACTTAATGACAATTGTAACAAACAAAAGTACCATGTGGTGTTGCTTTCTTCTTTGTTTATTCTTGTTCTTTGTCACATTGTTCCATAACTAGCTTTCTTTGGTACCTTTGAGTGCAATACTAGTTTACAAGGACATTACAGAACGTTTATCTCTATTATATTCATGACGTCTACCACCACCAGCAAACAGATGCTTTCTAACTGTAGTGCACATGAAATCATTAAGTGTCACATTGCACAAAGGTCTAACTACTGCATTCCATTTGTCCCGAAGTCCACATAGAATAGTCAGTGCTAGATCTGTGTCTTCAATTTCATAACCAATGTTGCTAGATCTGGTACAGTTTAGTTTATCAGTCCTAGGTAATTTTCCACAGAGTCACAATTTTTCAATTTTAGTGAATATAATGTCCATGTCAGTTGCACACTTTGATATCCTTTGGGAAGTATAAATTTTGCTGACGTGTTGGTTTTTGTACTGGACTCTTCATCTTGATAGGAATGGCTGGTAGCTGTACTTCCATGTACCAGAGGTGCCACAAGTGTTACATTTATAAGCAAGACACATCACAATTACTGTCAGTTACTTATGCGCTACGCTGGGAAGGGTAACCAATTGCAAGATCTGAATACAGTGAGTATCACAATCAGTAGGTGAAAACTGAAATGGATGAAAGTGTACAAAGGGAAAGGGTGATGAGTTATTTGTGTGGAAAAATGTTCCAGAATCAGCCCTGACTACTTCACATAACTAAATCAGTAACATACAAAAAATGACAAGACTTGCCTTTAGAATTCACAACAGTTTCTACTAGACACTATTTAGTACTTTAAGTCCATATAAAAAGTCCCATCAGTGTTTAAAGTTCATTCACAACATGTTAGTTAGCATTCACACAGTTACACAACTCCACTCAAGTTAGCCATTTTGTTTCTGTCCCAAATGTTGCCAAGGTTGTTTCAAGTACACTGCAGCTGGGAAGCTCTTACACAGAATCCAAATTTCTTTCCATATGATTTCCATATTTTTGAAGCCCCGGAAGCAAAAAAAAAAAATAGTGGTTCTGTAGTGTAATGGAACATCCTCCTCTATCATTACTTTTCCTTAGCAGTAGTTGTCAATACCAATATTATTTTTCAAGTTTTCGACAGGTCTTTATTATCTAAGTTGCTTTTCTGAAAACTTTCATGTAATTTTATACACAGTATGTTATACTTCAAGCTACAATTTATGAAAAGGAGTAACTTTTTAAAATATTTTAGTTTCGATGTTATAATCGATAAGTTATGTTTATTTTTTTTAGAAACATTTGAAATTACAAATTATTACCACATTTAAAATTTCTATTATTAATTATGCAATCCTGTACTGTCTACTATGCTTATTTTTGGATTCATTTATGAAATAGTAATCGAAATTAAAGCTAATATAAATTCATTTGTTATGAAAAATTGTAAACCATTTGGAATATTGTTATTTCCGCAGAGTGTGAGTATCGTAAGCATGCCTCTGATGTGTTTGGCTGTATTTTTGTGCAAACAATGTGATTTTGAATTTTTTAATGTGAAAAATCAAAATACTGTATAATATACTAAAACATGAGAAAATATATTTACTTAAAAAAATGCTGCAACAACAATCTTCCGATTTGTTTAGTTCAAACCAACCATGGGGACATGATTGATATTTAAATCCTCAAGAATCAAACAAGAAGAACTGGAGCTAGCTCAATATGACAAGCTAAGTAAATTAGAAAGTTTATTGTAATCTTTGCTCCTCTCAAATCTTCACAAAAGACTTTGGTTATTAATTGTTTGGACTGAGCATTGTTCAGTGTGGACAGTTGGTGGAAGTGGGAAGGAGGGGGGTTGGGGGGGGGGGGGTGGATTACAGATGTGGGCATTGTCTGTGATTAATTGACTAATAATGAAGTTTTGTCTGTTGCAGAAATTGTTTTATTTTGTTGATTTTTTAAATTTACATATGAAATTAATGTTCGATCATATGGAGAAAAACTGAAAGCTGCCTAACAAAGGCTCTTTATACCAACAGTGTACAATGTACTACCAATAATGGTGGACCGAATCGAATGAAAGTGAGGAGGACTTTACAACTACAACCAGGAACATCAAAAAGGAATGATAAGTACAAATTATTTGTGAAGTTAATTTGTTTGTGGACTTGTGCGCTTGTTGACAAAATGAATAGGATGAAAACAAAAGCAAGGTAGAATTGAAAGCTGCAGGATCCAGTCAGTACATGTTTGAGTGGAGCGAAATCTTAGACAGTATAGAAACAGTAAAGACTAATGTTTTGCAGTTAATTCTGGTGAAACTAGAGGAAATGAAGACAGATAACAATAGCAAATTTAGTGCAATTAATGACCATTTAACTGAAATACGAACTGATAATAATAACGAATTTGCTTTGCTACAGGGTCAATTTCTATTGGAAACTGGAAACAGTAGTAAAATGAACAGGGTTCAAGATTTAGACGGTCAACTTAGTAATCAAGTTTCAGAGTTAAAAAATGGCTTGTCAGAGGGGTTAAAAAATGTGAATGAAAAAGTTGTTTCAGAAAATAAATTTATTGCTTTAGAAAATGGGTTTGTAGCTGAGTTGAAAAGAAGGCTGTAGTGGAAAAACTGTGTGCATTGGGAACTACCACCCAACAAAATGCTGGCAGTTTAAACCAAATAATTTTAAATGTAGAAAACAATATACAAACTAATGTAACACTCTTTCCAAGCATCAATCCTGACTGGCGGGGTCTGCTGGTTAATCGGATGTGGCATCTTAATTTTAAGGGGTGGCCGTTTGCCCTTCCTGTTGCCACTTCATACCCCTGAGAAGGAATTAGTGTACCCCCACTGTCTGTGCCTAGTGTAATCCATGGAATAGTGCAAATGTGTTCAGATGTCTGTGAGCTGTGTAACTGAAGCAGAAATGGGACCAGCCTGGCATTCATATAGCGTGATGTGGAAAACCACCTAAAAACCACATCCAGGCTGACCAGCACACTGCCCCTCATCGTTAATCTGCCGGGCAGATTTGATCCGGGGCCGGTGCACCTACCCGAGTCGAGGAAGCAGCTCGTTAGCACTCTCGGCTACTCTGGCAGGTATACAAACTAATGTAACTGTTTTAGATAAAAAAAATTCAGTAGTTCAGGAAAGTTGTATTAACAAAAATCTGTGTGCAAACAATGGTATTGCATGGTCCAACACTCCTATCAAAAGTTTTCTATCAGATAATTTACTTCCAGTGCATTTTCTGCACCACTGCAGAGATAGCTTTGTGCCAGGCATGAATGAGAATCAAAAAATTAAATTTGTTAAAAGATTTCTTGAAGGTCTGTCATGGATAAATTTAAATTTAAGTCAGTGGGAAACATATCAGAGATTCAAGAAAAGTTTTTTATATAAATTTTGGTTGGAAGCAGAACAGGGGAGAGTCAAAAGTGAATTTTTGAATGGTCCTAATTATAGGAATAGGGACGGCACTTTGAAAGAGTTTTGCAAGAAACAATTTAAAAAATTAGTACAGCTTGACAAACCATTTGATGAAATTACCTTGATTGATGCACTAACCAGAAAGATTGCAGTGGGATTTGATACACAGACCTGACAATTGTCTTGAACAGTTTTTACGATATGTTGTGTAGGGCTGTAGGAAGAAGCATGTACCATAATAATGGGAATGAGAGAAATCACAATGGGAGTAATCACATAAACAGAGATAATTGTAACTTCCATCATGATCAAAGTGTCAGTAGAGAGAGAAATTCTGAACAACAGCAGAATAGGAATAATGGGATTAACCATGGGCATTTTAATAGAAGAAAGAATCATAGCAGTAACTACTGGGGAAATGGAAATTCGCCTTAGTGAAAGTCCGGAATTTGGTGCGAGGAAACGTACCAAGCACAATACCCCTAAGTTACACTTGCAATTAGACAGTAATAACAATGTTTATGATATGGCACTTGTATCTGAAATTGAACAAAAGGAATATCAGATATCTCATTTATGTTTTGATAAAAAGTTTTGAGAATTATGGTGATGTAAGTGTTAATCAATTTACCGTCACACCTATGACTTTACCTGGAAGAGTTCATGACAATTAAATGAAATCAGTTTCTGCAGATTAGACAATAATAATAATAATAATAATAATAATAATAATAATAATAATAATTAACACTAACAGCATTCTAAAATAAGAAATCTATCACTAGATATTTAATGTAAAAGGATCTACCCATTTAGTCACATGTCATATATGTATCAAAATGTAAAGACCAAATCTATTAGATATCAGAAGTATAAAGTTGTATGAACCTGCAAATATAGTGTGGCATAGACTTAAACTCAGTCAATAGATATGACAGAACTTCAGAAATCACTTCATCTTACACACTACATCCTGACAAAAGAGAAAGAATTTTGTGGAAATGCGCATTGTTGGTGTAAAGATAAGAGGAGCTACAGGTAAGCAAAGTAAACTGTAAAATCTGTGGTACTTGTAACTTTTAATAGAGAAGACAAGACCTTTGAATGTGGATACTGAGTGATTCCTAGCCTGGAAGAAATAGAATTCTCGGTATGGATTGGATAGTGCAAGTTGAGGTAGAGTGCTAAAGAAATGTTTATTTTGAAACCGAAAAGTAACACTTACGTGAAAACTAATTTCTGTGTTTTAAACTGTGGAAAAAGTTGTAACCATTTGCAAAACAATGACAACCAAGGTGAGTACCAGATGTTTTATGATTATATAAATTTTGATGAGACTGCAGACTAGGATTTTGAAAGTGTAGTAGTTCTAAAGTGAGGGAGGATAAAACTCTTAACGACCAACAAGAGGAACAACTTAGGAGTTTGTTACTGGATTTTAGAAATGTTTTCAGTGAAAGACCAGGGAAAGTGAAAGTCTACCAGTGCATGCTTTATCTTAGAGTTCATTAACGTTTCTTTCTCAAGCCATATGGTATACTTTTTTTAAAAAAGGAAAGATTTAGAGAAAGAAATTCAGAAAATAGAAATGTGGGGAGTAATTGAGAGAACTAGGAGTGCTTACAATAACCCTTTGGTTGTGGTAAGTAAGAGAAATGGTGGAGTGAGAATTGTTTTGAACTCAAGACATCTTAATAAGTTTCTCATCAGTGGGAATGACCATCTTGAGAACATGCACGATATGTTGCACAAATATGATTATGTAAAATTCATGAGTAGTTTGGACTTCACCTCTGGATTTCAGAAGATTCCACTTGACTTTATTTCTAGAAAGCATATAGCACGTTTGTATGGAGGTACGTGTTTTCAATACTGTGTGGTGCCATTTGGCCTAAATGTATCTGTAGCTGAATTCACAGGAGCTATGTATTCTGTCTTGGGAAGTGAAGTGAGTTCGACATTAATATTGTATGTTGATGACATTTTGATCACTGAAAATACTTTGGAACAACACTAAGATCTGTTAAGAGATGTGTTGGAATCAGGAGGTATGACTTTGAAAATAGGTAAGTGTAAATTTGGTGTGGAAGAAGTAAAATTTTTAGGACATGTTATATCTGAGAAAGGAATTGCACATGATAAAGAGAAACTTGATGCTACTGCTAATTTTCCTGCTCTTTGCAACAAAAAACAGCTTAAATCATTTTTTTTAGACTAAAGGGATTCTATAACTCTGAATGCTTCACACCTGTGTGAATTTTTGAAGAAGAATACTGTTTGGGACTGGAATCAGGAATATCAGGATGCTTTCAATGATATCAAAGGACAGTTGTGTCAAAGTCAGATATCGAAGAGACCAGATTTGTCTCTTCCCTTTATGTTATGACAAAAGTAGTGATGTTGGTTTGGGTGCTCATTTATTTCAGAGAGTTGAAGCTGAAGGTGACACGTTCCACATCATTACGAAGTGTCGTATTCATGATCTATGGAACAAGTATTAATCTAATCTAATCTAATCTAATCTAATTGAACATCGATCACTTGCATTTGCTAGTAGAGTATTGCAGTAGTATGAAAAGACATACACTGTGATGAGAAAGACCTTTTGGCTGCACATTGGGCATTCAACAAGTTTAAAAATTATTTACTAGGTCACAAAATCATTGTCTATACTGAACACAAAGTGTTATATTATCTTCAGGACTGTAAGCTGTACTATAACAGAATTATGTGTTGGGCCTTGTTTTTACAGCAGTTCAATTATAAAATCAGATACATTAAGGTTGCTGATGCTTTGTGTGGGCTACCTTTGGGGAGTGACTCATCTCAGAGCTTTGGAGAATGAGAGAAAGAGTTTAAAATTATGTACTTGAGAGGTGTGAAGGAGGAAAAAGAGATCTTTAAAATTTGCAAAGATATCTGCAGGTATCAAAATCATGATCAAAATTGGAAATTGCTTAAGAGCATGTTGGGTAAGAAAGGAGGAAAAAATACTGAGAGCAATATTATAATGTACACAAGGGTATTTTATTCAGGAGACATAACACTGACTCAGATGATTGGAAGCTATATTGTCTGGAACAATGTATTGATACTTTAATTACTTATACACATGAGAGTTTTGGTCATTGTGTATCAACCAAATGCACACAAAAGATTCAGGAAAACATCTGTTTTTATGACATAGGAAGGAGAGTCAAGAAGAATAATGCCAGCTGTGACAGATGTCAAAGAGTGAAGGTAAGTAATCAAACAACTAGATGTCGAATGCAAAACATACTGCATAATAGTAACCTAGACTTCCTGTCCGTTGCTGTCTATGGACCTTTGACTAAGTTTAAAAATGGATTTTGTTATGTTTTTGTGCTGGTTGATGTGCTTTTGAAGTTCATAAAGCTGTTCCTCTTAAGAAAGCTACCAATAAGCAAATCATTTCTAAGTTTGAAAACGCATGTTTCCAGCAGGTGGGTATCCCTAAAACAATTTTATTTGACATTGGTTCTCAGTTTACATCACAAGCTCCAAAAGGTATTGTTGATCATGCAAATATAAGGCATATTGTAACCTGTGTGTATCATCCATTGAGTAATCCTGTAGAAATATATATGAGAGAAATTGGAAGACTGTTTAGAACATATTGTAGTAAGAATCATACCAGGTGGATAGATTTTGAGGATATTATGTACAGCTTACAACATTCTTCAACAGGTTTTTCACCATGTGAAATCATTTTTAATTGCAGACCATCTAACTTTATGTCTGAGAATGTTGAGTTTCCACTATGTAAAATTCTTTCACCGCAAGAGAGAGGAGTGTGTCCGGGAGATAATGAAAAAGCAGGAGGATAGGAGAAAGCAGAGACATGATGGTAAAGGCAGATTTTCTAAGTTTGAGGTAGGAGATCTTGTGTTGGTGAAAGCCAAAGAGAAATCTAAAGTGTTGATTGACATCTGAGATAAAGAAATTCTTTAATATTTACATAGGACCACTTGAATTTTACATAATCATATTTGTGTAACATGTCGTGCATGTTCTCAAGATGGTCATTCCCACTGATGAGAAACTTATTAAGATGTCTTGAGTTCAAAACAATTCTCAATCCCCCATTTCTCTTACTTACCACAACCAAAGGGTTATTGTAAGCACTCCTAGTTCTCTCAATTACTCCCCACATTTCTATTTTCTGAATTTATTTCTCTAAATCTTTCCTTTTTAAAAAAAGTATACTATATGGCTTGAGAAAGAAAGGTTGATGATCTCTAAGATAAAGCATGCACTAGTAGACTTTCACTTTCCCTGGTCTTTCACTGAAAACATATCTAAAATCCAGTAACAAACTCCTAAGTTGTTCCTATTGCTGGTCGTTAAGAGTTTTATCCTCCCTCACTTTAGAATCTCTACTACACTTTCAAAATCCTAATCTGCAGTCTCATCAAAATTTATATCATCGTAAAACGTCTGGTACTCACTTTGGTTGGCATTGTTTTGCAAATGGTTACAACTTTTCCCACAGTTTAAAACACAGAAATTAGTTTTCACATAAGTGTTACTTTTCGGTTTCAAAATAAACATTTCTTTAGCACTCCACCCAAAACAACCATCAACTTTCACTATCCAATCCATACTGAGAATTCTATTTCTTCCAGGCTAGGGATCACTCAGTATCCACATTCAAAGGTATTGTCTTCTATATTAAAAGTTAAACGTACCACAGATTTTACCAGTTTACTTTGCTTACCTGTAGCTCCTCCTATCTTTACACCAACAATCGCATTTCCACAAAATTCTTACTATACTTGATCTTGTCTCCAAATTGTTCAAGTATACCACAAATCGGGCTACCTGTATCAATCAAACGGTTTCCTACCCACTGATCAGTCTTACTTTTAATGTAAGGACACCCAAAATCTGAATCATCCTCTCTGTTGTCAGACACTTCATGCAAAAGATCACTTTCAGTTTCATCAAATGGTATATCCACACTGTCTTCACAAGAATTCATCAACTTTATAGGTATCATAACGTTACTTTGACTACTCATGTTGTCAGGTAAAGATTGAACACAATGAATAGATTCCATGGCACAACTAACAGCACTTGTTACAGAAAGTTCACATAACACATTACTGTCAAAATTACACTTCCTGCTTATATCCTCTTTCACTTCATTCCACCAATTGGGATACAAATTCTGACTAACCGCAGCTAAATTATTGCAGAATGCACCTTTGTCTAAGTTATCATCAATCTAATCCCATAGAAACTTCAAAAAGTTTTCACCTTCATTCTCCAGGCTCATAGATACCTCACCTTCACTGTTTGGGTCACTACTCTGAATGACATTAATGAAAAACTGTTTTAACTGGACTGGTATTCCATGACCCTCACTTACATCATCGTACACATCACTTACCTTACATATATTGTCAACATCATTTACAAATAACTCTGAAACTTCATTATTCTTAAACTCAATGAATCAGTTTCTGCAGAGTACACAATGATAATAATAATAATAATAATAATAATAATAATAATAATAATAATAATACTGGGGCCTGCCTCCAGTATGTTCTGCCAGTCATAAAAGGCGACGAAAAGAACAAACCACTAATAAGGCTTACCCCCCTTTTAGTGTGATTAGTCGGTTCAGGACAGAACTAATGAAGCCTTGGACAAGCACTGTCATGGTCGGGGACAACGCTTGAACCCTTTGCCCGTCCACAATGGTAACAACACTGCTAGCCACACGGAAAATGATTTAAATCCAAATAGAGGTGTTTTGCAGGATATGCTTCCTGCAAACACTCTAGAAGGAAAACAAAGACAGAGGATGAGATGGTCAGATGAAGTTAACCGACACCTCATGTTCTGTTATTACCAAGCAACAAACTTAGGAACCAACACAACTGGATACAGATCACAAGTATACACAACATTTATTACCAGATACCCAGAATTAACAGTGACTAGCTGATCAGATCTGTGTAATAATAAAAAATAACAGGATACCCCAGTCAGAATTAGAAAACATCAAACAACAGGTACAACAAATACTGGAACAAAATAATGTGCAATCAGAAGAAGAAGAAGCAGAAAATACAGTAATGGACTCATACATCCCAGAGCAAACAAACAAAGAACACCATGCATCAATTAAACAATTAGAGGAAAACGAAATCTGAAGACGGCCACCAGAACATGGACAAATAGAACATGAAGTGATACGCATGTTAGATATAGAAGAAAAATTTCAGCTAACATATATAGAATACAAAGTCACAAATACAGACATCAGACCATTCTTGCATAGACCACCAATTAACCCACAAGTCAAAACAACAGTAACAACTATCAACACAATCATACACAACAAAATAGATGAAAATACAACTATGGAAGAGTTACAACTACTTGTTTATATAGGAGCACTCACTACACTAAATATACTCACTAGGCAGAGATCTGAACCAACCAACACACAGAAGAAACCCACAAAATCAGCATGGCAATACAGGCTACACACCATAATAGAAAAACTGAGAAAAGACATTGGACAGCTAACAGAATTTAGAAGAAATGAAATGTCAGACAAAAAATAAAAAGATTAGGTAAAATCTCACAACAAGAAGTGATAGAGCAATTAGATGAAAAGAAGCAGAAATTACAAGCATCGGCCAAATGACTTAGAAGATGGAAAAAAAGTGAAAATAGAAGGAAACAAAACCAAACATTTAACACAAACCAAAAGAAATTTTTCCAGGCAATAAATAACACACACATTAAAATAGACCATCCACCAAACATAACAGACATGGAACACTTCTGGAGCAACATATGGTCAAACCTGGTACAACATAACAGACATGCACGGTGGATACAAGCAGAAACAGACACATACAAGATGATACCACAAATTCCTGAAGTGACAATTTTGCAACATGAAGTCACCCGAGCAATTAATTCTACGCACAATTGGAAAGCCCCTGGAAAAGATAAAATAGCAAATTTCTGGCTAAAGAAGTTCACAACACATTCACATTTCACTAAATTATTTAACAGTTACATTGCAGACCCATACACATTCCCTGATACACTTACACATGGAATAACTTACCTGAAACCTAAAGATCAAGCAGACACAGCAAACCCAGCTAAATATTGCCCCATAACATGCCTACCAACAATATACAAAATATTAACTTCAGTCATTACAGTGGCAACAGGCATGAGGAACAGGCCAAGAAATTCTTCTGACCGCTTTGTTATTAATGTACAAAATAGGTTTGACCTGTTGCCTCAGTCAGAAACTGATGAGCCTCTCACAGAAGTAGATGTACACAGGGCTCAACAAGCTTTCAGCAGCAAATTGATTAAGAATGTAGGGAAGTCTGCAAAGAGAAAGAAAGTCTTGTTGCTAGGTAGTTCGCATGCTAGGGGTGTGGGCCAACTTCTGCAGGATGAATTAGGGTTGGATTACCAGGTCACAAGTTTTTTCAAACCTAGTGCTGAACTTGGGCAGGTTACAGAGGATTTAGGTTCACTATGTAAAGGTTTTACTAAGGAAGACACCGTGGTTATTGTGGGTGGGCCGGGCAACAGTATTGACAGAGATCCGGGGTACAGCATAGAGTGTGACCTGGCAAAGATTGCATCGGCATCGAATCATACCAGTGTTGGGTTTGTGTCGGTTCTGGAGCGCCACGACCGACCTCATTTGACCTCTTCTGTCAGGAGAGTTAATTTGGAGTTGGAACGGCTACTTGGATCTGGTGCGGGGTCACACATTGGTGTGGTTCGTGTTGATTCACTCTGTAGGTGGGACTATACTAGACATGGCCTACACCTCAACAGGAAAGGGAAGGGTAAACTGGCTGGGCTGATAGCAGGAAATTTAAAGGGGGGAGGAACTACATCTCATGGTGGAAACTCTTTTTTAGTGTAAGATCAGTGTCCAGTGGGAAACTCAGCCATGCAAGTACTAAAGATGTCAAAAAAGTTCAAGATAGTTGCAAAAGTAAAATGAAAAATGTTAGTATATTTCATCAAAATATTGGGGGATTGAACAATAAAATTGATGAGCTTCTGCTTTGTTTAGAAGATATAGAAACTGAGAATGTAATAGATGTACTATGCCTGTCTGAGCATCACATTGTCACTGATATGCAAAAGGTTAGCATCAATGGGTACAAATTAGCTGCACATGTAAGTAGAGATAATATGATGAGAGGAGGAGTTGCCATATATGTCAAAAGCTTCCACAGTGCAAAAAATTTAGAAACTAAAAAATTTTGTGTAGAGCAACATATGGAAGCATGTGCCACTGAACTTAAACTAAAGGATGGCACTTTCATAATTGTAACAGTGTATAGGTCCCCCTCAGGGAATTTCCAGCTATTTCTGGAAAACTTGGATGCTTTGTTGTGCTATCTGTCAGACAGGGGGAAGCAAATTATCATTTGTGGGGATTTCAATGTTGATTCCCTGAAAGAGTGTAATAGGAAGAATGACCTTTTAGTATTACTCAGTTCTTTCAATTTGAGCTCCGTCATTGATTTTCCTACTCGGATAACAAAGAACAGCAGTACATTGATAGATAACTTTTTTATAGACCAAGATAAGTTTAAGGACATAAATGCTTATCCTGTTGAGAATGGTCTTTCAGATCATAGTGCACAGCTTGTTACAGTACATGACATAGCTCCATGCAGTATAATAAATCAGACTTTCAAAGCAGTGCGTTCAATTAACAATATAAATATTGCAAACTTTAGGGAAAGCCTACAGCAGCTAGACTGGGATGAAGTGTATAAGGAACCCGATGCAAACTTGAAATATAACTTATTTCACAATACATTTTTAAGGGTATTTGAAAATTGTTTTCCCAAGAAAATAGTTAAACATAATTCCAAGAAAACATATAAAAAACCTTGGCTAACTAAAGGAATAAGAATATCTTGCAACCGCAAAAGAGAACTGTATCTAACAGCAAGATGGAGTACTGACCCCGAAATTGTTCAATATTATAAAAACTATTGTGCGGTACTAAGAAAAGTTATTAAAAAGTCCAGAAGCATGTGTATCATGTCTGAGATCAGTAACTCTGATAATAAAATTAAAGCAATTTGGAATATTATTGAAAGGGAAACAGGGCAACCAAGAGCACAGGAAGACTTTAGTGCAATAAAATTGAATGACAAGTGCACTAACAAACAATCAGAAATTGAAAATATTTTGAATAATCATTTTTTAAATGTTGTGGAGAAAATAGGATCTAGATCTTCACTAGAAGAGGCAAGGCTATTAATAGAAGAGGCCATACCTGCACAGTTTGAAACAGCTGTAATTCCACCAACCTCTCCCTCTGAAATCAGTAAAATAATAAACTCACTGAAAAGTAAAAGCTCTTACGGAATTGATGGCATTTCCAGCAAAGTACTTAAAGCTTGTTCCCCACAGATAAGTAGAATTCTCAGCCACGTATGTAATAGCTCTTTGGAGCAGGGTGTTTTCCCTGATAGACTGAAATATGCCATTGTAAAACCATTGCATAAAAAGGGGGATATGTCGGATGTCAACAACTACCGCCCAATCTCTCTTCTGACAGCTCTATCAAAAATTTTTGAGAAAGTAATGTATTCAAGAGTAGCCTCCCATATTTGTAAAAATAAAGTACTAACAAAATGTCAGTTTGGTTTTCAGAAAGGCTTTTCAACAGAAAATGCTATATATGCTTTCACTGATCAAATATTAAATGCTCTGAATAACCGGACATCACCCATTGGTATTTTTTGTGATCTCTCAAAGGCCTTTGATTGTGTAAATCATGGAATTCTTTTAGATAAGCTAAATCATTATGGTTTGAGTGGGGCAGTGCACAAATGGTTTAATTCATACTTAACTGGAAGAATGCAGAAAGTTGAAATAAGTGGTTCGTGTAATGTTAAAACAGCTGATTCCTCAAACTGGGGTGCTATCAAGCACGGGGTCCCACAGGGTTCGGTCTTAGGTCCTTTACTGTTCTTGATATACATTAATGACTTACCATTCCACATTGATGAAGATGCAAAGTTAGTTCTTTTTGCTGATGATACAAGTATAGTAATAACATCCAAAAACCAAGAACTAAGTGATGTAATTGTAAATGATGTTTTTCACAAAATTATTAAGTGGTTCTCAGCAAACGGACTCTCTTTAAATTTTGATAAAACACAGTATATACAGTTCCGTACAGTAAATGGCAAAACTCCAGTAATAAATATAGAATTTGAACAGAAGTCTGTAGCTAAGGTAGAATTTTCAAAATTTTTAGGTGTGTCCATTGATGAGAGGTTAAACTGGAAGCAACACATTGATGGTCTGCTGAAACGTCTGAGTTCAGCTACGTATGCTATTAGGGTTATTGCAAATTTTGGTGATAAGAATCTCAGTAAATTAGCTTACTATGCCTACTTTCATTCACTGCTTTCGTATGGCATCATATTCTGGGGTAATTCATCGTTGAGTAGAAAAGTATTCATTGCACAAAAACGTGTAATCAGAATAATTGCTGGAGCCCACCCACGGTCATCCTGCAGACATCTATTTAAGGATCTAGGGATCCTCACAGTAACCTCACAGTATATATATTCCCTTATGAAATTTGTTGATAATAATCCAACCCAATTCAAAAGTAATAGCAGTGTGCATACCTATAACACCAGGAGAAAGGATGATCTTCACTATGCAGGGTTAAATCTGACTTTGGCACAGAAAGGGGTAAATTATGCTGCCACAAAAGTCTTTGGGCACCTACCAAACAGCATCAAAAGCCTGACAGATAGCCAACTAACATTTAAAAATAAATTAAAAGAATTTCTAGATGACAACTCCTTCTACTCATTGGCTGAATTTTTAGATATAAAGTAAGTAAGTAAAAAAAAAAAAAAAACTTAATCATTAGTGTCATGCAATATTTTGTGTAATGTAATTTCTTGTACAGACATCTTTTATTAACCTGACACGTTCCACATCATTACGAAGTGTCGTATTCATGATCTATGGAACAAGTATTAATCTAATCTAATCTACACAGAAATTAATGACACATACAACACAGAACAAAATTATAAATAAAGAACAAAAAGGCTGTTGCAAAGGAGCACGAGGATGTAAAGAGCAACTGATAATAGATGCAGAGGTGATATATCAAGCTAAAACTAAACAAAGGTCGCTACACTACGCATACATTGATTACCAAAAAGCTTTTGATAGTGTACCCCACTCATGGTTACTACAAATATTGGAAATATACAAAGTAGATCCTAAATTGATACAGTTCCTAAACATAGTAATGAAAAAATGGAAAACCACACTTACTATCCAAACAAATTCAAATAACATCACATCACAGCCAGTACAGATTAAGCATGGAATATACCAAGGAGACACATTAAGTCCTTTCTGGTTCTGCCTTGCTCTGAATCCACTATCCAACAAGCTAAATAATACAAATTATGGATACAATATTACTGGAACATACCAACACAAAATCACACATTTTATATACATGAATGATCTAAAACTACTGGCAGCAACAAATCAACAACTCAACCAATTACTAAAGATAACAGAAGTATTCAGCAATGATATAAATATGGCTTTTGGAGCAGACAAATGTAAGAAAAATAGCGTAGTCAAGGGGAAACACACTAAACAAGAAGATTACATATTGGATAACCACAGCGACTGCATAGAAGCAATGGAAAAAACAGATGCCTATAAATATCTAGGATACAGACAAAAAATAGGAACAGATAATACAAATATTAAAGAAGAACTAAAAGAAAAATATAGACAAAGACTAACAAAATACTGAAAACAGAATTGACAGCAAGAAAGAAGACAAAAGCTATAAATACTTATGCTATACCAATATTGACCTACTCATTTGGAGTAGTGAAATGGAGTAACACAGACCTAGAAGCACTCAATACACTTACACGATCACAATGCCACAAATATAGAATACATCACATACATTCAGCAACAGAAAGATTCACATTAAGCAGAAAGGAAGGAGGAAGGGGATTTATCGACATAAAAAACCTACATTATGGACAGGTAGACAATTTAAGAAAATTCTTTCTAGAACGAGGAGAAACTAGCAAAATACATAAAGCAATCACTCATATAAATACATTCGCTACACCATTGCAATTTCATAACCACTTCTACAACCCTTCAGATCACATAACATCAACAGATACGAAGAAAGTAAATTGGAAAAAGAAAACACTACATGGCAAGCACTCGTATCATCTAACACAGCCACATATTGATCAAGATGCATCCAACACATGACTAAGAAAAGGCAATATATACAGTGAGACGGAAGGATTCATGATTGCAATACAGGATCAAACAATAAACACCAGATATTACAGCAAGTATATTATTAAAGATCCCAATACCACAACAGATAAATGCAGACTTTGCAAACAACAAATAGAAACAGTAGATCACATCACAAGTGGATGTACAATACTAGCAAATACAGAATATCCCAGAAGACATGACAATGTAGCAAAAGTAATAAATCACCAACTTGCCATACAACATAAACTAATAAAACAACACGTTCCCACATACAAGTATGCACCACAAAATGTACTGGAGAATGACGAATACACATTATACTGGAACAGAACCATTATAACGGGAAAAAACAACACCACATAACAAACCTGACATCACACTCACCAATAAAAAGAAGAAATTAACACAACTAATCGAAATATCCATACCCAATACAACAAATATACAGGAGAAAAAATTGAAAAATACATCCAACTGGCTGAGGAAGCCAAGGACATGTGGCATCAGGATAAAGTTGACATTATACCAATTATACTGTCAACTACAGGAGTCATACCACACAATATCTACCAGTACATCAACGCGATACAGCTACATCCAAACTTATATATACAACTACAGAAATCTGTAATTATTGATACATGTTCAATTACCCGAAAGTGCCTAAATGCAATGTAACATTAACGGTACAGTTAAAAGGAAGTCACGCTTGATCAAGGTCTGCGTCACTTTCCGTTTTTGACCAGGCATAACGTCTGAGAAAAGACAGGATAATAATAATAATATTTAACACTAACAGAATTCTAAAATAAGAAATCTGTCACTAGATATTTAATGGCCTGTGAATTCTTGAAAATCCACATCCTATTGCATCTCAACGAATATCTGACTCTCATCATCATAAGCTTCCTCCTAAATTACTTCATCAACAAAATCACTGTCTATACAAGTCACATCTCCACCGAAATCACTTACCTCACCTACATTCATTTGAAATAAGGCATCAGTCTCAGACTTGCTAACTGCAGTTACTTCACAGCTCTCATTCACACCCACATCAAAAATACCACCTAGCTCAGGTCCAATACGATCATCATCTGATTTACATACATCAACAACACTGTTTTCTGCCCAAGAGAAGAAATCATTACTACATACTACATCAAAATTCTCACTTCTCTCACATTCTGTACTGAGTGAAGACTCATTTTATTCGTGTATACAGTAAATATTAGGAATAGTATCTTAAAATTGCATAGCTGCAAACCAAACACAAGTGTATGTTAAACACAGAATTCTTATGTTAGTACAGTGTGGACTATGGTCCATATCTCATTTTGTAGGCATTTGTCAAATGCTGCATCAATACAGGAAAATGCAAATAATGTTTTTCAAAGAGTTATTAGGTGGTTTTCCGCAAATGGACCTTCATTGAACTTTGAAAAAACACTGTACACACAGTTCAGTACAGGGAAAGGCATAACACCGGAAATAAATATAGAGTGTGGGGGAAAATCTTTAGCTAAAGCAGATTGTTCAAAATTTCTGGATGTCTGTATTGATCAGAATTTAAACTGGAAGACACACATTGACAATCTACTGAAACGATTGAGCTCAGCTACCTATGCTATTAGTGTCATTGCAAATTTTGGAGACAAGCACATCAGTAAGTTAGCTTACCATGCATATTTTCATTCGTTGCTTTCTTACGGAATCATCTTTTGGGGCAATTCATCACTAAGAAAGAACGTATTTATTGCACAAAAACGTGTTATCAGAATAATATCTGGGGCTCATCCAAGATCATCTTGTAGACAATTATTTAAAGAATTAGGGATACTGCCAGTAGCTTCACAATATATATACAGCCTAATGAAATTTGTTGTTAGTAACCCAGATCACTTCAGAATTAATAGCACAGTCCACAGCTACAATACTAGGAGACAGGGTGACCTTCACTACCGTTCATTGAATTTGACATTGGCACAAAAGGGGGTGAATTATACTGCCACAAAGATTTTTGGTCACTTGCCAAACAATATCAAAAGTCTGACAGACAACCAATCGGCATTCAAAAGTAAGTTAAGGGAATTCCTGAATGACAACTCCTTCTACTCCATAGATGAATTTTTAGACATACGCTAAATAAATACAGTAAGTATTAACAATTGTACCGTATATAAGACTAACAAAGATTATTTGGGATAAATGAATCTTTTGTACTTTGACACGTTCCACATCATTACGAAAGAATCGTGTTCATGATCCATGGAACAAGTAATATAACTAACTACAGTCCAGCTTGTCTTGCTTGTGTACATAATTTCTTTTAATCTGCTAACTGCCAAGTGAATGTTACCTTGATATATCTTTAGTATATAGGTGTACAGTACCTTACTACTTCATTTTTTCCATTGCACTTAGCTCTCTTTATTAATATACCATATGTGTGAACACACAAACTCTGAATACTTATCTTTTTTTTTCAATATAGATAGGAAAAACATATGCCGCATGATGTGAGGGAGGTATTGAACAACATACTTGGTACACAAAACAATGTTTCATGATTCAGTGTGAAAGCTGGATAGGAAGTTACCTATCTGATTGAGCATGTGATGAGAAATCTAGAGAGGAAACTGAAAGATGTGGGTGAATCCACTCCTGCACTCTGTATGGCTGAACCCTTGTTGGTCCAGTCAACTTTCAAGAGATCATAGGTGGTGGGTAATGTACTCAAGCAACTGTCAACTACATCAATCTTGCAGCTGAAATTTGTAAATTGTTAGCCAAGAAATTATCCTACATGCAAAATTCTTGTATTTATATAAATTTCAGCGAACTATTTGTTTACAAAAGAAGTCATTGCTATGGACAGTGTTAATCCACATAAATGTATGTTTTTTTCAAGTGGGGGGATTTACTTCCCAATACATTATGTAACTTTAAATCTTGTTTGACTTGGGTTGATGTTCCATGACTGATGTTTTATAATGTTGAACAAAGAAATGTGAAAACTGAAAAAGCTCAGGAGTCTGGTCTATCAACCATGTTGTAAATAATTATCAGAATCTGATAAAATTAGGCACTATTAGGTTAGTGTAGCCATACATTTCAATGAATTTTTGTATCTCAACACTCTTCTAGGCTTCTATGTATGTAGGTTAGTTTGTATGAACAATTAGCAAATAGTACGGAAGACATTTACGTCCGTGAACATATATTGTGATAGACTGTATAACAAGATGTACACATTTCTGATTTCACACTCTGCTTTTGGTCCTCATGCTACTCGATTATGCCATCATTCCAGGCTATTAGTGATGATGTAAATAAAATAGAAAGAAACTTCCACATGGGAAAAGTATATTAAAAACAAAGATTCCAAGACTTACCAAGCGGGAAAGCGCTGGCAGACAGGCACATGAACAAAACACACAAACACACACACAGAATTACTAGCTTTCGCAACCGATGGTTGCTTCTTCAGGAAGGAGAGGGAAAGACGAAAGGATGTGGGTTTTAAGGGAGAGGGTAAATGTGCGGGAGAGTGTGCAACTATTGATTGAGGCTAGATGCTTGCACTAATTATTCTTTACATATGATTGAAGTTACTGGTACATGATTATGAACTTTATTCATTTTGTTGTGCTGAAACATTTCTGTTGGTATGTACCTGGTGTGGTTTGGATTCATGGGTCAGTCCCCACATTGTAAGCATAGGCCCTAATACATTTTCATTATTTTCTCTTTTCATGAGTCAAATATCCTTATGGTTTATGTGTTTGTAATTTTGGAATTTAACCTTGACAATCTGTATTCTGTCTTTTGGCATCATTTTGTATACCATTTGGCAAACCTTATGGTCACAAACCATTGTAAACACAGTTTCCATATCCTCTGGTTTATGTAGCTGATTGATTTTGTGCTGCACTGCTACTTGTGATTGAGTATATTCTTCTGGTCAGTGCCCACCATTGTGAATTTTTTGAGTCACCTACCTCATCATACACTTAGGCTCTGAATTTTTTCTTCTCTTTTCATGATTTAGAAGATGTGACATTATAGATGTAAACTTACAACTTGTAATTCTAGTACTTTAAATTGCCTCTGCACTTATATCTATAGTTTAGTGATGTAATGTTGTAGTTTTGACTTCATATCATTTGTCTTGGGACAGTTTGTTCCACAGATCTGAATGCCATGTCCTCATATAAATATATATAGATTATCACTTGTATAGTAGATATTTTTCTTGCATTTTGAACAACTTCATGAGAATTTTCTCTATAATTTTAAAGTTGTCACCATACATTAATTTTACGATTTCATTTCTCAGATTTCACACTTATTTGGACTACAGACAAATTATAGGCAAGAAGAACTCTATTTGTTATAATCAGAAAATTGTCAGATGCTATTTATTCCCTTCTATATACCTTTTACAGTTTTTTTTGTAAGCTAACATGTACTTATGTTCATAAGGAAGTGATGATCATACAACCTAAAATTTTCTTGTAATTATGGAATTTAACCTTGACAATTTGTATTTTGTCTTTTGGCATCATTTTGTACACCATTTGGCAAACCTTATGGTAGGTCACAAACCATTGTAAACACAGTTTCCATATTGTGTGAGGGGAATATTGTAATGGGACATCTTCCTCTAGCAAAACTTTTCCTCAACAGTAGTTGTCAATACCAGTAATATTTTTCGAGTCTTGGACAGGTCAGTAATATCTCAGTTGCTTTTCTGAAGACTTTCACGCAATTTTATACACAGTATGTTATATTTCAAGCTACAATTTATGAAAAGGAGTCACTTTATAAAATATTTTAGTTTCGATGTTATAACCGACAAGTTAAATTTTTTTTAATAGAAACATTTGAAATTATGAATTATTGCCACACTTCAAATTTCTATTATTAATTATGCAATTCTGTACTGTTTATCCCTGCATTCTTTTTTATGAAATAATAATCGAAATTAAAGCTAGTAGAAATTCATTTGTTAAGAAAAATTGTAATCCGTTAGGAATATTGTTATTTCCACAGAGTGTGAGAGTCGTAAGCATGACTCTGATGTGATCGGATGTATTTTTTTGTGAACAATGTATTTGGCGTTGTTAATGTGAAAAATCAAAATACTATATGATGTACTAAAAGTGAAAAAATGTATTAACGTAAAGAAAAAAAAATGCTGTAACAACAATCTTCAGATTTATTTAGTTCAGACCAACTGTGAGGACCTGATGATATGACATTTAAATCTTCAAGAATCAGACCCCTAGATGAGAGAAACTGGGGCCAGCTCAACATAACAAACTAAGAAAACTTTTTTTTTGTCCTGAGACTGGTTTGATTCATCTCTCCATGCTACTCTATCCTGTGCAAGCTTCTTCATCTCCCAGTACCTATTGCAACCTACATCCTTCTGAATCTGTTTAGTGTATTCATCTCTTGGTCTCCCTCTATGATTTTTACCTTCCAATCTGCCCTCCAGTACTAAATTGTTGATCCCTCGATGTCTCAGAACATGTCCTACCAACCGATCCCTTCTTCTAGTCAAGTTGTGCCACAAGCTCCTCTTCTCCCCAATTCTACTCAATATCTCCTCGTTAGTTATGTGATCAACCCATCTAATCTTCAGCATTCTTCTGTAGCACCACATTTCGAAAGCTTCTATTCTCTTCTTGTCTAAACTATTTATCGTCCACGTTTCACTTCCATACATGGCTTCACTCCGTACAAATACTTTCAGAAATGACTTCCTGACATTTAGATCTATACTCAATGTTAACAAACTACTCTTCTTAAGAAACGCTTTCCTTGCCATTGCCAGTCTACATTTTATATCCTCTGTACTTCGACTGTCATCAGTTATTTTACTCCCCAAATAGCAAAACTCTTTTACTACTTTAAGTGTGTCATTTCGTAATCTAATTCCCTCAGCATCACCCGACTTAATTTGACTACATTCCATTATCCTCATTTTGCTGTTGTTGATGTTCATCTTATACCCTCCTTTCAAGACACTGTCCATTCCGTTCAACTGCTCTTCCAAGTCCTTTGCTGTCCCTGACAGAATTACAATGTCATCGGCGAACCTCAAAGTTTTTATTTCTTCTCCATGGATTTTAATACCTACTCTGAACTTTTCTTTTGTTTCCTTTATTGCTTGCTCAATATACAGATTGAATAACATCGGGGAGAGGCTACAACCCTGTCTCACTCCCTTCCCAACCACTACTTCCCTTTCATACCCCTCGACTCTTATAACTGCCATCTGGTTTCTGTACAAATTGTAAATAGCCTTTCGCTCTCTGTAGTTTACCCCTGCCACCTTCAGAACTTGAAAGAGAGCATTCCAATCAACATTGTCAAAAGCTTTCTGTAAGTCTACAAATGCTAGAAACGTAGTCTTCCCTTTCCTTAATCTTTCTTCTAAGGTAAGTCGTAGGGTCAGCATTGCCTCACGTGTTCAAACATTTCTATGGAATCCAAACTGATCTTCCCCGAGGTCAGCTTCTATCAGTTTTTCCATTTGTCTGTAAATAATTCGTGTTAGTATTTTGCAGCTGTGACTTATTAAACTGATAGTTCAGTAATTTTTGCATCTGGCAACACCTGCTTTCTTTGGGATTAGGATTATTATATTCTTCTTGAAGTCTGAGGATATTTCTCCTGTCTCATACATCTTGCTCACCAGATGGTAGAGTTTTGTCAGGACTGGCTCTCCCAAGGTTGTCAGTAGTTCTAATGGAGTGTTGTCTACTCCGGGGCCTTGTTTCGACTCAGGTCTTTCAGTGCTCTGTCAAACTCTTCACACAATATCATATCCCCCATTTCATCTTCATCTACATCCTCTTCCATTTCCATAATATTGTCCTCAAGTACAACGCCCTTGTATAGGCCCTCTATATACTCCTTCCACCTTTCTGCTTTCCCTTCTTTGCTTAGAACTGGGTCTCCATCTGAGCTCTTGATATTCATACAAGTGGTTCTCTTTTCTCCAAAGGTCTCTTTAATTTTTCTGTAGGCAGTATCTATCTTACCCCTAGTGAGATAAGCCTCTACATCCTTACATTTATCCTCTAGCCATCCCTGCTTAGCCATTTTGCTCTTCCTGTCGATCTCATTTTTGAGATGTTTGTATTCCTTTTTGCCTGCTTCATTTACTGCAATCTTATATTTTCTCCTTTCATCAATTAAATTCAATATTTCTTCTGTTACCCATGGATTTCTACTAGCCCTCGTCTTTTTACCTATTTGATCCTCAGCTGCCTTCAGTATTTCATCCCTCAAAGCTACCCATTCTTCTTCTACTGTATTTCTTTCCCCCATTCCTGTCAATTGTTCCCTTATGCTCTCCCTGAAACTCTGTACAACCTCTGGTTCTTTCAGTTTATCCAGGTCCCATCTCCTTAAATTCCCACTTTTTTGCAGTTTCTTCAGTTTTAATCTACAGTTCATAACCAATAGATTGTGGTCAGAGTCCACATCTGCCCCTGGAAATGTCTTACAATTTAAAACCTGGCTCCTAAATCTCTGTCTTACCATTATATAATCTATCTGATACCTTTTAGTATCTCCAGGGTTCTTCCATGTATACAACCTTCTTTTATGATTCTTAAACCAGGTATTAGGTATAATTAAGTTATGCTCTGAGCAAAATTCTACCAGGCGGCTTCCTCTTTCATTTCTTAGCCCCAATCCATATTCACCTACTATGTTTCTCTCCCTTTTCCTACTGATGAATTCCAGTCACCCATGACTATTAAATTTTGGTCTCCCTTCACTACCTGAATAATTTCTTTCATCTCATCATACATTTTGTCAATTTCTTCGTCATCTGCAGAGCTAGTTGGCATATAAACTTGTATTACTGTAGTAGGTGTGGGCTTCATGTCTATCTTGGCCACAATAATGCGTTCACTATGCTGTTTGTAGTAGCTTACCCGTACACCTATTTTTTTATTCATTATTAAACCCACTCCTGCATTACCCCTATTTGATTTTGTATTTATGACCCTGTATTCACCTGACCAAAAGTCTTGTTCCTCCTTCCACAGAACTTCACTAATTCCCACTATATCTAACTTCAACCTATCCATTTCCCTTTTTAAATTTTCTAACCTACCTGCCCGATTAAGGGATCTGACATTCCACACTCCGATCCGTAGAACGCCAGTTTTCTTTCTCCTGATAACAATGTCCTCCTGAGTAGTCCCCGGCCGATGATCTAAATGGGGGACTATTTTACCTCCGAAATATTTTACCGAAGAGGACGCCATCATCATTTAATCATACAGTAAAGCTGCATGCCCTTGGGAAAAATTACAGCTGTAGTTTCCCCTTGCTTTCAGCCGTTCGCAGTACCAGAACAACAAGGCCATTTTGGTTAATGTTACAAGGCCAGATCAGTCAATCATCCAGACTGTTGCCCCTGCAGCTACTGAAAAGGCTGCTGCCCCTCTTCAGGAACCATACGTTTGTCTGGCCTCTCAACAGATACCCCTCCGTTGTGGTTCACCTATGGTACGGCTATCTGTATCATTGAGGCACGCAAGCCTCCCCACCAATGGCTAGATCCATGGTTCATGGGGGAGGGGGGCTAAGTAAACTAGAAAGTCTCAATTAAGACTTTGGTTGTCGATTGCTTCGACTGGACATTGTTTGATGTAGACAATAGATGGAAGTAGGAAAGAGGGGGAGATTACAGTAGGCAGCTGCAAATATTTTTCCTTGAAGGCACTGACCACCTTGTCTCACAGTGAGTTAAATGTATTAACAGTTACGGTGATTACTTTTGAAGTAATAAACTGTTTACTTACTTTTTTCCAATTTGTTAGGTTTTACTTGACTGACCTTTATGCTTATAAGGGGCAATAAAGTTTATGTTTGAAGGCACTGCTGCAGCATATATGCAACATACCTCAACTCTGATGTGGGTACATAAACACTGACATATAGGCATAGGATTAATGTGACATTCGTGTCTTTTTGATGTGTGTACAGTTAATGTGGAAACATGAACTATGGTGACATTATAACCTAGCGCATCCAAACAGGATCAACATTCTGTAATTCTTTTCTTAGCTGCCAAAGGACAAACACTAGTAGAAATCCATCAGAAAATTAAGAAAGTGTATTGGGGCAGCATGTCTGTTGAAAGCCACCATTGTGCAGAGGTGCCCCTAGAGCTGCTGCTGCTTCATGATAACGCATGTCCCCATATTGAAAATGTCATAATGCAGAAGTTGTGCCAACTGAAGTGGGAGATACTTAAGCACCCACCCAGCGGTCCTGATCCTTCACCATATGATTATCACACCTTCATTCCCTTTAAAAAGGCTTTTAAAGGTTGGCAGTTCCTGTTGGGTGAGAATGTGCAGCAGACAGTTATGGACTTCTTCACACAGCAGAACATTGTGATTTACCAAACAGGTATCTTCAACCTGGTGGGTCAGTGGGATGATTGCCTCAGTGCTCATGGTGATTTTGTCTGTTTGGTATATCGATTATGGACTGTACAGCCTTTGAAAGGAAACTTATTGGTCAACACATGGAGTACCCTACATTATATAAGAATGTTTTTTGAACTCAAATAAATGTAGACACTGAATGAGAATGAGTCTTCTCCTCAGAACTGTCGTCTTGAGGGTGGATTCCAGTGTGAAAAAGGTGAGAAGCCTTTCATTTGATGACATTATGTGGCTTGACAAGACATGTGTTGATACAGATCATACTTTGATGAAGGGCTGGATTGATCATGCGGCTGAAGGAACAACAAAAGCATCAATAGGAAAATGTTGCAGGAGGCTTTATGTAACTGCTGTGAAAACAATAGAGGGCCTGTCCCTAGTCATAACTGCTGTTGCTCTCCCCTTGTTACCTGTAGTGGTTGTTTGCTGCAGTGAGTGAGCTCAGAGTCAGTTTATCTGGAGACTTTACTGGTTCTTGTTGACGTTATTGTTGTGATTGTGAACTTAGATGGCCTCCCTGAGCAAATATTTTTCTCCACAGCACGAACCTGGATGTTGTCAGATTTTATGATTTTGTTGGTCTCACACAGTTCATGCTCTGCCAGAATTGATTTCTCCATCTGTCCTAGCCTGCAATGCCTTTTATTTTTTTATTATTGTGTTACTGATAGGTCATCCCATCATTGCAACACACTTTTCCACGTGTACATAAAATGTAGTATAATACCGACAGTGCAAGCTCGTCCTGCTTGTGCTTCACAGCCCAAGATACAGTACGATCTTCGAGGTTGGTTCGTATATAGCCTTTATGCCATGTGTGCACAATATACAGCCGGTTCTGTCAGTAACGATTGGAGTGTATGTCAAATAATCATGCCCACCATTTCATCTTCTACCATTTCACTTTGTTGGGTGTTGGGTTTCATGATACTTCTTACATCCCTTCAGAGCAGCCCATCTGTTGTTTCTTAGAATGCATTCTAGTTGTTGAATCTCCTGGCCGAGGTACTGTGGGTTGCAAATTTGCCTCATGCCCTTGATTAGGGCACTAATCATACCTTTTTCCTTGCTTGATTGATGATTTGGAAGTATCGGTCCATCAGTGTCAGGCTCCAGTATATGCTGTAGGCTTAGCACCTTAAGAAAGAGTAACTGTTGATTACAGAAAACATAGATATAGAATAATGAATTACAACAGTAATAATTAACTAAGTAACTGGTAGAGTACTTGTTAAATTGCTGATCAGTGTCTGTACTTTCTTCAGACTTAAATCGCAAAACATTAAAGACTTCTGTCTGAAAAGTGCTCAGTGTATGAAGTCTGTCTCACAGAATAATAATCTACATCTACATACATACTCCACCCACCAAGCAGTGGCAGGACAATACACACATAAAAAGATTTAACTTTTACAAGCTTTTGGAGCCAGTGAATCGTTCTACTGGCAAAAGAGCTGAAAGAGAAGGAAGAGGAGTGAAGGAAAAGGACTGGAGAGGTCAGTACTTGATTGCTATCCATAATTGGTTATTTACTTTGTTATACATAGACATTCTGCAAGCTACCATACAGTGCATGGCAGAGGGTACCCTGTACAACTAATACGAGCAATAACTTCAGTTTAACTGAGTATACCTATACTGTATTCTGTGACATTTGACTGCAAAAGAAATTAAAATAACTGTGAACACAAAAATAGTCAAGTAGGCTCAATGGCAGATTAATGACATCTCAGGTGGGGGACAGGATGGGTTGCCTGGAAGAGAGGGAAGATGCAAGGAACCTCTATTCAAAATTTAATGAAAAAAATCTTTAAAAACTATTATTTTAAGCTGATTTGATACTTAAAACTTTGCTTTATTTTAGATAAAAAGTTTTAAATGCATAGCATTCACATTCTTTCTCTAAGAAATTTTATTTACATGACTGTAAACACAAAAACCATAAGCAGAACACTGAGGCGACAAAAGTCATGGGCTACCTCCTAATATCATGTTGGACCTCCCTTTTCCCGTGTAATGCAGAAACTTGATGTGGCATGGACTCCACGAGTTGTTGGAAGTCCCCTGCAGAAATAATGGTCCATGCTACCTCTATAGCCATCCATAATTGCAAAAGTGTTGCTGGTGCAGTATTTTGTGCACGAACTGACCTCCTGATTATGTCCCATGTCAGATGATCTGCATGGTCAAAACATTTGCTCAAATTGTCCAGAATGTTCTTCAAACCAGTTGCTAACAATTGTTGCCTGGTGACATGGCACAGTGTCATCCATAAAAATTCCATCGTTATTTGGGAACATGAAGTCCATGAATGGCTGCTAATGGTCTCCAAGTAGCCAACAAAACCATTTCCAGCCAATGATTGTTTCATTTGGATTAGAGGATCCAGTCCATTCCATGTAAATGAGTCCACACCATTATAGAACCACCATCAGCTTGCATAGTCCCTTGTTGACAACTTCGGTTCATGGCTTTGTGGGGTCTGTGAGACACTCGAACCCTGCCATCACCTCTTACTAATTGAAATCAGGACTCATCTGAACCAGGCCATAGTTTTCTAGTCATATAGGGTGCAATTGATATGGTCACAACCCGAGAAGAGGTGCTGCAGGCGATGCTGTGCTGTTAGGAAAGGCTGTCGCTTTGGTTTTCTGCTGCCATAGGCCATGAACACCAAATTTCACTTCGCTGTCCTAATGGATACATTCATCGTACATTGATTTCTACAGTTATTTTATGCGGTGTTGCTTGTATGTTGGCACTGACAACTTAATGCAAATATCGCTCCTCTCGGATGTTAAGTGAACGCCGTTGGCCACTGCAATGTCTGTGGTGGGAGGTAATGCCTGAAATTTGGTATTATTGGCACACTCTCATCACTGTGGATCTCAAAATATTGAATTCTCTAACAATTTCCAAACCGGAATGTACCATGTGTCTAGCTCCAACTACCATTGTACACTCCAAGTGTGTTACTTTCTGTTGTGCACCCATAACACAACGAACACCTTTGTACATAAATCACCTGAGTAAAAATGACAGCTGTGCCAATGCACTGTCCTTTTATACCTTGTGTACGTGACACTACCGCCATCTCTGTTTGTATGCTATTGCTAGCCCATGACTTTTGGCACCGCAGTATATAAGCCTTTTGTTAACACAGAACTGCTATGCACATTGAAAGCTTATTTATTAAAATTAGACTAAAATACTTTTGAAATAGTATGTTTTTATTTGATGGTTACTTTTTTTTCCAATTTAGTTCATAAGTTTATATTCTTTCATTTTCAAAATAGTATTTATAAGGTCTTAAATAGACACTACCATTTAAATATGTTTTCTAATTTTTATTTTCAATACAATTTACAGTGATACACATTTTGAAACAAACATAGTAGGTAAAAAAGTGACACATGTACCATATCCGTATTAATTATATTAGTAAAACAGTGAACTGTATTTGAGATTAACACCTCCAGTACTACAATGTAAACAGTGAGAATGATATTACACCATTACAGTAACACTAAACGTTACTTGAAGCACACAAACTGTAGTTTTAAATATATTATTGTATTTTGTTTTAATTTACGAACTGACTGGTTAAAATCTGATTTGCGTGTGTGAATGCTAATTACTCAATCTTTTACATCAAAGAAGAACAACTGACTTTGTATAATTCGCAATTAAAAAAAATTTTTTTCTGTTATTTTTCCCCCTTCTCAGTACACCTATCGATAATAATATTTTTATTATTATTATTATTATTATTATTATTATTATTATTATTATTATTATTATTATTATTATTTTAGTAATGACGCGTTCGGAATGTGCACTCAGATGGGTCATATTTTATGGCAATATCTGGCCACAAAAGCATTTCTGCCAACATTGCTACAATGTGGATGCAATAGATGGCAATTTTGCTGTATGGCTCAGCAATATTGCTGATGTTGCAGGTAGTTACCAACGTACTGCCAAGGGGTTACCCACGTATTACAGAGCAGTATCCGTCTCTGTCATTGTGTGCTTTTTCTTTCAAGGTGGTGTTGGGTAGAGAGGTAGCATTTCAGTTTGAGTCAAAAGTCATGTATTACCTGATATAAAATTTGTAAAGTAACAAAATAGTGCATAACAGGATTCTGTGCGACTCCTGTGACAAATTGAGTCAATTTTGTTGCACTGAACAGTCAGGAAATTATCTGCAGGTAAATGTAGGTGGGCCATATTTTATGAAAACATTTGGCTGCAATAATGTTACTGTCAGCATGGCTACATTGAGACTGCAATAGATGGCAATTTGCTGATGTTTCAGGTAGTTGCCAACATATAACCAAGCGATTGCTATGTTGTCCACCAAGGGTGCAGAATATTTTGTCTTTCAGAGCAATATCTATCTATGCCTTTGATTGTAAATGCTTCCCTCACAAAACACAAAAAACCAGGTCAATGTTATGACACTGGAACAGAGACCTATAATACCGTTATTACTTTGGATTCGGGAAAAAGTGGCGCTTAAAAGCAGCAGCAAAGATGAATTAGTGAATGAAACAAGAAACATGATTCGTGTAGCAAGAAGTCTTTATGAAGGATCCAAGATCATACTTAGCAGAATGGTAAAAAGGAGGTCAGTGAGTGACAAATACATATCCAAAATAAACAGTGCCCACAAACAAGAGTGTGATTGTCTCAGTGCTATCTTCATAGACCCAAACAAGTTCCTGTGTGAAAATTGTCTGGGAAAGGATGGCACTCATTTAAATAGATTAGAAACAAGGGAAACTAACATTGTATATTGAGGGTGAAAAATCAGGAAATCTGATATCCACAAAAAAAAAGACAACGAAAAAGAATATAGGTCAAAAACAAACATAGAATCCGGATATTCAATTATAATAAAGCACCATAATATACAATACATAAATATACAGTAACCCAATTAGAAATAATGCTAAATGAAGAAACTCCTGACATTCTAGCTCTGACAGAATGTGGTCTAAATGAGCATGAAATTCTAAATCTTACTGTTGCAAATTACAGTGTAACAGCTAGTCCATGCAGGAGGAATAGTAAGAGTGATGAAGCTGCTATACTAACCCATAACAATATAAACAGAAACCATATAAACAGCCTTGACTTGTGTAAAAAAATAGCATTGAAAAGTAGTCGAAGTAATAGGCCAAAAAATAATTTTAAGTAGTTGCTCACTGTAGATCTGTAGATCTTAAACATCTACAGACCACCAGATGTGTGCATAGAAACATTCAGTGATAACATAGGAGAGCTCTTACATATCATCCCAAGCAAGAACTGTGCACCTCTAGGTGACCTAAACAGAAACACATTGCAAGACACCAATGACAATAGGGAGCTCCTAAACACAATGAAAACATATGGCTTATATGATGTAATAGCTACTCCAACATGTATAACTGCAAACTCCTGTACTCAAATAGATCACATCTTCACAAATTTAAGGGACTTTCAGTACAAAAGTGAAGTTATAGAAATGGCTCTGTCAGACCTTGATGCAATACAAATATGTCTAAATCATACCACCACAAATGAAAAGACACAAAATATATGGGAAACAATAAGCTTAAATGAACAAAACCTAACAGCCCTTAAGATACAACTTGAAAAAGAAGGATGGGAAATACGGGAGAAAGACTCTCCATCAGTCGATCATAAGGTGACTTATTTTATTGACACACTTTCCTACAGTCTCAATATTACATGCCCAGTAATAAAAACTATAGCCAAAACCACAAATAAAAAGAAAAAAATGGATAACAAAAGGCATTTTGGTCTCTAGGAATAAGATAAAAATGATGCACAGAATATATAAAACTAGCATTGATGAAAACTTTAAAGAGTACTACAGAAAATATAAAAGAATGTATGCTAAAGTACTGCAAGCAGCCAAATGACCAGAAGCAAAAAAGTACATAAATAGTGCTGATAATAAAAACAAGGCTTGTTGGTCTATTATAAATACAAGTTGCAAACCTTCCACCTCACAGGAACACAGCGAAATACTATAGCTGAACAGAATAAAATCATAAATCTCTTCAATGACTATTTTGCCACAGTAGGCCAAAAACTAAAAGGAAAAACAAATAATAAAAAATACAATAACACATGGAAAACATGTATTAATCCCCAGGGAAAAACAGTGACACATTTCCCAGTGACAAAAGAAGAAACACTAAAGATACAAAAAAAAAACCTAAAACAAACAAAGTCATGTGGAATTGGTGGAATATCAAGTATAGAAATTAAACACTGTATGCAGGAACTCAAGAAACCTCTTACACAACTAATCAATTCATGACACCTGGAAGGAACTGTTCCAAAGTGCTTAAAGACAGCACTGGTAAAACCAATACATAAAAAGGTGAATGAATACAATCCAGAAAATTATACGCCTATAGTTCTTTTACCAGCCATATCCAAAAAATTTGAATGAGCTTATGCACAGAGACTCATTGCTTTTCTGATGAAATATGAAATAATCAACAAGAATCAGTTTGGCTTCCAGAAAGATAAATGCACCATAGATGCAGCAATAGATCTCATCGAAAATGTCATAACAAACTTGTACTCTAAAAATAAATTTGTAGGAGTATTTATGGATCTAACAAAGGCATTTGACTGTGTGGATCACAAAACTAGTAGAAATATTAGGAGTATATGTATGGCATAAGAGGAAATGCAGGAGACTGTATTCTCTCATACCTGACAATCAGGAGCCAATATACTTATGGGAACAGGATACGATTATCGGTCAAATACAATAATTATCCCCATTAAATTCCACATAGAGATATATTTCGTAGTTAATCATAAACGTGTACACAGCTTGAGATACAGAACAGAACTAAAAACTAACATGGAGGCTCGGCAGAGCAAGAAAAGTACACCGATGGTGTTAATTGTGGTCGATATGACCTACCAACACCACACAGCCCCCCCACTCCTCTCAGTACAGAGTACCACCTGTGAGGCTTGAGTGAGGTCATGTGGGTGTTGGCGTCAATTGTAGTTGTGCGAGGTGGCAGGCGCATGACCGGGATTTCGGGATTTCCATCTTGATCTAGACGGAGTGCAGAGGCGGAGTAAAGTGACGGCAAAACCCGCACATGGGGTGGACAGCAACTTGCCTGGAAAACCTGCTAATGGTGATGACGAATCATGGGTTGGAGAAAACGGCACCATGGGATGAGACAAAGTATTTTCAGGCTCTGAAGCGGAAAAGTCGTCAGGAGGGTCCTACTGAGACGGCAGAGGGGCATCAGAGTCCACGAATGCAGGTTTGAGCCTGTGTAGTGAAACTGTTTGAGGATGATCTTTAACCATAGTGTCGAATGTTGTCTCGCCCCACCGAAGTACTTTTATAGGGGCCAAGGTAGGGTGATTGCAGGGGTTGTCTAACGAAATCGTCCCTGAGCATAATGTGGGAGCAAGTGTTGAGTTGGCACATGAGTGTCCGGTGGGGAATGGCTGATAGGCAGGTGCAGCCATACATGTTTGAAGTGATTGTACATGCAACTAATGAAATCTGGGGATGGGGGGAAATCCTTGGGTGCTTGAGGCAGGATAGGTTCCCCTGGTAGGACTGGGTTCTCCCCGAAAACGAATTCAGAGATGGTTCCCTGTAAATCTGCTTTAAAGGTCGCACAGAGACCAAGTAACACCCATGAAGTGCATCAGACCAGTAGCAGTCATGGCACGTGAGGGCAGTTTCGAGGGTGCTAAACTGCTGTATGAATTTTTTTAATGCCGCAGATGTTACATAAAATGGTGAACAGGGCAAACTCAAACTGCCAACCTTGGTCGGTGGTGATGGTGGTCAGGCAACCGAACCTGGCAGCCCATGAGGAGACGAAACCCTTGGCCATGGTTTCAGCGGTGATGTTGTGTAAAGGAACAGCTCCCACCCAGCAAGACATGCGGTTGATTGTGGAGAGAAAATATATGTTGCCCCCTGACAGTGGTAGTGGACCGATAAGGTCAACATGTACGTGACGAAATCTTCCTCGCGGATTGCTGAACTTGCCTAGTGGAGGGGAGGTGTGGCGGCCAATTTTGTTCCATTGATAGGAGAAGCCGCTGTGTTCTGTGGTCTGAAAGCCCCGTTTAAAATTTTTCAAACAAAATCCTCGGATACGAGCCGTGCAGTGGTGCGGACGCCAGGGTGAGTGAGGTTATGCAAGGTGTCGAAGGCTTGCCGGCACAATGTGGGCGGGAACAACGGCCGCAGGGTACCAGTAGCAGAATCACACCACACCTCGTCCAAAACGATGGGGAACTTGGCTTTGGTAAACACGAGATGTTTGATGATCTGCAAGGAGAGCTTGAGATTCATCGTCAGAGGCCTGGAGAGCAATAAGTCGATGATGTGTGAGATAGTATTGATCTGTGAGAAAAAATCAGCAGAGATGTTTTCTGTGCCTTTGATGTAACAAACGTCTGTTGTGAATTGAGAGACTAAATCACAGTGGCAAAAACGCCAAGGGGGTGGGTCATTGGGAGGGTTGCACAAAGCATCTGCTAGTAGTTTGTGATCATTAAGGATAAAGAAAGAATGGCCCTCAATGTCGGAGCGAAAATGTTTGACGGCTTTTTTTTAGAGAAGAAATTAAGGGGAGAAACCATGTCGCCTTCTGTTGCTGTAGTACTGGCCCCACAATGATGCTGCTGGCATCCATAGTGATCAACAACTCATCCAACAGGTCAGGATGGGCGAGTGTCACGGTGTGAGCTAAGGAAGTTTTTAGAGCCTTGAAGGCTTCCAGAATAGGGTCAGTCGTTGAAACTTGTTTAAGGTCTGAAGTCTGTTTGCCTGACAATGAGCCTGTCAATGGGGCCTGTACGGTGGCAGTGGAAGGCAGATGCCAATGGTAGTAATTTACTGTACCCAAGAAATGTCAGAGTTCTTTGTATGTAGACAGAGGTGGCAGTGACATGATGGACTGCATGCGAGATTTGGGAGGCTGCATTCCGTCTGTGGAGACAATGTAACTCAAAAATGTGACAGAAACCTGGCGCAATTGGAATTTGTCTTTGTTGCCCTTGACACCATTGGAGTTCAAGGTCTGGAGGACCTTAGATAAATGATTTTCATGTTCCTGAGCCAAGTTGCTGAAAATGAGTATGCCATCCAGATATGCAAAGGAAAACTCGAAATGTTGTAAGATTGAGTTGATGAAACATTGCCATGTTTGTGCCACGTTTTTCATGCCGAACAGCATGAAGTTGTATTGGAACCAACCAAGTGCCATGATAATGGCTGTCTTTGGAATGTCTTCTGGTACTACAAGAATATGGTGATAGGCATGTTTACAGACAATAACACTGAAGATTGTGGCACCCGATAATACATGAGTGAAATCGTTTATGTTTGGCAATGGGTAATTGTCCATGACAGTACGAGCATTTAAGCATCTGAAGTCGCTACACATTCTGAAACAACCATTGAGTTTGGTGACAATGTGAATAGGTGAAGACCAGTTACTGTCTGATGCTTGCAGGATACCTGCCTCCAAAAGTTCATTAATTTGCTACCGGACGGTGCGCAACTTAATGGGGTTGAGGCTTCTAGCCTTGTGTCTCATAGGAGGGCCAGAAATGGTAACTATCTTGTGTGTCATTCTGTCAGTGATGGAAGAAACTGAGAACTACACCCATACTGAGCCATGTCCTGACATGAAGTTTTTGGATGAGTGGGGCGCAGCAAGGCATAACTGTTAGCGCGAGTGGGAAAAGGCAGCATGAAAGTCTCTTGCTTGTTACGTGAGTGTGGCGTGTGCTTGTTTGAAAAGGTCGGCTGTGTATGCAGCATGGATTGGGTTGGGATGCTCAGTGACTGTCTGTTGTCAGCCTTGCCTTGGGTAACTGGCACAGGCAAGAGAGACATTGGCGTCGCGCAGGGAACAGCGACGGCTGGCGTGCGAGAGATGGGGAATGTTTATCAACACGTGGGGCGGCTGCCTGCATAGTGGGCATGGTTGTACCATGCGTGCGGCTGTCATTAGAAGCACTGTTTGAACCACGTGGCACTGAACGTGGCGAGCGTGCCAGGGGTGCGGTGTCTACTGGACATGAATCGTTATACACAATGAATATTTTTGGGCTAACCTGCTGAGTGTCTGAACTAGTGTCTGCTGGAGAAACATGATTAGGTGGTGGCACTGTGGACTGCGGTTTCAGCAGTGAGGTATGAGCTGTGACAAGCTTGTAAGTGTGTGCTATTCGTTGTTTCAGCTCATCGTTTTCCTGACGGAGTTGTGCCACCGAGTCATATTCTGACAGTAGGTCACAATGTCACCTGCAAGGGCAGAGCACTTGTGTACTAACTCACGTCACAAGAGAAACAGAACACGGAACATAAGTGTGGGAGCACAGTATCTGAGTGTTAGTGGGATGATGTAGCACTGAGGCGCGAACCATGTTCGGGGAGAGTTTGTAATGTGACAAAAAATCCATACCGAGAATTGGTTCATCGATGTCAACAATGTAGAAAGCCCACAGAAAACACAGAGAAGGAGATAGGTGCACCATAACTTTGACAGAGCCTGAGGTTTGTAATGCTGATGTGTTGACAGCTAATGAAAGTGACCTCATTCGTGAAAAGGCAGGAGGAGCCATTGATGTGGGTATGATAGACATGTCAGCGCCTGTGTTGACTAGGAAGACGAGCCGTGATGAAATGTCAGTCACGTATAAATGAGCGCTTGGCTGAGTGGATGAGTGGATGGAGTGCAATGTGTGAGGACGCCTGTGAGGTTCCCCGCAGGACTCGGCGTTGTCTAGAACCTGTGGTTGTCGTTAGGGTGCTGGTAAGATAATTGACACATTTTGGCATCATCGCCAAAAATTTTGTGGTACCAACAATACAGATGAGACGAATGTGGTGGTGGCAGTGACTGAGGCAGCAGAGGAGACTTGTACACATTGATTTGTTCCAGGAAGTGTATTGGCACGTTTGGTGCGTGGGCAATTCTTGATTGTTTGGATGGAGGAGAGAGCGAGCGGATACTGCCAGGTGATGTAGATGGCATGGAGGTGGAGCGAGCTCTGCCTCTGGCCGCAGACGGCCAGTAAACAGAAGCATTTCTGCCAACCAGTGGTGAGTGGTGTGCTGGTTGGTGTTGTTATAGAAGTGCATACAGCTGGTCTGCGATGCGTAGACGAGAGCCGACTGACTCGAAGGAGTGCAGTAGCAGGTGAATCTGTGGGTTGGGAGGTAATTTGGCAGACCATACTGCATACAGAGTAATGTCCTGCATCGTATGTTCACTCACAAGTAATCGAAGGCGGTGTCAGAGTTGTGATGGAGTTCAGTCCTTCGGTCCCCCAGGTGCTCCTTGTACAAGATCTTGATGATTGATTCTTATGGTGAGCAGGTGAGATGGTCCAATATTGTTTTCTTTGCAAACTTATACTTCAATGGAGGTGGTGGCAAAAGGAGTAGATCAAAAATTAAGTCTGAGTGATCATGGAGGTGCGTGACGAGACATAGGAATTTAGAGTTGCCGTCGGACACATGATCTAACTCAAACAGATGCTCCACAAGTGCAAACCATGATACGGGGTTGTCCTCGTATAAAGGGGACAGCTTTGGCAGACGGCGAGGGGGGGAGGGGACACAGGCAGCTCCAGTGTATCTTGGAAGGCCTGCTGGTTCATGGTAGAAGAGGCCATACTGCAGCCCAGCACCATAGGCGTAGGTGTGTTATTGGCAGGCACATCATTGGTGTGTCGCAAAAACACGATGCGGCTGACACAGTCTGTACCACAGGAACAAGCTGTTGCACAGCATGTATGGTGGTCCCATAAACTGGATCGGAGTTTAGAGGTACAGATTTCAAATTGTCCACCTCAGAAATGACACGGAAGGCTGGCGTGGCAAACACAGGCATCACTGTGGGAGAGAAGAGCGGCTGAACAGTCAGAATTGGGGCCCCCACGCGTGTGGTGGGGGGTGGGGGGCCGGCATGTGTTGGTACTTTGTGCGACAACAGTGTGAATTTTCTGTGCACATTGGGAACATACCCCGTGTGGTCAAACTATAAATTACTGATGAAACTCGCTGAAGATCACATTGTTGTGGTAAAACATTCTTGGAAGGCTTAGCACCATAAGATGTGCTCGAGCCCACGTGGTCGAAAAACTGAGTTACAGGTCTGGTGGGTGAGCAATGGGAATTTGATGCATGAAAATGTCCGTCCTTAATTTGTGAGTGAGGCAAAACTCGAATAGGCTGATAGCGGCTGATAGTGTGTGCGTTCTGCACAAATGGCGCCATTGCACACGGCACGACTGTAGCTGACATTGCGGCCCGTTGAGAATCAAAGTATGTGTGTGAATGTAGATCACTTTGAACATTACATGATCGATCAGTAGTTACACAGTTCTGAAAATTATCCACTTCACATTTCACATGTTGGCGAGCACAGTCCAGCAACACAAAACCTGAGTCCATTGTTTGAGTTGAACAAAAAAGTTTGAGGTTAACTTGGTTGGAGATCGTGAATCACTGTTGATTAGTAGAGAGCCGGCCATTGACGAAGGATTGGAGTGGCCTGGTTGTCATAGTTGGGCCTCCAAATTTTCGAATAAAGTGTTGGGTGAGGTAGCCATGGCGTTGTGTGCATAACATGTTGATTTACAACACCCAGCATGGAAGTCGTGGAAAACAAAGAAACTTTGGGGTCACCAGAATGGGAACGGGATATGATTACCAGTCAAATGCAATAACTATCACCATTAAATTCCACATAGAGATATACTTCATAGTTAGTCATAAATTTGTACATAGCTTGAGATACAGAACAGAACTAAAAACTTAACTGGAGGCTCGGCAGAGCTAGAAGAGTCCAAAGATAGTGTTAATCATGGTTGGTACAACACCACATACTGAAATTACAAAAACTACTGCTGAAAAAAATAAGATCTGAAGCAAGAATTTTACACTTCTCTGTGGCACAAGGCTCCATTCTTGGCACAATACTCTTTATTCTATATACATATCACATCCCAAATATGATTATGTATGGTAGTATAGTTACCTATGTAGATGACATAACTCTTCTGTTCAAGGATAAAGACACAGAAAAGCTAGAAATAAGAGCCAATGTAGAAGTAAACAATGCCATCCAAAGATTTACTGAATTAAAGTGCACAACAATATTACTAAAACACTTTGTGTAAACTTCAGACTTCAAAACTGTCACAATGAAGATATCAATGTACACATGAGTGCATAGCAGAGAACACCAAATATACAAAATTCCTTAGGATAATTATCAATGAAAATGTAAACTGGGATAAGCATATATAAGGGATAAACTCAGCCCAAACCTATATGTGCTGCACAAAGCTACCTAAAAGATACAGGCATTATGAAAACTATATACTATGCATCAATTAGTACAACATTAAGTTATGGCATAATTTTGTGGGGAGGTACCTCAAAAACAAACATTAATAAAGTATTTAAATTACAAAAAAGAGCCATAAGAATGATAGCCAACCTTAAATTGAAACATTCATGTAAACCAGCATTTAAACCTCTCAAAATACTAACATTACCCAGTATATACCAATAATAACTCCTCTGTTGGACAAAATTCAAATATTCTGCCAATACTAGAGGTAAAAACACAACACAACAATGACACGAGAAAGTGGAACCTCTTCCATGATCCTTCACACAACACCACAAAATAAAAAAATAAAAGTCATCTTACAGTGGACCAAAAACCCTTCTAAAACTCCCTTCATTCTTGAGAGAAATAAACAATAAAAATCTTTTCAAAAAAGTCTCAAAAATTTTCTAATGGACAATTGTGATTACAGTGTTAAAGAATTTATGCGCACTACAGTTCAAAACAATTGCAATACCATTATTGTATCAAAAGAAAAATGTCACAAAATCTAATTTAATATGAAACAGCCCTAGAATAATTTTCTAATAAATTATATTTTTGTTAAACAGTAGACATTAAAAACTATGTACCTGTTGGTGCATGAAATGAAAATACATCTTGATGCATACAGTGTACTTTGTCAAAGGATAAATAAATAAATAAATGTCAGAAAAAATGAAGCATTTGATGCAACCGCTACCCTGAAGAGAACACTAGTGAGCCTCACACATACAAATTGCACAAGAGTGAACATAACATTTCAGCATGTAAAGCTGGAAACCTCATTTGCGAACAAAGAAATATCAAAAAGATAATTAAATTCAAATGGATCTGTGATCATATCATGTGACACTAATAAATACAAACACTTCTCAAAAGGGAGCATTATACAAAATGTGGCCAGCACCTTCATTCTATGTTAAACTATTATGCAAAGGTATTTAAAAAATTATAAGAGACAAATTAAAATTGAAAAGAACATCCATGGTCTTCAACGCGAGTTTTTGCCCCTGGGAGACTTGTACTGGTGACCAAGCCTTGTCCTTACACGTCTTGGTCTGTTAAAATACAGTCACCATCAACGGCCACACAGTAAAGTAATGATAAATCTGTGCTACAATTAAAATCTAAAGAGTTTGAATATCTTTCCTCCTTCTATGTAAATATGCACTCAGTGAGAGATAAACTTCATGTACTTGAGCTATTTTTCGAAGTATTGCAGTGTGACATATTGTGCTTAAATGAACACTGGCTTGAGGGACATACAAGATTTATATTCCAATTGGTTTTAAATTTTTAACTGGTTACGTTAGATCAGATATAGAAAAATCTTGGAGTGTCAATACAAATCAAAAGCAATCTCAACCATACAGTTACAGTAATAGATCTAAGGATTTTAGCACATGAAGGAGAAATTAAAATAGCTGCCATTCATTTCCCTGAATGCAAGATTGTTGTATCCTTGTACAGTGTCCTCAAAACTGGTACCAAAGTTTTCATCCTATATATAAATATTATGTTACTGTACCTACTGAGATATAAGAGCCATAAAATTTTTATGTGTGGTGATATTAATACTTCTGTGATGATGCAAACATCCGAAAGTAGTCTTCTGCTGGATATACTCAAGTTTTACCAATTTTGCTTGCCTTAATTAAAGGCCTGCCAGTAGAATGCCTGTCTAGATAATGTTATATCAAAGCTTTGTGAAGATGATGTAGTTTTAAATGTTATGAAACCTATGCTCTCCGATCATGATGGAATATACATAAAATTGATGGGGTCCAAATAACATCATGAACAACAAGTGGAACCTGGGGCAATGAGACAGTTAAATCCACCAACTGTAACATATCTTGCACAAAGACTCTCCGAGTACTGATTTGTATACCACTTTCATTTATTTAATTATTTATTTGTGTTCCATAGATCCGGTATACAAAAGAATTGAATGGATATGGAACGAGTCACAATATAAATTAGCACAGTAGCCTACTTGTATATGCTAACAAATGTAAATTGCAATTGGTGTATAAGAAACAAAGTATGTTAACAGTTACAGGCATGAGCATTTTCTATGGTAAAACAAAGGTATAAAATGATAAAATAATAAATTACAATTTTCCATATTACAAACTACACATTAGTAGGAATTTGATAGTGCCAATTGCCTGAACATGAATTCCCATACTGGTGTAAGATGTATTAAGGTACAAAGTGGCAATAGCAAATATTACAAGTAAAGTATTACATCTAAGTTACAATTTACATTAAAGAATTGATTAAGAGAGTAAAACACTTTTTCCAGAAGATATTCCTTCAATTGACTCTTAAATTTTGGCATTTCACTGGTAATTTTTTTAATGTAAGACAGGAGTGCATTAAACACCTTTATGCTTGATTAGTATACTCCCTTTTGTATCATAATCAAGTTTTGATTGTGAACATGAAGGTCATGTTTTGGTCTTATATCATAGTCATGATAAGAAGTATTGGTTTTGTACATGTGTAAGTTCGTAGCTGAGATGCACATGAGGGATAAGCTATATTGTGAGGCCATTGTTAACATTTTGTGTTTTAAAAAGATTTCTGCACGAATGATTCCTGTTAACACCACCTATAATTCAAATTGCTCTTTTCTGAGTTACAAATACTTTATTTGCCATTGGTTGATTACCCCAGAATATTAAGCCATAGGATAACAATGAATGGAAATAGCCAAAATATGCAGCCTGAACAGCATCACTATTAGCATTTGTTGCTATAATATGTAGAGCATAAGTTGCTGAACTAAGTCTTTTTCTCAATATGGCAAGACCAATTTAATTTATTGTCAATGTGAGGCATAAAAATTTTGTTGAATAAAC
Organism: Schistocerca gregaria; assembly: GCF_023897955.1. Classification (NCBI taxonomy): domain Eukaryota; kingdom Metazoa; phylum Arthropoda; class Insecta; order Orthoptera; family Acrididae; genus Schistocerca; species Schistocerca gregaria. The sequence goes on from NC_064922.1 coordinate 785,753,720, forward strand.
TTGATGTATATCTTGATCATTACAGTTTAGACTTACATCATCCTGATCTTTGTGAGACCCATGGAAATGTATAAACTGGGTTTTTTTAGATTTGAAGTTAGGCCATTGCATCTGAACCAACCACTTATGAAGGTCATGGAACACCAAGTTGGCAGATGATGCAACATCATTTTCAGGTGTTTTTTCAATTACAAGGTATGTATCATCTGCAAAAAGAGTAAATTTGATGGTAGCCTTAGAACAGTGAGGAAGGTCATTAATAAAAATAAGAAAGAGCAAAGTGCCAAGCACCGAACTTTGCGGCATGCCTACACTAACTGTTCCCCAGCCAGATGAAGCTATTGAGCCATCTTCAGCATTCAGCAATACCCTCTGCTTTCTGTCAGTCAGGTATGATCTGAGCCACATTCCCACTGTGTCAGTTAAACCATAATAGGCTGCTTTTGAAACGAGGATTTCATGGCTCAAACAGTCAAAGGCTTTGGTTAAGTCGCAAAAAACACCAACTGAAGCCAATTTATTGTTCATTTATTTATTTATTTATTGTTCCATGAGACCAAATTAAGGAGAAGTCTCTATGTTAATGGAACGAGTCAATACATGAAATTATAACATGATAGTAGAAACAGATAAAATGAAATATAAAAAAGCATATTCAGGCAACAAGTTGTAATTTTAAATAAAGAAAATCAACGGTGTAACACTGGAATTTGCTTAATTTTTTAGCTCTTTCAGGAGCTCCTCGACAGAATAGAAGGAGTGAGCCATGAAGAAACTCTTCAGTTTAGATTTAAAAGAGTTTGGGCTACTGCTAAGATTTTTGAGTTCTTGTGGTAGCTTATTGAAAATGGATGCAGCAAAATACTGCACTCTTTTCTGCACAAGAGTCAAGGAAGTGCATTCCACGTGCAAATTTGATTTCTGCCTAGTATTAACTGAGTGAAAGCTGCTAACTCTTGGGAATAGGCTAATATTGCTAACAACAAACGACATTAAAGAAAATATATACTGTGAGGGCAATGTCAGAATTCCCAGACTATTGAATAGGGGACGACAAGTGGTTCTCGAACTTACACCACATATAACTTGAACAGCCCATTTTTGAGCCGAAAATACCCTTTTTGAATCAGAAGAATTACCCCAAAAAATAATACCATACGACATAAGCGAATGAAAATATGCGAAGTAGACTACTTTTCGTGTTGAACTGTCACTTATTTCAGATACTGTTCTAATGGTAAATAAAGCATCATTTAGTTTCTGAACAAGATCCTGGACATGGGCTTTCCACAACAGCTTACTATCTATCCAAATGCCTAGGAACTTGAAATGTTCCATCTCGCTTATAATATGCCCATTCTGTCTGATCAAAATATCGGTTCTTGTTGAATTGTGAGTTAGAAACTGTAAAAACTGAGTCTTACTGTGATTTAGCATTCAATTATTTTCCACAAGCCATGAACTTATTTCATGAACTACATTATTGGATACTGTTTCAATATTACACACAGGATCCTTCACTACCAAGCTGGTGTCATCAGCAAACAGAAATATTTTTGAATCACCTGTAATACTAAAAGGCAAATCATTTATATAAATAAGAAACAGCAGTGGCCCCAGCATCGACCCTTGGGGAACGCCCCACTTAACAGTGCCCCATTGGAACTGAACATCACTACCGCTCTCAATATTGCGGAGAATTACCTTCTGCTTTCTGTTCTTAAAGTAAGAGGCAAACCATTGGAAGCTACTCCCCTTACTCGATAATGGTCCAACTTCTGCAGTAATATTTTGTGGTCAACACAGTCAAAAGCCTTTGTTAAATCAAAGAAAACACCTAGCGTTTGCAACCTTTTATTTAATCCGTCCAAAACCTCACAGAGAAAAGAGAATATAGCATTTTCAGTTGTTAAACCATTTCTAAAACCAAACTGTACATTTGACAGCAAATTATGTGAATTTAAATGCTCCAGTAACCTTATATATACAACCTTCTCGATAACTTTAGCAAACAGTGATGGCATAGAAATAGGTCTAAAATTGTCAACGTTATCCCTGTCTCTCTTTTTATAAAGTGGCTTCACTACTGAATACTTTAATTGGTCAGGAAACTGACCACTCCCAAAGGAAAAGTTACAGATATGGCTAAGTACTGAGCTAACATACATGGAACAATACTTCAGTATTCTGCTAGATACCCCATCATATCCATGAGATTTCTTGGTCTTTAGTGATTTAATGATTAACTCAATCTCCCTCTTGTCAGTATCATGGAGGAGCATTTCAAGTAACAGTCTTGGGACACTTTTTTCTAAGAGCGCTATATGATTCCCTGTTGGGACTAGGTTTCTATTTAGTTCACCTGCTATATTCAGAAAGTGATTATTAAATACTGTACATATATGCGACTTATCAGTAACACGGACATTCCCACTATGCACTGATTCTATATCCTCGACCTGTCTCTGCAGACCAGCCACTTCCTTTACGACTGACCATATGGTTTTAATTTTATCCTGAGACTTAGCTATTCTATCTGCATACCACATACTTTTTGCCTTCCTAATAACATTTTAAGCACCTTACAATACTGTTTGTAATGCGCTACTGCATATAGATTTTGCCTGTTTCTAACGTTTTGATATAATTGCCACTTTGTTCTGCAAGATATTCTTATCCCTCTAGTCAGCCACCCAGGCTGCCTATTTGTGAAGGTACCCTGTTTTGAACATTCTAACGGAAAGCAACTTTCAAAGTCTTGACAAAAGCATTATATTTATCATCTACTGTATCAGCGCTATAAATATCTTGCCACTCTTGTTCCTTGATAAGGTTTGCAAAGGTCTCTACAGCAACTGATCAGCTTTCCTAAACAGTTGATAACTATATTTAACATGTGTTGCAGCACAAAAATCATTTAGAGTTAAAATTTGTGCATCATGATCTGAAAGACCATTCACCTTTTTGCTAACAGAATGCCCTTCTAGTAATGAGGAATGAACAAAAATGTTGTCTATGGTTGTTCTACTGTTTCCTTGTACTCTCGTTGGAAAGAATGTGGTTTGCATAAGATTATATGAATTAAGGAGGTCTACCAGCATCTTTTTCCTTGCACAATCACTTATACAATTAATGTTGAAGTCACCACATATAACAAACTTTTTGCATTTCCTATAAAGTGAACCAAGAGCCTCCTCTAGCTGTAGCAAAAATGTTGTGAAATCGGAGTCTGGTGATCTATAAATAACAACAGTTAGAAGTTTAGCTAGATTTAATTTAACCACACCTGCACAACATTCAAACACCTTTTCAGTGCACTACTTTGAAACATCAATTTACTCAAATGGGATGCCGTTTTTCACATACATGGCTACTCTCCCACACCGCAAAGAGCTCCTAGAAAAGCTGCCAGCCAACCTGTATCCTGGTAAAGGAAGCCTCTGAATTATCTCCTTATTTAAGAAGTGTTCAGATATACCAATAATTTCAGAGTCAACATCTATAAGCAGTTCACTAACTTTATCTCTAATACCTTGTATATTTTGATGAAATATACTAATCCCCTCATTACTCGGATACCTGAGCTTTGTCAAAAGTGGTTCCTTTATTAGAGAGACTTCCCTTAAGCAGTAATACCTATCAGCTGACTTCAATCTAAAAAAGGTGCAGCTCTAACACCCACATTGCTTCTAGAATATTATTAGTAAAGGAGAATATGGTATCATCAGTTGACAGGCCTGATTGGAAACCAAACTGGCATTGACTAAGAGCCTTGTGGAAATTCAGGTGTTCTACACTTCTCCTATGCATCAGTTTCTCAAAAACTTTGGAGAAGCATGCTAAAAGGGATATAGGGTGGTAGTTAGAAGCATCAGTTTTTCCCCCTTCTTGAACAGTGGTTTCACATCGGCATACTTCATTCTATCAGGGACAATACCTTGTCGAAGGGATTCATTTAATATATGGTAAAGTATTACACAAATGGCATTATGACAATGTTTAAGTACCTTAGTGGAGATATTATCAAACCAAGATGACATTTTGATTTTGATGATCCTTTTCACTTCACTGACTGTAACTGGGGTTATGAGCATTTGATTAATTTTGCACAGACCAGATCCTTTCAGAAGGTCCATAGCCTCTTTGACTGAACCATTACAGCCAGTTTTCTCAGAAGCTGTTAGAAAGTGCTCATTTAAGACTGTTGCAACTGCATTCATTTCTTTAATTAAATTACCGCACTGTGTTATTTCTACGCTGGATACACTCTCCTCTTTTTTTCCCAGCTCTCATCTGATCCCAGATGGTTTTTATTTTGTTGTTAGAGTTGTCTATTTCCCCTTACTATGTAAGGTTTAGGAGCACTTTATAATTATTTTTAGGATTTTAAAATATAATCTGTAGTGTTATTTTATTGCAGGATCTTCAGAACATCTTTGTGACATATATAACCATCTTTTTGTATTACATGAAATTTTTATCCCTTTTGTAATCCAGGGTTTGATCTTGCAATTCTGGGGGTTAATTTTAATAGTTTTCTTGTGAAACACTGCTTCAAAGAGGGACATGAATTCATCTGTGAATAGGTTGCATTTAATATTAACATTTCTTTCTTTGTATATTGGGCTCCAGTAGGTCTGCTGCAAGAGCTGATTGAAATTTTCTAAAGTGTCCACATTGATTGTTCTGGAGGACCTAAAAACTGGTTTATATTTTTTAATGCCAGAACATAAGTCATTAAGAGTTAGCAACTGCCCATCATGGTCTGACAGATCATTAATAATTTTACATACAGTACTAAGACTACCACTAAACTTATCAATAAAGATGTTATCAATAAGGCTTACACTGGTATCTGTCACTCAGGTAGGAAATTGAACTACTGGAGTTAAAGTAAAGGTTTCCAATAAGTGCTCCAGTTCTCTTCTACTGGTGTTGTCTGTAAGAAAGTTTACATTAAAGTCACCCATAATGACTAATTGCTTAGCCTTTGAATATATTTTTACCAAAACTGATTCAAGCTGTTTTAAGAAAATACAGATTTTTCCCTGCAGGAGCCTTATAAATTGTTACCACTATAATACTCTTATTAGCAGCAAAAATTTCAGATCCACATGCTTCAAAATTAAAATCTTCACAATACATATTTAAGTCAAGTGATTTATGAGGTATACCCTCTTTGACATAAATTACAGATCCACCCTTCTCTCTGTTTAATCTACAGTAACTATCAGCTAAAACATAATCAGATGGGGCATCAGCATGGCAGATCTTACATTGTGTTCTGTAAAACACAATATGTGAGGTTGGTTTTCATTTAACATGAGAGCCAAAAGCTCCAATTTTCTTCTAAGGCTCATGATATTTTGGTGGAATATACAGAATTTATCTTTCAATACAGATTTAAAGTTGCAGTTTATGGGTGTTAAATTAGAATCTCTCAATACATCAGGATTGATACTTGATTTACTGACCAGTTCCCTATTAAGGGGCCTGCTTGTGCACACATTACTTATGCTTTGACTTGTGCTTTCCTCTGTTTCTTGATGCAGTACTTATCCCATGAAAAATAGTCTTTGTGAACAGCAGGTCTTCCACTTCTATGACTTTTTATTGGATGTCATGGAGAATGAGTCATCAAGTGATGTAATTGATCATTTCTTACATAGCATTACCGCTATCTTTCGTGAATATTGTCCCCTCATCACTAAACACAATAGATTAAATGCAAGATGAAAAAAGAGGAGAAATGTAACTGACCGGTATACACCTCACTTGAATAATTTGAGGATTATGTTGAAAACTTACTATGAAAAATCTTGCACTAATGATAAATACAGACATACATATGCTGAATTGGAAAAGCTGTACAGAAAAGAAATCATTTCTGCAAAGAAGAAAGCTCAGTGATAACTGTATTTCTCAGTCCAGTACCATATGTAAAACAACTTGGAAAATACACTCCTGGAAATGGAAAAAAGAACTCATTGACACCGGTGTGTCAGACCCACCATACTTGCTCCGGATACTGCGAGAGTGCTGTACAAGCATTGATCACACGCACGGCACAGCGGACACACCAGGAACTGCGGTGTTGGCCGTCGAATGGCGCTAGCTGCGCAGCATTTGTGCACCGCCGCCGTCAGTGTCAGCCAGTTTGCCATGGCATACGGAGCTCCATCGCAGGCTTTAACACTGGTAGCATGCCGCGACAGCCGTGGACGTGAACCGTATGTGCAGTTGACGGACTTTGAGCGAGGGCGTATAGTGGGCATGCGGGAGGCCGGGTGGACGTATGGCCGAATTGCTCAACACGTGGGTCGTGAGGTCTCCACAGTACATCGATGTTGTCGCCAGTGGTCAGCGGAAGGTGCACGTGCCCGTCGAACTGGGACCGGACCGCAGCGACGCACGGATGCACGCCAAGACCGTAGGGTCCTACGCAGTGCCGTAGGGGACCGCACTGCCACTTCCCAGCAAATTAGGGACACTGTTGCTCCTGGGGTATCGGCGAGGACCATTCGCAACCGTCTCCATGAAGCTGGGCTATGGTCCCGCACACTGTTAGGCTGTCTTCCGCTCACGCCCCAACATCGTGCAGCCCGCCTCCAGTGGTGTCGCGACAGGCGTGAATGGAGGGACGAATGGAGACATGTCGTCTTCAGCGATGAGAGTCGCTTCTGCCTTGGTGCCAATGATGGTTGTATGCGTGTTTGGCGCTGTGTAGGTGAGCTCCACAATCAGGACTGCATACGACCGAGGCACACAGGGCCAACACCCGGCATCATGGTGTGGGGAGCGATCTCCTACACTGGCCGTACACCTCTGGTGATCGTCGAGGGGACACTGAATAGTGCACGGTACATCCAAACCGTCATCGAACCCATCGTTCTACCATTCCTAGACCGGCAAGGGAACATGCTGTTCCAACAGGACAATGCACGTCTGCATGTATCCCGTGCCACCCAACGTGCTCTAGAAGGTGTAAGTCAACTACCCTGGCCAGCAAGATGTCCGGATCTGTCCCCCATTGAGCATGTTTGGGACTGGATGAAGCGTCGTCTCACGTGGTCTGCATGTCCAGCACGAACGCTGGTCCAACTGAGGCGCCAGGTGGAAATGGCATGGCAAGCCGTTCCACAGGACTACATCCAGCATCTCTACGATCGTCTCCATGGGAGAATAGCAGCCTGCATTGCTGCGAAAGGTGGATATACACTGTACTAGTGCCGACATTGTGCATGCTCTGTTGCCTGTGTCTATGTGCCTGTGGTTCTGTCAGTGTGATCATGTGATGTATCTGACCCAAGGAATGTGTCAATAAAGTTTCCCCTTCCTGGGACAATGAATTCACGGTGTTCTTATTTCAATTTCCAGAAGTGTAGTTAAAGTGGAAACAAGGCTAACTGTAAAAAAATTACTAGTTCCTCTAAGTGTACATGAGCTAAATAATAGTTTCATAAATCCTGGACAATTAGCCATGACAGATGAAAATAATTTACACAACAATGATGACAGACTTTGCAATTCACAAGAAACGGAGCTGACACTAGACTGGCAAAAATTTGGATGGAGAACTGTTTATCCTAAGGATATAGTGGATGTAGTCAGATCACTGAGCAACTCCAGAACTGAGGATATACATGGTTTCCCTAACTTATCCTAAAGAAAATAATATGAATTCTACTGTCTTACCTTATCAAGAGGATGCTCAGAGACGGAGCATTTCCAGTTTGCCTGAAACTGTTAATTGGCTGCCCATATACAAAACAAAAACTTACCCAAAAATTACAGTCCTGTAGCAATAGTACCAGTAATCTGAAAAGTTACTGAAACTTTAATGAAATAGTGATTAAATGATTTTTTAGTGTTAAAATCTTCTTACAAGGGAATCTCCCCACTGCACCAGCCCCCTCCCCCAATGGTCCCCAGATTTAGTCATAAGATGGCCCATTGGACAGCCCATCAAAAACTGATCACAGATAAAGCATGAAAACAGTAAGAAGGTGCACTGAACTGTGAAAAAAGAAGCAAAATAGAAACAGTGAACCGTCCAAGTTCAAGATGTGCAGCAATGAGCATAGTTGTGTAGCTCTGGCATCATGATTACGTGGTCACAGTGTTGGTCTGTGAAGGAGGAGATCTGCATTCAAATCTTGCTCATGCCCCAAATACTTTTTTTTTCAAGAATTATGAACTTTCCATCCTGTCACTGATGTGTCTTTTCTCCTTCTGTAGCCTTAGCAATTGTCATACTACACATTGGTTATAGAATGTGTCATGTGGTAAGAATACATTACTGTCACACGTAAATGTGATTAATAGTGAGAGCAGACAAGATGCTGTATCAGCGTTTTACAGACACGAAAACAACAAATAATAGGGTGTGAACTATGTTACAACAAAGGAATTCAAAAGTCAAAACTTCAAAAATGGGATGCAAGAGTCATAATGCGTGGCACTTGTTTAGAACAAATGGGAGGTGCATACATCTGGAGGTCCATTTCTTACCTCGCTGTTGCAAATGGAAGTTACACCATGACAAAGACACAAATCTGAATACAGTGAATGGACATATCTGTAACCTGATGGAGAGTTCATAATTTTCTGGAAAAAGGAGAAAAAGTGGAAATGAGTGAGATTTGAACACAGATCTCCCCCTTTTCAGTCCAACATCGTAAGTACATACCCACAATGCTGTATCTACAGAAGTATGCACAGTTCTGCATGCTTGACCTTGGATCATTTGCTGTGGCCATTTTACTTCTTTTTTCATAGTTCAGTACACCTCCTTCCTGTTTTCATGCTTCATCTGTGTTGACTAAATCTGAGGGAGTTGCAATGGCGAGTTTCCTTTGTTAGCAAGGCCCAAGATGAATTCCAAAGTTGGCTATCAACAATTAAGGCAGTTCAACAAGTTGTATTATGAGTACTACATGGTTTTGGAAATAGACAGCACACCTTTGCCACTCTAGTGGATCTAACCAAAGCATTTGATAGTCTCATAGCATTTTAATTAAGAAACTTGAAAGATATGGAAAAACTGATACAGAACTAACACAAGTGGGATATAGTTGACAAACAGAAACCAAATAGTTGATGTAAATTCGAACAAAAAATCTGACCTCCTCAAAGTAAAATACAGAGTTCCACAAAAATCTGTGCTGGAACCTTTATTACTTGTTGTCTAATTGAATTACCTGCCCAAGGTATTGCCATACAAATGTTTGATGCATGCTGTGACACAGCTTATCACATCTCACAGTCATGTAAATGTTGTCGAAAAAATGAACTACTCTGTGAAGGAAAATGCATCTCAGTGGTTCCATGAAAATAAGTTGCAATAAACAAAAATAAAACTGAATACTTCCTCTTTTCCGCTGGAAATACTAAAAATGTATAAAATTCACTCAAGCATTCTGTAAAACTGTTAGGCATGTAGCGTTATAGTAAATTATGTTGGAATACACACAAGAAAATCTCTGCAGTAAGTTGGAAAGAGTTTTAAATCTCCTTGGGCAACTGAAGGATTGTGTGATAAAAGAGCTAATGTATATGAAATAGTATGTCTTTTTTTCATTCACACTTGCTTTATGGATTACCTCTTTGAGGAAACAGTGTTGGGACAACAGAGGCTTTCCTCTGGCAAAGGAAACCCATTAGTTGTATTTCTGGTTTGAACAAATTAAATTCTTGGAGACAGCACTTTACGGAGCATAAAATGCTTACAGTCCCCAGTTTATACATACTCAAAACACTTTTGCAAGCCTAACAGAATGTCCATATGTGTGAACATTGATCTAATGTGCACTCACATAAAACCAGAAAAAGGAATTTACTAAACATCCTTTTGATTCGTTTAAGTAAGCTGCACAATAGTTTTTTACATGCTGGCAAAATATTTTTCAACAATATACAAATGAAACAAGGAAGTTGCATGAAAATAAATTTAAAATGGTGGTAGAAACATGTTTGAAAGAAAAATCATTCTATAACACAAGTTAATTTATATGTAATGAAAATATGGGGTTGTGAATAAACAAAATTGTAATTTGTGGCATACAGCCTAATTCTTGGTCTGTGTAGTCTGTGTAACAAAACTATTTCACAATAGTCACCACAAAAAGACTGTCAGAAAGTGAACTCTCATCCAACAAGACATTTAGACTGTGGCATGATGGGAGAGGCAACCAGATGGTCAGGGTAAGGAATAGGTTGAGGCAGGGAGGAGATGGATAGCAGGTAGGGGAGGGGGATAGTAAAGTGCTGCCAGTGGGAGTGTGCAGAGACGGGGTGGAGAGTAGGTACAACTACGTGCAATCTGGAGGTTAGATGGAGGGTGGAGGGAGGGATGAGGCTGCGGGAAATGAGAGAAATAAAAAGATTGAGGATGCATTGGTGGAATAGTGTGAACCATCCAAACTGCCCCCAGATCACCCCTTGTTAACTTTCCTGAATTTCTTAACCTCAAACCTTCCCTCACCATCAATCCCCAAATCTCAACATGCACACCAATTGTACATAAACAGAAACAACCACAATCCACCACCTAAAAACTTATCCTGACTTATAATCCTGCCTGCTGATAAAGGCTCCACCACTGTTGTTTTGCACCTAAAGGATTACATTGCAGAAAGACTCCACCAGCTGTCAGATTCATCCACCTACAAACCCTACCATTCCAGAATTCCAACAGGATCTCCACTCTCTTCTCAAGTCCTTAGGTACATCCCAGAACTTCTCCCCAGAGTCCATCTCTCTCTCACCCCTAACACTCTCTGCACACCTACAGGGTGTTTCAAAAATGACCGGTATATTTGAAACGGCAATAAAAACTAAACGAGCAGCGATAGAAATACACCGTTTGTTGCAATATGCTTGGGACAACAGTACATTTTCAGGCGGACAAACTTTCGAAATTACAGTAGTTACAATTTTCAACAACAGATGGTGCTGCAAGTGATGTGAAAGATATAGAAGACAACGCAGTCTGTGGGTGCACCATTCTGTACGTCGTCTTTCTGCTGTAAGCGTGTGCTGTTCACAACGTGTAAGTGTGCTGTGGACAACATGGTTTATTCCTTAGAACAGAGGATTTTTCTGGTGTTGGAATTCCACCGCCTAGAACACAGTGTTGTTGCAACAAGACGAAGTTTTCAATGGAGGTTTAATGTAACCAAAGGACCGAAAAGCGATACAATAAAGGATCTGTTTGAAAAATTTCAACAGACTGGGAACGTGATGGATGAACGTGCTGGAAAGGTAGGGCGACTGAGTACGGCAACCACAGAGGGCAACGCGCAGCTAGTGCAGCAGGTGATCCAACAGCGGCCTCGGGTTTCCATTCGCCGTGTTGCAGCTGCGGTCCAAATGACGCCAACGTCGACGTATCGTCTCATGCGCCAGAGTTTACACCTCTATCCATACAAAATTCAAACGCGGCAACCCCTCAGCGCCGCTACCATTTCTGCACAAGAGACATTCGCTAATGATATAGTGCACAGGATTGATGACGACGATATGCATGTGGGCAGCATTTGGTTTACTGACGAAGCCGTCCAGGTAAAAATATGGGGAACCGAAAAGCCCCATGTTGCAGTCCCATCATCCCTGCATCCTCAAAAAGTACTGGTCTGGGGTGCCATTTCTTCCAAAGGAATCATTGGCCCGTTTTTCAGATCCGAAATGATTACTGCATCACACTATCTGGACATTCTTCGTGAATTTGTGGCGGTACAAACTGCCTTAGACGACACTGCGAACACCTCGTGGTTTATGCAAGATGGTGCCCGGCCACATCGCACGGCCGACGTCTTTAATTTCCTGAATGAATATTTCGATGATCGTGTGATTGCTTTGGGCTATCCGAAACATACAGGAGGCAGCGTGGATTGGCCTCCCTATTCGCCAGACATGAACCCCTGTGACTTCTTTCTGTGGGGACATTTGAAAGGCCAGGTGTACCGCCAGAATCCAGAAACAATTGAACAGCTGAAGCAGTACATCTCATCTGCATGTGAAGCCATTCCGCCAGACACATTGTCAAAGGTTTCAGGTAATTTCATTCATAGACTACACCATATTATTGCTACGCATGGTGGATATGTGGAAAATATCGTACTATAGATGTTTCCCAGACCGCAGTGCCATCTGTTGTTGACAATTGCAACTACTGTAATTTCCAAAGTTTGTCTGCCTGAAAATGTACTGTTGTCCCAAGCATATTGCAACAAACGGTGTATTTCTATTGCTGCTCGTTCAGTTTGTATTGTCGTTTCAAATATACCGGTCATTTTTGAAACACCCTGTACCTTCTACATGCTTCCTAAGTCCATAAACCCAAACACCCAGGATGCCCCATTGTGGCTGGTTATGTGCCTCCACTGAGAGTCTCTCCTCTCATAAACCAACACTTTCAGCCTATTATCTGCAACCTACCCTTATATATAAAATATGCCAACTGTTTCCTCCACTGACTCTCCACAGTTCCTGTTCCCTTACTACATGGTGCCCTGCTCATCACTATTGATGCCACCTCCTTTTACACTAACAGCCCTATGCCCATGGCCTTACTGCTATTGTATAGTATCTTCCCCAGTGCCTGACAGATTCCAAACCAACTACCTCCTTTCTAGTTGCCATGACCCACTATATCTTTACCCACAATTACTTCTCCTTTATAGGCATTACCTACAAACAATCTCAGTGTACAGCTGTGGGCAACCCATATGGCACCATCCTATGCCAACATATTTGTGGGTCGTCTAGAGGAACCCCTCAACTGGTTCAAAACCATTGATGACATCTTCATGATCTGGATCAAGAGTATCTGAACTTGGGTAACGTATATGAGTAGTTTGTTTCAGTAATGGTAAAATTTTACCATGAGTGAGAAATGTGGGCTCTGTCATAGGTTTGTGAGTAGTGGGTTACAGTGAGGGATTTGTTCAAAATATTTTCATTGGGGGGAATGCAGTGGGGAAGCCAGCAGGCATTCTAGTGAGATCCTCTCCTGGGGATGCAGAATCTGTAGTAGAAATAAGTTGATAGAGGAGGAGCAGGAGCATAAGATCTGTGCCCTTCAGGTGCAGTTACAATGCACAAAGGAGGAGCAAGTTAGGTTGAGGAGGGTGAAGGGTGGTGGGGAATGGGAACTGGCAATTGCCAAGAAAGCAGCTAGTAGGAGGAGGTATTCAGACATTTGTACTTTGCATATGTGCAATAGATTTGACCAACTCTCAGAGTTGAGTGGAGAGGTGCTTCTTGCAGCTGTAGATGTTGGGAACATGCAGCAGTCCTGAGCAGTTAGAAGGCCTAGGTCAGTTGTAAAGTCTAACAGAAAGAAGAAGGTTCTGCTGCTAGGTAGTTGTCGTGGTAGAGGTGTGGGCCAGCAGTTGCACGAAGTGTCGAGGAGTGAATACCAGTCACCAGCATTGTGAAGCCTAGTGCAAGGCTGGCTCAGTTGACTGATAGCATAGAGGAGCTATGTAGGAATTTTACAAAAGAGGATCAGGTAGTGATAGTGGGTGGAGCAGTCATAGAGGGACGGGTAATATGATGTAGGTGGTGACCTGGTAAAGATAGCTACTCAAACTGGTGGCACTAATGTGCACTTTGTGCAACTGTTTCAGCATCATGATTGGCCTCATCTTAATGAGGCTATTGGGTGCGCTAACAGGGGGCTGGTGAGGGTGCTGATGGCAGAGGGCATGGGCCACATTATAGTGGTGCCAGTTGGGTCCATCAGTTGGTCGGGTTTCACTAGGCATGGCCTGCACCTCAATAGATATGGGAAGGGGAGGCTGGCAAAGCTTATAGGTGACAGTGTAGTGGGTGGTGGTGAGATTACTCGTGGAAACATTTCTGTAGTAGTTGGTGTTAAAGCTGCACATTTTTTTAGACTGAAGTCAGCTGATAGGTATACCTGCTTAAAGGAAGTCCCTCTAACTAAGGGCTCACTGTCAGAGGACATCATGTTTACATGTAGAGAAGGAATTAGCATATTTCATCAAAATATAAGAGATAAAGTTAGTGAACTGCTTATAGTTGTTGACTCTGAACTTATTGGTATATCGGAGCACCACTTAAATAATTTGACAATTCACAGGCTCCCTTTACCAGGATACAGATTAGCTGGCTGTTATTCAAGAGTTCCTTGCAGAGTGGAGGAGTGGCTGTGTATGTAAAAAAACAGTATTCCATTTGAGTCCATAGACATATCACGACACTGGACTGAACAGATATTTGAATGTTGTGCAGCAGCAGTTGAATTTAGTGAAACTAAATTTCTAATTGTTGTTGTTTATAGGTCCCCTAACTCTAACTTCAGAGCATTTTTGTTCAAGTTAGAGGGGGTTCTTGATTCACTTTGTAGGAAGTACCAGGAATTAGCTATATGTGGTGACTTCAATATAAATTTTGTACATGATGGTGCAAGAAAAATGATGTTGGTAGATCTCCTAAATTCATATAATCTGATGCAGACTGTATTTTTTCCAACTAGGGTGCAGGGGAACAGTAACACAGCCATAGAAAATATTTTTGTTTATTCTTCATTACTAGAGGGGCATTCTGTTAGTAAAAGACTGAATGACCTTTCAGACCATAATGAACAAATTTTAACACTAAAAGGCTTTTGTACTCAAACAAATGTCACACATAATTACAAACTGTGTAGGAAAGTTAATCCAACAGCAATAGAGTGGTGTTTTTTTTAATACCTTGCCAAGGAACAAGAATGACAGGAAGTTTATAGTGCCCATAACATAGATGATAAATATAATGCTTCCCTTAATGCATTTTTCATGCTCTTTGAGAGTTGCTTTCCATTAGAACATTCTAAACAGGGTACTAGCAGTAATAGACAGCCTGGATGGCTGACTAGTGGGATAAGGATATCATGTAGAACAAGGAGGAAATTATATCAAAATGTTACAGGTAGTCACAATCAAGTTGCAGTAGCGCATTACAAACAGTATTGTAAGGTGTTTAAAATGTTATTAGGAAGGCAAAGAGTATGTGGTAAGCAAATAAAATAGCTAATTCAAAGGATAAAATTAAAACCATGGGCCAGTTGTGAAGAAAGTGTCTGGTCAGCAGCAAAAGGTCAACGATATAAAGTCAGTTTGTAGAAAAATATTTCTGTTACTGATAAATCCGATATATGTACAGTGTTAAATCATTTCTGGAGCATTGCTGGTGAATTAAATAAAAATTTAGTTTGTACAGGGAATAATATAACTTTCTTGGCAAATGCCTTTCTGAGATTGACATCTGAAATACTCCTCTGTGATACAGACAAGGGGGAGAGTGAGTCAAAAATTAAATCACTAAGGACTCATGGATATGATAGAGTGCCTAGCAGAATATTAAAGTACCGTGCTGCACATGTTAGCCCTGTATTTAGCCATATTTGTAATATTTTCTTTGGGAATGATCAGTTTCCTGAATGATTGAAGTACTCAGTATTAAAGGTGCTTTATAAAAAGGGATGAAGGGATAATGTACATAATTTTAGACCTATTTCTATGCCATCAGTGTTTTCTTGCTAAAGTTATTGAAAAAGCTGTGTATGTAGGGATAATTGAACATTTTATATCACACAATTTACTATCAAATGTACAGTTTGGCTTTAGAAGTCATTTAACAACTGAAAATGCTATATTCTCTTTTCTCTGTGAGTTACTGAATGGGTTAAATAAAAGGTTTCAAATGCTAGGCATATTTTTTTGGTTTAACTAAGGCATTTGATTGTGTTGATCACAAAATATTGCTCCAGAAGTTGTACCATTACGGAATACAGGGAGTGGCTCTCAATTGGTACACCTCTTACTTTACAAACAGACTGCAGAAGGTCATTATTCACAATGTCGAAAATGGCTGTGATGTGGGGTCTGACTGGGATACAGTCAAGTGGGGTGTGCCCTAGGGATCAGTGTTGGGGCCACTCCTCTTCCTTATTTACATAAATAATATGTCCTCTAGTATTACGAGTAAATCTAAAATAATTCTGTTTGCTCATAACACTAGCTTGGTAGTAAAGGATGTTGTGTGTAACATTGGCTCAGTTTTAAATAGTGCACTTCATGACATAAGCTCACGGCTTGTAGAAAATAAGCTTATGCTATATCACAGGAAGACTCAGTTTTTACAATTTCTAACACACAATTCAACCAAACCTGATGCTTTAATTTCACAGAATGGGCATATGATTAGTGAAACTGAACAGTTCAAATTTCTAGGTGTTCAGATAGATAGTAAACTGTCATGAAAGCCCACATTCAGGATCTTTTTCAAAGACCTAATGCTGCAATTTTTGTTATCGAACAGTATCTGAAGTGAGTGATTGTTTGACACAAAAATTAATTTACTTCACTTATTTTTCATTTGATTATGTCATATGATATTATATTCTGGGGTAACACTTCCCATTCTAAAAGAATGTTTTTGGCTCAGAAATGGGCAATAAATGGTGTAAGTTCATGAACTTCTTGTCGACCCCTGTTCATGAGTCTGGGTATTTTGACATTGGCCTCTCAATATATATACTCCTTACTGTCATTTCTTGTTAACAATATTAGCTTATTCCCAAGAATAAGCAGCTTTCACTCTGTTAACACTCGGCAGAAATCAAACCTGCATTTGGATCAGCCTTCCTTAAATCTTGTGCAGAACGGTATGCAGTATACTGCTGCATCCATTTTCGATAAGCTACCACTCGAATTGAAAAATCTTAACAGTAATGCATGTGCTTTCAAATTGAAACTGAAGAATTTCCTCATGGGTCACTCCTTCTATTCTGTTGAGGAGTCCCTTGAAAAATTAAGCTGATTCTTGTTGCATTGTTGCTTGCATTTACTTAAACGTATGGACTGATTTTTTTTTTTTTGGATTCATAAACATTTTATTTTTTTCTGTTACTACTTTTATGTTGTAATTTCATGTACTGACACGTTCCATGACCTTGGAGATTTGCTCCTCAATTTGGTCCTATGAAACTTGATGTGTAAATAAATAAAAAAAGTGAGGACACCCTATCCACATCCCTCCAGAACCTCAATAACTTCTCCCCCATTTGCTTCACCTGGTCCTCCTGAACCCGACAAGTCACCTTCCTTGATGTTGGTCTCCACCTCAAAGGAGGCTATAATAGTACCTCTTCCATATCAAACCTAACAACCACCAATAATACGTCCACTTCGACAGCTGTCACCCATTCCATACCGAGAAGTCTGTTGAAATATACCAAGGTTCTCACTGAGGCCTTCACAGACCATAATTACCTTCCAAGCCTGATACAAAAACAGTTCTCCCCCCTCCCCAAAGTCCCACCACCTGGCCACAGGAGCATTCCCCTCATGACTTAGTACCACCCAGGACTGGAGCAAGTAAATCACATTCTCAGCCAAGGTTTCAACTGCCTTTTGTCATGACCTGAAATGAGGAATATCATACCAACTATCCTTCCCACCCCTCCCACAGTGATGTTTTGCTGCCAACTGAACCTACACAGTATCCTCTACACAACCACTGCTCCCAATCCCTTGCCTCATAGCTCATATCCCTGTAATAGAAGTAGATGCAAGATCTGGCCCACACATCCTCCCACCACCACCTCCTCCAATCTGGTGACAAGAATCACCTATGCCATTTAAGTCAGGGCTACCTGTGAAACCAGTCATGTGATCTACAATCTGAGCTACAACCACTATGCTGCATTCTATGTGGACATGGAAACCAACAAGCTGTCTGTTCACATGAAACTGGTCAAGAAACAGCTGCACCTTCACATTCCCATTCCTGAGAACGCCACCCAACATGACACTCTTCATTCCAATGACTGCTTCACAGCCTGTGCCATCTGGATCCTTCCCACCAACACCAGCTTTTCTGAATTGCACAAGTGGGAACTCTCCCTGCAAATACATCCTATGTTACTATAACTGACCTGTTGCCATTCCAGCACTACACAGTCATCTATTCCACCAACACGCCCAGTCTCTTTGCTTCTCTCTTTTTCTGCTACCCCACCATCCCTGCCCTCTGTCTAACCTCCTGAATGCACACAGCTGTCCTACCCTCTCTCCACCTCAACTTTGTACACTCCCACTAGCAGCACTTTAATGTCCCCCACCCCTACCGACTATCCCTCCCCCTCCCTGCCGCAACCACCTCTTTGCTACCACCAACCGGAGTCCAGCTTCAGCAGGCAGAGACTGTGTGTGTGTGTGTGTGTGTGTGTGTGTGTGTGTGTGTTTTTGTGTTTTGCCAATTTTCGATGAAGGCCATGTTGGCCAAAAGCTCAGTTTATGACAGTCATTTTGTTGTGCCTGTATGCGACTCAGCGTCTCCACTGTGTAGTGAGTAGTAACTGTCCTTTTCATAACATTGATACATTCCATCCTGGATTTTCCTTTGTTTGACTAAACAAAATTAATTGAGTATGAGATACACTGGATCTCGGTAATAATATTTATATATATTAACCATTATCTGTATAATCATTTGTATAATCTTGTATAATCTTGTATGTAGTGATGATGTCTTGTGCAACATAACTGTTGTTTACAGGCAAATAAATCAGTGCTGTACCCTCTCACTCTCAACTTTTTTTCCCTGCTTGTCTCACTGACAGCACTACAGTTATGAGTCTGAGCAAAACCAATATTGTTTGATTTTGTTTTAAAGTTTGCTGATGTACATTTGTTGTGTACAGCAGTGAAGAATATACAAAGACCGCAATTGGAAAGAATAAGTAGGAAGCTGTTGGCAATGAATTCAGAATCACACATGGTGACACATACAAAAAACTCCACAGTCTTCAAACCTATGCCAAATGTAAGGAGAAAAGTTATTTTGGAAGAGTGGAAGCACATGTGGGTCTTCATTCACAAGATTTGCAGTTGGTGCCATGTGTTTCATATGATATCAAGACATACCTGAAGCAAAAAGTGATACAGTAAACAGTGGTGTATGCTGGAGAATAAAAATAAAATAAAAATTGTATTATTATTTCAAACTTACCTTAATGAAATCCTTCAGTTTTTCTATCAAAACATTGCATACTTCTGGTACCATGTTGCATATTGATGAATAGTGAACTTTAAAGCAGTGTATTAAACTTCAATACTTCAATATGAATCATCAGAACCAGTAGCATAGTGAGTAGAGAAAAAAAGTTTGCTAATGCTCTTGGTTCACCGGTTCTGTTGCAAGATGTCAGCTGCTCTGCTCGTGACCCCACAGAATTACATGTTACAATGGCAAATGCAGCAAATAGACAGATATACTTATGGAATTTATGTAATGCAATGGAAAGTATATTGTCTGAATTAACTTACCTCATAAGTGGACATCAGTTATCACCTAGTTTAGGCAGTTTCTGGTTAGTCCTGGAATTTCTTGAAGACTTCAGCTCCTTCCAAACTTTTTTAGTGCCTATACAAAACTAGTATTTCATATAATGAAAGATTGGCTTAGGAACAATATTCATGAACTTTACAGCTCCCAGTGTTTGATATCTCAATACTAATATGATCCAAACTATTCAAACATTAAAAAAAAAAAATCTCACCCCACAAACTGTCCTCGCAAAGTTTTACTGTGAAAGTGTTTTCCACCGAGACATGAACACTTTAATTGCCTTTTGATGGATAAGTGAGCAATGTTTTTCATGTAGAACAGCAATAATCTCTAATAGATGTTAGTAAAGAGAGAGGAATCTCAGACAAATTCCCATTTAGAAGGCACAAACACTTTGCGCATTATGTGACTCTTCTTGCTTGACGCACTACGTAACATCCCAGATAATAAACTAAACATTCTTTTGCTGAGGATCTTTCAAGAATTTCTGACATATGTTCTGGATTAGGTTGAGCTTCTGTGAAACTGTGTGGAACACAAAGTACTTTTTAAAACTGTGTGCTCCCCAAAACTCTGTCTCTGTTCTGCAAATCTCTAGGTGATGTCTGCAACTGGTTCATATATGATGTCAAGGAAAATTCATGTTTGTGTTCACAGTTTCCGCTAGAAGTAATGAAAGTTTAACAAGAATATAAACACACAGTAATATGTGCAAGATGAGGAAGTTTATTACTGATAGATGATCATTGCAGCTCAGAACCTTATGATACCGAAATGATGTTCAGGTGGGTCCTGATTAAATTATGCTGTCAGGACATAAGTTAGCTGAAACTTTTTTTCCACAAATATTCAGATGTTGTTGTGGTACTTTTCAATGGTTACTCTTAGAGACTGGAGAGTTCTTTCAAAGCAAAGCTGTTACTTCTATTGGCGAGAATGTTTCTCCATTTCATGAACCTCTTAACTTTTTGTACAAAGCACCCTGAGGAAATGAAGAGTTCATTGTATCCATTAAGCTGTTCATACATCTAGTGAAGATTCCATTGATTCACTGCCTTCAAATCCTGTTGCTTCAATTTCCCTGAAGACATTTGTTCCACTGGCTCTTGAGTTATCAAGAACTCAAGAGCTAATCTTACATGTATTTGTTGAAATGACGTCAGATCGAAGTGGGTGGAAGTTAACTTGTTGCAAACTTTTAATCTGATGAATTCTGGGGAATTACCTCGTCCATAAACTCTTCGATTATAGGTTATGATCTCATCATTGAAAAGCAACTCATATTTATCACAAAAATTATTTCTTATGCATTTTATTGCTTGAATAGTGTCCGAAAATATCCTAATTCTTCTGGTTTCATCAGCTTGATTTGGTACAGAACAAGTAACTTATTTTTTGTGCCACTAATTTCTAGACATTGCTAGACCTTTTTATTTGGATGGCTGCCATCAGGAGTGAAGGCAACAATTCTTGTTCTGGTTGCTCTAGCTGGATGATTTCTTGAAACAATATCTGTGAGATGACATCACCAGGAGTTGCACTGAGACTTGCGCACACTGCAGCAGATTGGATCCAGCTATGCAGCAGGCAAACAAACATAAACACAATAGCATGATTTTAAATTTATTCTTACAGTCATCTAAAGTATATTCCCCTAAATTTATGAAACCATCAACTTGCAATGAAGTGTTATTGAAGTTTAGATCTTCTTGGAACTTAACTTCATCAAAAATCAGCACACATAAGTTTTGTTTTCATCTCACTCTACCCGAAAATAATTCTTAATTGCTTCTATGGCATGTGTGTTGATTCCATATTTCCATTTGAGACCTTTTACTAAATTTCAGAGATGTGTTTCACAAGGAAGTGGTAATGATTCATGCTTCAGATAATGTCTGTACCCTTTGGGCAACTTAATTTTTTGAGTTCATGCTGGCCTGACTTAGGTATTTGTCTGTGGCAATTATTATATTTGCTCACAGTTATTGTTTGCTGGCAGTTCAGAAATCTGTAACTGTGTCCCTGACTCCAGTTGAAGGTAGTAGAGCCTGGTGCTATTTCCAGAGAGGATAGTTATTGGAGTGAACAAGTATTTTTGTACTGCTACAGAAATAACCATTGAGCATTGGGGGTTACAGAGAGATGACAAATAATGGGATGTTATTCGCTCCATTTCTTGTCGTTCCAGAACAGGTGTCACTGATATGATGGAATCCAGTATCACGTCTGACTGTCTATTGAGTTTCATAGCCACATCATGTTGCACAACAGCATCATGAACAGTGTCCAGTCAGCAAACCCAATTCCCTGGCACCCTTGCGATGCAGTGAGTTCATGACACTGATACAAGCAGTACATTCTCTGAGACACACAAAGAATGTTTCTTGGGGAATATGGAAGCAGGGTTCCGTACCTCAATCCGAAAAATAAAGCCCTTATAGGATTACTTTGTTGCCTGCCTGTCTCTGTCCAACTGTTAAAAATCACTTTTCTTAGGAATGATTATACATATCAAGCTGAAATTTCTGTTGCATACTGAGGTCTATGGTCCCTTGCTGGGTAAAATATTGAAACATCTAGATCAGTGCTGTCAGAAAATAGGGCCATTTATGTTTTATATTGCAATATTTGCAAATACACTTGTGGCGTCAATATAAACATCATTTTGCAAATGGGGACTCTCTCTCCACTTCCAAGTTCTTTGTACGAAAAATTTGAGAAGATTCAGTCTGTTTATGCAACTTGTTGTATGTACATGTGTTGATGCTTGTACTTAAATAGACATATGTATCGAGATATAAAGTGGAAGTGTTTGACTTTGGGATAGTAACCCATCACATTCCCACAGTGGTGACCATTTTACAAATTTCAAGTACATTACATATCTCCCACGCCGGTTCATTGTGCTACAAGTAGTTGTTCATCTCCATGACTTCTCCATACAATGCTTACCTCACAGACTTGAAAGCTCAAACCAACTCCCCAGACATATTCATCATATCTCCCATGACTGGAATTTCTCCTGCTGACAACAATCCATGTTCATCTTGCCATAATGGCTGTTTGCTGCTCCTCCAGCCAGAACAATGGACTCTGGATCTGTATCGCCGGATTGTGTTCATCACCATTTGCAGTTCAACACAGATGATATCCAGAACAGTGTTTCTTGTGATCGTAATCCAAACACATGGGTTAGGTTGCCTTCGCAGCTGAACATTCATCCATAGTGTGCTCCCGCAACCATTACTGTGGTGTCGTGTGCAATGCCACCATCACTGCAACATGTAACATGTTTCAATCAGCCATTCTCTGCACCCATTATGACTCCTGCGAATACTAACCAAGGATATATCATTACTAATAGTGCACCACGGGCATTCCCTAGGACTTCTTCACAGGCAGTTGACAATAATAGTGTGAGTTCAGTCTATGGGCCAGCACCTGCAGCTAGTGTTATGCAACCGATGGATGCATACCCCCACCCTCATCTGATGACATACACCACCACACAACTAACTTTGCTGCCGCATGTGTGATGGACTTTAATTCATCTTGCACATGTTTGCAATCCACCCCACCCCACTCTACCACCCATGGCGCCTCCTGCGATGGCCTTCCGCATTTTCTCCAAAGTCGACCATTTCAACGCAACGTCCCTGGCCAGTTTATCAGTTTCAGGGACCTCGGCTCCTACCTCCCTTCCACCCATCCGTTCCATGGTACATACCAAAAGGTATGTTCAGTCATCACACACATGGCTATTGTGAGAAAAGTTTTTCTGGACCTATACTCCCCTCCTCCCCCTCCACCGTTATGCCCATTTCTCCATGCCTGCCACACCGGACTGCTGTGCTACCATTCCCTGGCTATGATATGTTTTTGTGGCTCACAAAGACAATTCAGTGTTTCCGGATAGGGGTGCCGTCTTATAAAAGACATTGGGGCAGGGGGCATACTGGGGGGTCTTGTCCGGGAAATTTTCTAAGTTTTAGATGAAATATAGTGAGTTTTAAAGTTTTTTAAGCTTTTTAGAGTTATATGATCAACATTAGAACCCCAAAAACTGGACTCTCGATAACTCAAAAAGCCTGTCACATTTTTTGGCTTTGAAAAAAGGAACAAAACACAAACACGCATGGTATTTTTATAAAAATGTAATTTAATTTACAGTAATAATCATGAATGTAGACTATTACAGAGCAGTGAATATATAGCTCTGGAAAGACTGAAATTATATTTAAATAAATCTTAAGCTGTTATTAAAGAATAAAACATAAAATACTTCGGTCACACAACACTTTAATTAATAAATGAAATAGCTAATTTAAGCTTACTTTGAATAAGGCTTAGGGTTCATTAAATAAAAACAATATCTCAAAGCTAATACTTTAATACAGTTAATACAGTATGCCTAATACTTTCAGTCAAAAAGTATGTAAATAGTGGCTTTTAAATGGGTCTTACAACATAAAGATATTTAAGTGTTTGAAAATAACTAATACATTACTATAGTAATATAGTAATACAATACTTAACTGGTACTAATATTTCGAAACTGAAAATTTAACATTATGTACGTAATTAATTCTCTATTTCATAAAGACTTTTAATATTGCTCTAAATGCCAGTATTTGGGGTAGAGAGTCTTTAGAAAGGTGCAAATGTTGACCATCTGACTGGATTACTGAATATGAAGTCATTGATGACTGGTCAGATATCCAATTCATCTAAAGCATCTCGGTGGGTATGAAGAACAGCAAAGTTGTTCAATCACTTCTGTCCCATGGAGATATCACTTCAGATATCTAATGGCGCTAAACAACCATACTGCTGTTGTGATTGGAAATATTTGGAGAAGCTTAAAGATGGCGTCCAGTGAAAGTATTCTTTGTGCTAAGTGCGAGAAAAACGTTAAAAATAAGGAATTCAGTGTTTTGTGTGGACTGTGGTGTGGAAAATCGTTTCACACGGAATGTGCAGGGCTCACCAACAGCGAAGATCGCATTCTAAAGTGCTCAAGAGGTCTCTTAAAAAACGTTTGTGACAACTGTGAAGTGAGGTTAGCTGACGAAATCTCAGAAGACATTAATACAGCGAAACATGAACAAATCTTGTCCTCTAAGGAGCAATGCATTGTTGATCTAGTTGCATCAGTGAATAATCTTACGCCAATTGTGAAAAAACTTACCAGTGATAACAAAGAAATGAAAGAAAAGCTAGACACTGTGATTGCCATAAACTCTAAGTTAGAAATATTGGTAGCACGAAGTGAAAAAGCATCTCAATTATCGAGAAACACAGCAAGACAGTGTGCAGAGAATATAGAAAACAACATGCCATGTATTATAGCTGGAAATAAGAGGTAAACATTGCTAATCTGAGGCAAAGTTCAAATACTGGTGTGGAGTGTGTTAGAGAAGGTCCTCATATATTTTTTCCAGATCAGCAACACTTAGATGAGGGCATTGAATTTTTTGATTGACATCCTCTACTGGGTACACTGCATGGCAACAAAGATGTAAAAACAAATACGTCTTGAATTGTAACATTGACTCAAGGTAGCCTGCACATTTGTAACTTGTCCCTGCATTGTCCTCTGCAGAAAATGTTTCAGAAAACTCTAGAAGTTCTTCAAAGTTTTGCAATATTCTCAAGATATTAGAAGGTTACATAGTCCATCAAGTCAGACAAAGGGGTCGTAGACCAGCTTGATCATTGGCGCTCTCACAGCATATGCTTCTGAAAAGTGTCATCCTTTTGTTGGATTCCCTTACGGTGTTTATTAAGTCCTTGGCTAAAGCCATAATATCCCTCATAGAGGTAAGATGGCGGAGACTGTCTACAACTGCCAAGTCTAAACTGTGGGCAGTGCAGTGCACATAACGTGTTTTTGGTTGTATATACAAAACTAAATTTTTTAGTCCTTTGAACTTACCTCTCGTATTCAAGGCACCATCATAGCACTGTCCTCTTAAGTTATACACTGACATATCATGATGAGCAAAAATGTCTTTTAAAATACTAAACAGAGTTTGTGAATCAGTGCTGGGGGTCTACTATAAGCCAATAAAGTCTTTGTTGATGATTAAGGAATCATGGACAGTACAAATACAAAATGACACTTGTTTGTGAATTGAAGAATCGCTTCTTTCGTCAACCATAATAGAAAAATGTTCAGTCTTCTTGATTGAAGCTAGTACCTTTCTATACACAGACTTTCCTAGTGGATCAATGATCTATTTTGAATATCATGAGATGTCCAGTTATACTCCGGATGCCCTAACCGATCTTTAAACTCAGGTATGTCATTCATTTGGAGTTTCAACAACTGAAAGAAAATAGAGTATACATCTTCATGCCCTCTAATTGCCAGTCCTTGTTGGCACAGAACTTGCATGGTGATAAAAACTGTCTCTAGAGCTAAACAGCCTTTCTTCATATCACAGCCTAACTATTTATTTAACTGGGAGGCCACACTTTGGTTAGTGACAGAATTTAGTTTCAGAACACCTTCTTTATGTGTAAACGTATTTTCATGAAGACAAAGTTATCCAAAGCCTTTTTTCAGTTAGCAAATCCTACAGAAGTAAATGCATCTTCCTTTTTGAAGAAAATTGTAATAGATTTTTAAGTTCTGCCTCTTTGCAGGTTTTGCAAAAAGCTTTTTCGGTACATGCTTCATATTCTAGACATGTACATTTGATCAACCAGGACTTCTGAAATGATCTTCCCTTACTGGATTGTTGAGGTTTTGGCTGCAAACGGTTCTTGCCTGAAGACGATGAAGCAACTGACAACAGAATAATTGTTGGAGGTGACTTGCAGTTATCATCAACTTCCAAGCATGCCTTTTTGGTAACAAATTTATTCATTGCAAATTTAATTCACAATACACTAAAAGACTAAATTAAACGAATAAAATATAATAATATAAAATAGTTCACTAGACACTAAAGTCGGAACACTAAACACGTCTGCAGCATCCACACTGAATGACTATGACAGCAGGGTGGGCTTAAAATAGCCGTGACATCATAATGTCTCGAAGTATCAAGGCGACGCAAGGCAGAAAGTTCCAGGCGCTTCTGCTCCAATGCCTTTGATGTATCCGCTGCCGCGTGCTGGTCCACCGGCGCCAAACTTTACTCGAAGGTTTGTGCACTGGGACAAATTCTAAGTGTGCCCACAGCACTGTAACATTATCATGATTCACACCACTTGTTTTCAGTTAACTCGTTTACTACTGTAATAATATTTTTTTAAACTCATTACTGAATGTATTTTAAAAGGTAACTGTTGTCAAACAAGGAAAATAAAAAATTCCAACATGATTTTGTGATTTTACAAAGCATAAAACAACTAACAATCTTCTTAAATCATGGGGGATCTCTGTCCCCCCAAGTGAAGTTTCGAGGGGGCTTGAGCCCCCTCAGGCCCCATGGAGTCGGTGCCTGTGTTTCTGGATGTTCCTAATTCTCCCCCGTCTCATCCCCCTGGACGCCTACTGAAGTTACTGCCACTGTCAGAAGATGACCCTGTGTGGTGGTTCGCTTTGGTAGAACACATTTTCGAGCTACACCATGTTTCCGATGACAACTCCAGGTTCCTGTGCCTCATGACACACCTTCACTCGGACATGATCTGTGACCTCCTCCTCTCTCAGCCATCGGCTTTCTCTTGAGCCGACCATCGCCTCGCCCAACCATGACATCTGCACGACTTCGTGATGGACCTATCACTTCGTGTTCCACATCTGACTTCATCACCAGACGACATGGAAATACCAATCACCCAATTCCCAGACCATGGGACATCCTTGAATACAAGCACACGCTACCCCTCCCTCCCCCACTCCCAGGACTAATCACGAGAACTCTATACTGCAGGTGGGGGAGGGCTGTGTGGTGTCGATATAAACATCAACCCATAAATGAGGACTCTCCACTCGTGAGTTCTTTGGATGAAAAGTTTGAGATGATTCAGACTGTTCATGTGACTTGTTGTATGTACACGTATAGGTGCTTGTACTAAAACATACATCTGTATCGAAGTATAAAGTAACCTATCACATTTTCGCACACTTGTCAAACCTATAGTGGGCTTCCTGCTCACATAGAATCATGAAATTTGGCAAGAAGGAAAGATTTCTAAGAACAACTAAAGGAAAAAATCCGAAAATTGCTCATGTGTAATTACTTTCATCCTAATTCAAATTTAAAACATTCTCGAAAGTCTTGGCAATCCTGGTACCTATGTCTTGCCAGTGTCAACGCCAAAAACAGGCAAAAATTGTCGAGATGTTCGACTACCAGGATGAATGAACTGTGTATATACATAATTAAGTTTGTATGGAACCTCAAAGGGCAAGTCATACTAACACCTGGCTTATTTTTTATTTTAATTTATTTTTAACTGTTGGGTTGGAAGAGGGCAAATGCACTCTCTCTCCTCCCATCCCCCTTACACACCCTCTCGCACTTCAGACTGCCGTTGAGCGGCTGCCTGTAGGTAAACTGAATCTATTCTCCGAAGTTTTTGTGACGCAAATTTAATTTAACTATCTTCTGCTGAATTTAATGTCTTTATTGTTCAATAAATTTGTTGAACTGCACTGATTCAGTGCTGCTTGCATCATTCTGTATCGTCGTGAATATTTTCCTGTTATTGCTTTGAAAGCTGTTAAAGATGGATTCTGAAATGTTATACCTCTGGTTGAATACACGAGCAACTAAAATGAGTATGCCACAACCATGTGGCATTTGTGTCACGTGACATCAATGGCGCACACCCCCCACCCCCTTGTGGGGCAGCACGCATTGCCACCCACGCTATTCAGCCTGCACGCTACTCATTTGTTCCTTTAGTCAGTCGACACAACTGTCTTGAGTTATCAAGTAGTTGTACTTTCCTATGTGGCACGTGCTTCTGCGTCATCGTATTTTATACGTTTCTGTGTGGCACATAGATAGCTAACACAAACCTACGAGAAAAGTCGCGGCCATTCTAGTAATCGTGATACGTTATTCAGCCTGGCATTAGTTCGAGAAAAGTAGCGAATATTCTACTGTATTCTTGTACAGAGAATGTAGCCAGATAGGAAGCTAGTTTACATTCAGAAACAGAAATGTTAAGACTGGGGAATGAATAAGTAAAAAGTCCTAGCTGTAGCAAGTGCAAGTGTCAAGATTAGTCAAGAGTGAGAGTGATCAGTTGATTGTGAAGTATTAATAATAGTAATTCACAATAATTTCTCAGTAAAAATATTGTTATGAGACTTGCACCAATATTTTTACTAAGAAATTATTAATGTGTATATCTCCGGTAAAAGTGACTCTCAAGAAGATTCCTAAAAACGCATCGTTACTGTATAGACCCTCTATAGAATGGACTAGAAAGGAACAAAATCGACAATAAAAGTTGCACACACATAAATTGCCAGATTATGTCATCATTGGAAACTCGCCCTTATATTATAAGCCATAAGGTACAAATTGGCTTGTCGCTTTCGCAGTAGTAGCATAAACGCCCTTAATGATTATGATTCTGTTATGCAAGTGTTGTCCGTTTGTCCTAGATCTGACTATCCTCTTTGCACATGCTGTACAAAATATTTGCTTGTCTGCCTGCATCTGTTGCTGCAGAAGAAAGAAGTTTTTCAACATTGCTGCGTATAAAGACATGGCTGAGGTCGACAATGAAGGAGGATCGACTTAATGGCTTATATCTGTTGAACACTCATCCTGACATTGATTATCCTATTGACAGTATAATTAGTCAATTTGCCAGGAAGAATAGGAACATTTAATTCATCATTTAAGGAAGAGAGCCACAATAGTAACTTTTTTATATCATAATATGGCATTGTATAATCAGTTTAAATAAAACTTTCTTAAACTTTGCATGTGACTTGATTATTTTTTATTACGGTAAAAGTAAAGGTAGCTGAAGATATTTTTAGCGCAACCTCCCCTTGAAGTTTTTATACAGGATGAGTCACTAACTGTTGCCACTTAGAATAACTCAGGAAGTATGACAGAAACTGAAAGGTTTGTGGGACAAATGTTGCATGGGACAATGGGGGCCATAATACGACGTTGGTTTTTTGTTGCTAGGTGATATAGCGTCAGATATATGAAGACCAACTTTTTTTTTAATGGAATGCCATAGTTTGGTACTTATTTTCTGATAGTGGCTATTGAGATGAATCCAATCAAGTGTAACAGTAAGGTCTTTGAAGGTCAACGAAGGTCAAAAAGTGGCATGAACGTCCATCTACAGAAGGTGTTCGAAGTCATGACCATTGGTATCAATGCAGTACTACAATCTTCTTATCATGGATTGAGTGGTATACCTTATCACTTCGGCACTTACTGAAGCACATGCTCTGACAGTTCTCTCTTTACTTGATTGATGGGGTGTACATTCTTTAAATTTTTTCACACACACATGCTACGCTCTCAGTTAATCGAAGCATTTCTAAATTATTCAACATTAACGAGAGTTCATGTAACATTTGTCTTTTCACAAAACCTAGAGCATTCGTCTGCCACAGTTCATCTGCACTACACAGTCCGGAAGGGCCTTTCACTACGCTGGATAATAAAACTCTCGTAACTTCACACCCTTTTGTTAACACAATTCATTCATCTCTCCTGCACATCAGATTTCATGAGTCCAATTAATTACTCAGTTCCTCAAAAGCAATCTACCTTCCGGCTGACATGAACAATATGTTTGTTTATAAATAATTCTTCTGCTACCAGTCACGATTTTCTTTATTTACTTTTCACACGACGCATTTCGGGATCTTTCCCATTTTCAAGTGCGTTTTTTCCCGAAACGCGTCGTATGAAAAGTAAATAAAGAAATCATGACTTCTAGAAGAAGAATTATTTATAAACAAACCTATTGTTTTCACAGTTCTATGCTTTCAAAACCATTTATAATGGATCAAATCAGCTGACATTAACAATTCTTGATTTCTTCAGTTCTTTGCATCTTTGTTGTGAGTCTTCACAAGAAAATTAATTATGCTCCTTCTTCCATCTTCCTGTCAGCTTCTCCTCCTTCTGCATGTAGCTCTATAGTCTTTTAATGTGTGGTGTTTCAACTTACTGTTCGTCGACCAGTACTAACTTTGCAGCATTACCATCAGCAACAACTCTTTTCATTAAGTCTGCAATTTCTCCTAAACTGATTCACTTTAACTTCTTACTGCTACAGTAACTCTTTCTCTAGTCTTCTCAATTCATCACAGTCTAAACTTTGCTTTGCATCACTTATTCTGTGGTCATCAAATGAAGCATTACTCCTCTAACATACTGCCTTCACCTCACACCATCCTTCCACAATCAATTGTCTCCTTTTTCATTTACAGAACACAGATAATAGCTACAACCTAATGGGCGTGTTACTTTGTTACATAAACCACAATATTACACAAAATTACATAAAAGTATTGCATTTACTAACAGATGTCTTGCATTCATATACACTCATTTTGCATTTGACTTTAATAAAAGCAGTGAAAAACATGAACATATCAACACTGTAAGAAAAAGACCAACAAAGCAGAGAATGCTTGTTGAATCGATCCACATATATTACATGGAAAGAAAATCTTTGCCATAACTTCTGCTGAAAATTTCATAATTTAAGTATTTACATGCCAGTAAAAATTAGTACACCCTTTTAGAAATTTCTAGTGCACTCGAGATTTATTGTTGTAACAGTGCATATGGAGTGAATGAAATGATAATGTTTACAGTCAATAGCACATGTGCTTCTGAAGTACCAGGTATTGACTGACCCAGGTTGAAACAGCCATATTACTACACGGTGTACATGGGCGGCAATACAGGCACTGACTCTGGCATCTAGTCTTTATAAAGATGGCGAATACGTTATGCCATGCCTCCTTAAACTGTTCACATAGTTCTGTAACAGTTTGAGTCAGACAAGTCACTTTTCATCCCATCGTATGTCACAAGTGCTTGACTGGCGACAAGCCCAGCAATTGTGTGGACCAGGGAAGATGCATGTGGAATTTCATGGGCAGTGTGTGGATGAGCATTATCCTGTTGGAACCGCATCACCTTCCTGTTGCATGAACAGCAGAAGAACAGGCCTAACAACATTCTTCATGTGCAAAGTGCTCGTTAGCATCGCCTCCAGAAACGCTAAAGGTGAATGAGAGCTGTAGCTTATCACACCCCAGACAATAAGGCCTGGGGTGGGCCAGTTTGTCTTGGATAAATGCACTCTACAAGACAGTGCTCATAGTTTTATGTCATACACGCAATCGATGATCACTTACATGCACACAGAATCTACTTTCATATCTAAAGATGACTGTATGACATTCCATCTTCCATGTGATCTTCTGCTGGTACCAATCGAACAGTGCTCGTCGAGGCTGTGTCGTTAGTGAAAGACAGGCTACAGGTGTGCGTAACCATAGCCCCACTGTTAATAACCAGTTTGCAACAGTTCATGTTGACATCGCTGGGCTCACATACCCTCTTATCTGTGCTATGGTAGCTATACAATCTGCCACTGCTGCCCTTACAATACGACGATCCTGGCAGGGATCTGGGCTGTGTGGACGTCCAGCACATCATCTACAGGTGTAAGATTTTTCACATGACCATTGATACCAGCATCGTTGCAGAACTGACACAACACAATAGTAGCAGGGCAAAGTCGCATCACCTCACTCTGCATTGTTGCCAGGTTTATTCAAGATGGCTCCTAAAATATGGCATAATCACGGTGGCAGGAAGTGAAAAATTTGGCGGGAAAGTAGATCAATCGAGCTACCTTCCTCCCTTTTCCCAGCTGGAAATTGGTGGGAAAAAGACTCGTAGTGTGCTCAGCTGCTGGATAGGGTGTATGTAATTCTTTATTTTGTATGCATTCCTCCCCTCCCTTCCTCCACTCAGAAATTCGTGGGGAAAGGACTCAGTCTACACTGGTCTGGTGGATAGGATGGATGTAAGTCTTTATTTTGTATGAATTGTTTATTTAAACAATTTGACTTATCATTGGCAGTAGCTCCATCCAATGTGTTCACCATGAGCTCTGGAGTCCAACTGACCTAGTTCACAGTACCACCACAAGAGGGCACTCGCACCACTTCCCCTCTCACCTCCAGTAACATGATCCAAGATGGAGGTCTGAGGGCAAATGACAGAAAAAGAAGTCAGTTTGTGTCCAGCTGCTGGACTGGGAGTATGGTTGTAATTGTTTACTGTGTTCAATGGATGAAATGTCTGTGCCAGAGAAGGAGTAGTATATTAGCTGTAGCCATGCATGTGTGGACGTGTCGGTAACAATGATATTTGATGAAGACAAATACATTTCATGAAATAATGAAGATGCAGATGGGACTAGGTCACACTTTGCAACTCATGCACATAAGTGCATGTGCTGTAACCATAGAGCCGGCCGGAGTGGCCGAGCGGTACTAAGTGCTACAGTCTGGAACCGCGAGACTGCTACTGTCGTAAGTTCGAACCCCGCCTCGGGCATGGATGTGTGTGATGTCCTTAGGTTAATTAGGTTTAAGTAGTTCTAAGTTCTAGGGGACTGATGACCTCAGCAGTTAAGTCCCATAGTGCTCAGAGCCATTTGAACTATTTTTTGTAACCATAGATCATTTGATAAAAGTCCAGTCAGTCAGTCTTCTGAAGTGCAAGAGAGGAAATTCACCCACTCCATCGTGTGGCCTCTTCCAGCGCCGCAGAGACTTGGGCAAGGAGCATGCCAGCTTACGGCATGCCCATGCAGTAGGCACAGGGCGCGCGCTAAGCATTTTCAGTCATGCTGGAAATGACCATGGCCCATCGCCTTCCCATTCCCGGCGCAAGGATACCCTTTGGTGCTGAACACAAACTGCTTCACGTGTTATTATATCTGGTGTTGCGGAATATAGTCACATATATAACCTGAAGGTGTCACAGGGACTAGATGTACCACAGCACAAATGGCTCTGAGCATTATGGGACTTAACATCTGAGCTCGTCAGTCCCCTAGAACTTAGAGCTACTTAAACCTAACTAACTGAAGGACATCACACACATCCATGCCCGAGCAGGATTCGAACCTGCGACTGTAGCAGTGGCGCGGTTCCGGACTGAAGCGCCTAGAACCGCTCGGCCACTGCGGCCGGCCACAGCACAAAGAGAGAGAGAGAGAGAGAGAGAGATCTATGCAGATGAGGGGACGATATTTAAACAATTACATATTTTCTTTTGGGAGATACCGCTATCACTACACTTGAACACAGACTCTAAAAAGATCACGACAAACTTGTGAAACCATCCTTGACGAACTTCGTGTGCTTTTGTGGGAAATACTCTCGTCTTTGAGCATGAGCTGCTTCAGAAGTAAATAAATGCAACTGAATATGTCTCTAAATGCACTTTCAAAAAGATCACTGCACAGCAGTTTGCGTCAATTATGCGATGTATACCACCTCACTTGAACACAGACTCTAAAAAAAAAAGATCGTGGCACACTTATGCAAGCATTTAGAGACACCTCGCGCGCATTTGTGGGAAATACACTTGTCTTTGAGCACGAGATGCTTCAGAAGTTACTAAATCCAACTGAATATGTCTCTAAATACACCTGCAAAAAGATCGCTGCACAGTAGTTTGCGACAATTATGGGATGTATACTGGCATTTGTGAAACCTCGTAGAGGCACTTTATACGCTTTTGTGGGAACTAGATCCCGAAACCAATATTAGCTGAAATATGTGATTTTACACGGCAAAACGATGATATTTTGGAGTCGAAATAAATATCTCTATAACTCTAAATAGGACGCTCACCACTTTTCGAGTTTTAGCTGCTTGTTTAAAGGCACTGCCAGAGAGAGAGAAAACTTTCTGAGTGCTACAGCTGCTATGATGTTCATCACATTTCTGATACAGTGAGTGGGCTTCGTTTTATATTTTCTGCTACTGGAGTCAGGAACGTTATTCTCCTGACTTCTCGAAGCACTATCTAAACACAGATGGCAAAATCAGAAGGATTGCGCAAACAGAATTCGATGCACTGTCCTACAGACGAGAAAAACAGCTGGAATTTTAGTTGAATTTTCAATGTCTTACAGCTGCTGGTCTGGAGATGCTCCAAAGCCACAATGGTGGGTGAGGGACAGTATGCTGCCAGACATGGATTATCTGCTTGGATGTGCCTCTGAACACTCGAGCAAAGAAGGCATCACATTACTCTCAGACGTCAGAGAACTTTCCATAGATTCCCAGCCCCCATCTTATTTGAACCAGTCTGTGGAGGCTCCTATGCTCCAGACAAACAATGTCTTGTGAACAGAGCTTTGTGATTGGTTCTTACTGAATTTACCTGCAAAACTGCTGCTGCTACTGGTGTGGGAGCACTGTCCACCATATTTTTTTTTTTTTTTACAGATAGTCCAATTACCAGACTTTCAGCGGCAAAACTGTTTTGTACAGATTGAAAAAGAGATACAACAGTCATATTGCACTGAAAGTTAAACCTTGCAAAATTAATCTACTGATCATGAAATACAGAGACTCCAGTCAAAGACACTTCCTCAATTACAGTGCTCTGCCACTGTCGAGGAAAGCTTGAATATTTCAGCATGAAACTTATCACCACAGAGCACACCAATGAGTTAAACATACAATTCGTATCCTGTACCACACAAACGGAAAGGACAGTGTCATGAAAGGAGGGTACAAGATGAACATCAACAAAAGCAAAACGAGGATAATGGAATGTAATCGAATTAAGTCGGGTGATGCTGAGGGAATTACATTAGGAAATGAGACACTTAAAGTAGTAAAGGAGTTTTGCTATTTGGGGAGCAAAATAACTGATGATGGGCGAAGTGGAGAGGATATCAAATGCAGACTGGCAATGGCAAGGAAAGCGTTTCTGAAGAAGAGAAATTTGTTAACAACGAGTATTGATTTAAGTGTCAGGAAGTCGTTTCTGAAAGTATTTGTATGGAGCGTAGACATGTATGGAAGTGAAACATGGACGATAACTAGCTTGGACAAGAAGAGAATAGAAGCTTTTGAAATGTGGTGCTACAGAAGATTGCTGAAGATTAGATGGGTAGATCATATAACTAATGAGGAGGTATTGAATAGGATTGGGTAGGAGAGAAGTTTGTAGCACAACTTGACTAGAAGAAGGGATCGGTTGGTAGGACATGTTCTGAGGCATCAAGGGATCACAAATTTAGTACTGGAGGGTAGCGTGGAGGGTAAAAATCGTAGAGGGAGACCAAGAGACGAATACACTAAACAGATTCAGAAGGATGTAGGTTGCAGTAGGTATTGGGAGACGAAGAAGCTTGCACAGGATAGAGTAGCAAGGAGAGCTGCATCAAACCAGTCTCAGGACTGAAGACCACAACAACAACAACCATACAAAATCATCACTTCTGCATCCTGCATATAGATATCGACCAGCAGACTCTCATACATATACCGCGAAGACAGACAGATCTCAAGAAAAGAAAGAGAAAAAAAGAGAAAAGACATAAGCAAATGCATCGGATATAGTCCTCACAGCACTACATATTACCCACGAGGTCGGTCGGTCATCCAACGCGGCCAGCTGTCCTGAGTCAACTACCACCGCATACATGCTGTCCCTATGTGCGAGCAGAGCGCTCTCAGTAGACTGAAAATTGTTGTACGAAGACTGGGCTGGTTCCCCTTTGTGCAAAGGCCTTACTGTTTGCGGCCCTGATCTGCTTGTTTGCTTGCTTACTGCCACGCTTTCCACTCCCATCTCCGTACACACATGGTTTGCCAGAATACCAAACTATTTACGCCATAGTTCTCCTTATCAACCACATAGCAATATCGCTTGCATAGTTTAATTCTGAAGACAAAAAGTGTAAATTATTTCTCAAGGAAGTGGAAACTTTAGAGAGGTGCAGCGAGGTGGAACGTGCTGTAAACCACTGAGTAACTAAAAACTTGTCTCATATGTGAAGATCTTTACGTGAAAACTTGAAAAAAAGAGGAAACTGACAATTTCATTCACGAACACCGATGTTGGTGACATAACAGATTCCAAACTAACTCTCTGCTTTATAAAATCAACTAAGGTGTTTCTCATGTTTAGAGAAGCAGCAAACGTCTCTTCCAGCCGTCTTTCGCCAGCTAGATGCACACAGCGCACACCATAATCGATGTTCTCTCAACCAAATAAAGACGGGAAATGTGTAGAAGCAGTCAACCAGACAATTTACATGAGAGTGAATAACTATCCAGCCCAAACACAGGCCCATATTGAATATTATCAAATTTCCACGGACAACACACATGACCACGAAGGCTGCCCAACACATACTGAATTTTAGTTCGCAATTCACCCACCTAGAGGGCGACAGGATTAGGTCAGTTACATTCTTGTACCCCAGCTAGGCTCTACAGTACGGACAGCTTCTACTGTAAGCCAGAAACGTTAATCGTTCTGGTGACAGGTCACTGCCGCTGCGCGCCCCGCACCCCAGACAGAATTGTCCTAGGAAACCAGAAACATTTTATCACTGTACTTACAGTTAAATATCACGATTGCAGCCTCAATCTGACGACATTCGACAACGAGTGAAGTATCGGAAATACCCCCTCCTGACTACGGTGGCTTTGGAAATACCAAAATCTGTAGCATTCTTATGACAAGGCATAATATTCCACGTAAAAAAATCTTTCATTGCCTTTACAGCTATGACAATTTTCCACGTCAAATCCATAACTTTCTATAAGACAGGCCAAAGTCATTTTCTTTGCACTTGTCGGAACACTGACTTCAGTGTACAGTACATATACTTTAGAAGCCCGCTGAACACAGAGAATCTATCATGCACCCCCTACGACAAAGTATAATAATTCGCCAATAACTGAATACTGGCGATACCAAACAATACTGAGCGAAAATCCGCGATGGATGGACACGTCTCATAAGTTTTTCTTGCGAGTGGTACCAGTGTGTCTTAGAAAGAGAGACGTAATATTCTTACAAGTTGCCGGATGTTAAAAACACGATCGCAACGACTATGTTACTGTCACAAGTGGTCTTCGTTCTACAGGCATACAGAAGTATCACTAACGATATCCACGTTAAGAACTATACAAGTTTCATAAAACTAGGTATGGTGTTGCTTCCGAATGAAGTGGTTTTCCACACAAATACCACGACATTGAATATAGACAGTGATCGCCAGGATATGTATTAACATACAGACAATGCTGGTACATGTCGCCATCAGTCTAAGCTCGTAATAAAATCACTGAATTTATGTAAAGTGATTCTGCTTAGGAACATGGTAGCCAGTATTTGCAATTCCCTCATGCCACCGCTAGATATTTCTCCAGCATTTGTAATGCATTCTATCCCGATGCCATGTAACAGTTTCTGTGATGCATTCAGTGGGTTATAGGCGATGGTTGATTGAAAACGATCACACACAGTAGATGGTGTGCTATGAGACGAATCACTTTAAAAAAAATGCAATGCTAGATTGTGGTCGAAAGAAGTGTACAAAATCCTATAAAAATACAATGGCTTTTGTCAGATCTATAGTGATATGCTTTGCGGTTGAAATGCTGTCTGCGATTTGGAATAAAGTCTTTCCATTCATCCACATACCTGCATTGGATCCCATGGAGAAGTCTTTTAATGATTACAGCCACTAGTGAATCATATTTGTGGCACTCTTATATCACTAAGTGAGCCACCTTTTCTAACCTATCTGCTACATCAAAACTCCAGTGCTGTTTTGTAGGTAGCCCCTATACATCTTGTAACTGTTGCTCAGTCTCTGTAGCTTTGTACATGTCATTCTTCCAGTTTAAGTCGGAACTGAGCAGAAGCCAGAGAGCGCTATATCTATCACCTTTTGCATCCCGTGTATAAACAGAGTGAACTGAGCGCTACAGGAAATGACATTTTGTCATAGCTCCGCCAATAGTGTATAATGTGTAAGGCTAACATCAAACGGATATTTTTCCCCCACAACACGCACACTGAATGATTTTAAATAAAGATAGTCACATCATATGGAAACTGGAAGATTTTTGCGGCGTTGAGGACCGTTTACAATGGATGAGGGTTTTGCTACCACATTGTGGTGCATCTCCAAACTACATACAGGTACTGCAGTCTGAAGGAGATCTGTGTCCCTCAGAGTGCATTCACGTCTGTCATCCAAACATTCTCTCTATTATTATTATTTTGTACCATCCAACAGGGAAAAAAGAGAAAAAACTACAGAGTATAAAAACTCCGCTAATGTCATCCAGTAGAGGACTCAATAATATTTTTGCCATGTCTATGTCTTCCGATATATATACAGGGTGGTCCACTGATCGTGAGCGTGTCAAATATCTCACGAAATAAGCGTCAAACGAAAAACTACAAAGAACGAAACTTGTCTACCTTGAAAGGGAACTCAGATGGCGCTATGGTTGATCCGCTAGATGGCGCTGCCATAGGTCAAACGGATATCAACTGCGTTTTTTAAAATAGGAACCCCCATTTTTTATTACATATTCGTGTAGTACGTAAAGAAATATGAATGTTTTAGTTGGACCACTTTTTTCGCTTTGTGATAGATGGCGCTATAATAGTCACAAATATATGACTCACAATTTTAGACGAACAGTTGGTTACAGGTAGGTTTTTTTAAATTAAAATACAGAATGTAGGCACGTTTGAACATTTTATTTCGGTTGTTCAAATGTGATACATGTACCTTTGTGAACTTATCGTTTCTGAGAACGAATGCTGTTACAGCGTGATTACCTGTAAATACCACATTAATGCAATAAATGCTCAAAATGATGTCCGTCAACCTCATTGCATTTGACAATATGTGTAACGACATTCCTCTCAACAGCGAGTAGTTCACCTTCCATAATGTTCGCACATGCATTGACAATGCGCTGACGCATGTTGGCAGGCGTTTTCGATGGATCACGATAGCAAATATCCTTCAACTTGCCCCACAGAAAGAAATCCGGGGACGTCAGATCCGGTGAACGTGCGGGCCATGGTATGGTGTTTCGGCGACCAATCCACCTGTCATGAAATATGCTAATCAATACCGCTTCGTCCGCAGCTCGTTGTCGTGCGGTAGCGTTCTCGCTTCCCGCGCCCGAGTTCCCGGGTTCGATTCCCGGCGGGGTCAGGGATTTTCTCTGCCTCGTAATGACTGTGTGTCGTGTGATGTCCTTAGGTTAGTTAAGTTTAAGTAGTTCTAAATTCTAGGGGACTCATGTACATAGATCTTAAGCCCCATAGTGCTCAGAGGCATTTGAAACAATACCGCTTCAA
Source organism: Schistocerca gregaria (assembly GCF_023897955.1). Lineage (NCBI taxonomy): Eukaryota > Metazoa > Arthropoda > Insecta > Orthoptera > Acrididae > Schistocerca > Schistocerca gregaria. The sequence goes on from NC_064922.1 coordinate 785,793,427, forward strand.
CAGGATGCGAGCTATGTGCTGGACGTCCATCATGTTGGAAGTACATCGCCATTCTGTCATGCAGTGAAACATCGTGTAGTAACATAGGTAGAACATTACGCAGGAAATCAGCATACAGTGCACCATTTAGATTGACATCTATAAAATGGGGTAATTATCCCTCCTCCCATAATGTCGCACAATACATTAACCCGCCAAGGTCGCTGATGTTCCACTTGTTGCAGCCATTGTGGATTTTCCGTTGCCCAATAATGTATATTATGCCGGTTTACGTTACCGCTGTTGGTGAATGACGCATCGTCGCTAAATAGAACGCGTCCAAAAAATCTGTCGTCGTTCCGTAATTTCTCCTCTGCCCAGTGGCAGAACTGTACACGATGTTAAAAGTCGTCGCCATGCAATTCCTGGTGCATAGAAATATGGTACGGGTGCAGTCGATGTTGATGTAACATTCTCAACACCGAAGTTTTTGAGATTCCCGATTCTCGCCCAATTTGTCCGCTACTGATGTGCGGATTAGCTGCGACAGCAGCTAAAACACCTACTTGGGCATCATTCATTGTTAACACCAAAGCATACCAGACGGTGATCTACATATATCCAGCACTTCTATCATAATGCGTAATTTACGGCCTTTCCCTAAGCAGATGGAGGTCACAGAGCATTCTCGTATTCTTAGGGTAAAGTTAGAAATTGAAGGATCTCCTCGCATTGTCTTTGACCAACCCTTCCTGCAATACTGTCATTGATTTAATATGCAGCTGACCAGAAGTAGATTGCTACATTCCGAGGCTTGTGAAGAAACAGAGTGAGCCAAGTCCATAACTGCTGTTCCACAGCAATCTTACTCACAGTACGCATCCAGATGTACAAGATTTCTCCAGATGCGAGCTTGTTGAGGATGCTAGCGCCCCTTATTGGTGTATAGTTGTAGATATGAAAATGATGTGATGTAAAGCAGACAGTTAAGAAGAAGAAATGGGTGGTTTTTATGCATGATGGAGCTCCAGACAGACGGATTTTGAAGCATTTTACATAAATCCAATGCACTATCATTTCTAAAGATTGTTCTAGTGTCTGAGATCAAAACCAAGAAGGTAATGGTAAGAGAGAACATAAACACATGCACTCCTAAGGCACCAAGGCTCTACACTTAAAACGAGCTATAATGATAGAGTGGTGCAGTTTCTGATCTATTAGTCATGTGTAATGTAGAGCTGTCAATATTCCAATTTAATAAATATATTTCCAGCGCATGACATACATTCTCCTAGACATACATTCTCATCATACATGAGATGGAAGTCTTCCGATGACTGCTGATGACGATCACAAGTAGATAGTGCTTTAAGTCACACACAAATCTAATTACAGGACTTACATACAGCCATTTCGGTTGCACAAAATTTTTGTTGATTGACCACTGTTTCGATTGCACTAGGGCAATCTTCATCAGAATAAAACGTTACGTGGAATACCTGTAATCACACATGGTTAAAAACGTCTGAGCAAAGTGCTGTCATCAAACAGAAATGTCATAGGAATAAAAAGTAAAATGGAAAAGTACATTGTGATTGTCAACCAGATAAAATACTCCATGGAATATAATGACAACTGAAAGGTTCCTTAGCACCAAGACCAGCATAAGCAAACAGAATTCTTTTCCCATCATTTTCTCCCAGACCGCCATCTTGAATTACGTCATAGGAGGGGAGAGGGACGATAGCATCCTCTGGTGGCAGTACTGTGAAATAGGTCAGTTGGACTCCGGACATCATGGTGAGTACTCTGGATGGAGCTAATGCCTATGACAGCTCAAGTTATTTAAATTAACAATGCATACAATATAAAGACTTCCATCCATCCTACCCAGCAACCCAGCACAAATTGAATCCTTTTCCCACCAATTTCAAGATGGGGAGGAGATTGGAGGGGAGCAACGCATACAGAATAAAGACTTATGTCCATCTATCCGTCAACTCAGCACAGAACTGAGTCCTTTCTCTGCCCATTTCCAGATGGGGAGGGGACAGGGTGGGGAGGGCGCAGGGAAGGGGGAATGGAGGGGATTAGGTTAGTGGAGGTAGCACAATTGACCTATTTTACCACAAAAATTTGAACATTCTGCCATGAAATCACTGCAGTGATGCTACAGCTATGGCTGCCATCTTGGATCTGCCATCTTGAATCAATCTGGCAACAATGCAGAGTGAGGTGACGCCTACTTTGCCCTACTACTCATGACGAACTTGTGTGGTAATTCTCCGAAAGGACCATCCAGCCACTCAGAAGACCACAGTTTAACCCCTTTCAAACTCGCTCAGTTGGCTTTAGGAGGCATGAGTGTGCCTCCATTGCACAGTTGCAGCTTGTTTCACACATTTACACCACACTGTACCTATTGACTGTGAGTATTCCCTATTAAAGGGTAGACACAAGTGGCGCCCTAGTAGCTACGCCACTACGCTACCTGTTGGTGGATGATATTGTAACCAGTATCAGTACATCTACTATACCCCACGTGGCATATGTCGTCATCAGATCAAAATCGACGTCGTCTTCACAAGTATGCTAATGTTTTCTGGCTGGGCCTACTGCTCTGTCTTTAACACGCATCCTTGTAGGAAAACTAAACTGAAAAGACGTCTGTGAAGGAACTAATGGTTGCAAAAATAGTTTTCAGTGGGATAATCACAATGAATACACATCCAAAAACGTTTTACATCAGGCTGGTTCCCAGAGCTCCTGAAGACAGACGTTGACTGTGGATATTGTATCACAGACACAGTCCCTTTGACTATTCAGAGATGTCACTAAACCTGCCCAAAGATATAAACAACCAAAACAACCATGCATGAGTAGCGCCTAATAGACAGAGGGGGTCCGACAGCAAATCAGTTCCAGTGATTCCACCAGGAAAGAGGTACATGGCTCGCGTTGTCTGTAGTTCAACCATGCCTAGACGTTGAATACCACTGTTCGATTGTGCACGAATTGTTACTTTGTGCCAGGAAGGGCTCTCAACAAGGGAAGTGTCCAGGCGTCTCAGAGTGAACCAAAGAGATGTTGTTCGGTCATGGAGGACATACAGAGAGACGGGAACTGTCAAATACATGGTTTGCTCAGGCCACCCAAGGGCTAATACTACAGTGGATGACGGCTACTACAGATTATATGGCTCAAAGGAACCCTGACAGCAACGCCACCATGTTCAGTAATGCTTTTCGTGCAGTCAAAGGACGTTGTGTTACGTCTCAAACTGTTTGCAATAGGCTGCAAGATGCGCAACTTCACTCCTGATGTCCAAGGCAAGGACCATCTTTGCCATCACCACACTATGCAGCGCGATACAGGTGGGCCCAACAACATGCCAAATGGACCGCTCAGGATTGCCATCACATTCTCTTCACTAGTGAGTGCCGTATATGCCTTCAACCAGACAATCGTCGTTATTCTGAAGTATCCAACATAAAAAAGTTACTCATTTAACCAAATAGAGAACTCGACAAGATTTTTGCCGCATCTTTGTCCTCCCAGATATCAAATCAAATACCATCTGTGTGCCGGCATCGAGTACATGTGATGGTCCTACACTACTGGCCAGTAAAATTGCAGATGATAAACGAGTATTCATTGGACAAATATATTATATTGGAACTGTCATGTGATTACATTTTAATGCAGTTTGGGTGCATAGATCTGGGGAAATCAGAACCCAAAACAACCACCTCTGGCCGTAGTAACGGCCTTGATAGGCCTGGGCATTGAGTCAAACAGAGCTTGGATGGCGTGTTCAGGTACAGCTGCCCATGCAGCTTCAACACGATACCACAGTTCAACAGTAGTGACTGGCATATTGTGACGAGCTAGTTGCTCAGCCACCATTGACCAGACGTTTTCAATTGGTGAGAGACCAGGAGATTGTGCTGGCCTAGGAAGCAGTCGAACATTTTCTGTATCCAGAAAGGCCCGTACAGGACCTGCAACATGCGGTTGTGCATTATCCTGCTGAAATGTAGGGTTTCACAGGGATCGAATGAAGGGTAGAGCCACGGGTCGTAAGACATCTGAAATGTAACGTCCACTGTTCAAAGTGCCGTCAATGCGAACAAGAGGTGACTGAGATGTGTAACCAATGGCACCCCATAACATTACGTGGGTGATACGCCAGTATGGCGATGACAAATACACGCTTCCAATTGCGTTCACCGCGATGTCGCCAAACATGGATGCGACCAAGATTATACTGTAAACAGAACCTGGATTCATCCGAAAAAATGATGTTTTGCCACTCGTGCACCCGGGTTCGTCGTTGAGTACACTATCGCAGGCGTTCCTGTCTGTGATGCAGCATCAAGGGTAACCGCTGCCATGGTCTCCGAGCTGATAGTCCATGCTGCTGCAAACGTCGTCGAACTGTTCGTGCAAATGGTTGTTGTCTTGCAAACGTCGCCTTCTGTTGACTGAGGGATCGAGACGTGGCTGCACGATCCGTTGGAGCCACGAGGATAAGATGCCTGTCACCTTGACTGCTAGTGATACGTGGCCGTTGGGATTCAGCACGGTGTTCCGTATTACCCTCCTGAACCCACCGATTTCATATTCTGTTAACAGTCATTGGATCTCGACCAACGCGAGCAGCAATGTCGCGATACGATAAACCGCAATCGCAATAGGCTTGTGTGAATGCTCTGAAAAGCTAATCCTTTGCATATCAAAGCAGCTTTTCCTGTCGGTTACATTTCGCGTCTGTAGCACGTCATCCTCGTGGTGTAGCAATTTTAATGGCCAGTAGTGTATTAAATATATATCCATTGTACAGACCAGTGTTAAGTTGCACCGCCTATACTGTAAGCATCGAGTACATGTGACGGTCCTGTTAAATATACAGGTATTGACCCATTGCACAGACCAGAGTTAAGTTGCACCGCCTATACTGTAGGAGGCTGACCGTATCCCGCAAACTATACCATAAGTCGCAAGAGACGCTCCGTGTGACCCTGTGTGGTTGTTTGAAACATTGTTTTTTTTCTGCTCAAACACGATTTGTACACTGCCATACATTTTGTCTTCTCTGCCACGACTTCGAGGTCTGTGTCAGGTTCTAAACTGACATTAACACGTTCTGATCCATTGCCTCTCACAGAAAACTAGACGTTGCACAGTGTAAATCATCTTATTGCTGCTGCTACCATAACACACCACACACACTGGTTGATTATAAATAAAAGACAGTTACAACATAAGGAAACTGGAAGAGTCTGGCAGCGTTGTGGAGCTTTCCAAACTGCTGTCCGAAGGTGATTGACAACTCCTACATTTAAACTCGTCTGTCACAGTGACAGGATAGCTAATGAATTTATGTTCCGTTTCGGTTGATTCCTCATACTGCAGTCATGCACATGACCACTGTTTCGGTGCTAGCCATCCCCAGAAGGTGTTGCCCTCCACTAAAACTCTTTCTCCATCTCAAACAAGTGATGGTAGTCATTCATTATGTGATAATCAACACCTTACCAGTGGATTGATGGGATGGAAAAGACACCATCGATGTAGTGTAATGATAAGCATCACAGTTGATAATGTGAACAATTTTAGCAATTTTACAGTAATTTCAACACCAACCAGTGATGCGACAGCATGGTTCCCAATTTTAGTATCATCACTAAACTGCCCCTTCTCTACTTTGCGAATATCATTGCGAATGTAGATTGATGACTGTGCAGTACATCCATTCATTGTTAATTTGCGAATATTTACGTTGTCAAAGTATATCAGACAGCGATCTATGGGGGTTGGAACTTTAATACTGGCAACTATTCATTTACAGCTCGTACAAAATAGATACGTGTTTCGAAGTTTTACTGACCTTCAAAGTAGTCTCCAGCTTTGTCTATTTGGGTGGTCAGGTGACTGAGAATAGTACAAGTGTCCTTTCTTTAACCCCATTTTCTTAGCTTAGTAGAGATACGCGAATTGACCTTTCTTTACCGCCAAAATTCAAACTTGGCGCCGGTTCATAGGAAGAAGTGGCAGTCGGATGACTTAGGTTAGTGGAGGTAGCCTAAGTGTACTTTCTTTCGAGCGATTTTCTTAGCTTAGTACAGATACGCGAATTGACCTTTGTTTACTACCAAAATTCAAACTTGGTGCCAGTTCATAGGAGGAAGTGGCGGTCGGATGACTTAGGTTAGTGGAGTTAGCCCAAGTGGCCTATCTTCTCGCTATTTTCTTAGCTTAGCCAAAAGTGCAAATAGGCCAGTGAACCACTCCACCTGACCGCCTTGGTTGTATAAGAAAAATCCGGCGTCTGAGAAACGTTTGGAGATAGAATCTCTATTACACCTCATAGCTAGGACTAACAAGTTCCAAGACACAGGCGACTTAGATAAAGGTCATTGAGATTGTGTCTGTTTGCTTGTTGCCATGGGAAGCAAAACGACTTTGGAGAGAAACATCTCTCCCCCTCTCCGAAAACTTTAAAAAAAAAGCCAGTAATTGGCTGTATCGTTTTTCTCAGAGTCTCAGGTTTCTTAACTCTTGCCCTGGTTGGACATGAATTTGTGCTGTCGTGTTTCCGGGAGGGGAGATTTAGTGCTTCTAGAGCCCTGTGATTGGCTCAAGACAGCGTGAAGGCGGTGTCGTTCCTGCACTTTTCGGGAAAACGGATTTTTTTTTTCTGGAGAAGTGTGATGCACTCGTGTGCATGACTTTGGTCTGGTAAAAGCACTTCTGGTCGAAGCCCTGGCATGTGTGGTTGGTACTTGGGACCTGTCCTGAGACTGACTTCTCTTGAGAGCAGTTAAAATTGGGGAGCCTGTAGTGAAGTTATTGCTGTACCGACAGTGTGAGTTCAAATGTTTCGGGCTACTCGTTTTTGAGGGCACATTTATTCGTTTTTGGTTTACCAGTCTTGACGTTTGGTATCCTTGTGCGCTCTGTCGTATAAGTGTGCCAAATTGGTCATCGGTATGACCAGCGAACGGGTGTGTCACACACTGAAATCTACTGTGATTTCAGGGGTTTGGTAGAGATTAAATTGCGATCCGTCTGCCTGATCCCGAGACCGTGAGTTTTTTGCATTTGTTTCGTGGTTGCGATCGATTCACTGGCGCTGCCTTCACGTCTTACCTCCGCTGCACACATCTCATCTGCTGAAAGTTACATCGCCGCACGAAGCAGACAGTGCAACGTACTGCCGCTCTGGCATTGTCAGGGCGTAGAGATCCCAATCGCCACTTGCTCTCTGCTGCCCCTATGCAGAGAAACTACAGTAGATATGATCAGTCAAAGTATGCTTTGCGTCAGATCAATTCAGATTGCGTTATCCACATTTTTAGGGCCAGAGTACTTGACTCACTCCATTAGTTATACTGTCTCTGCCACCCAGGATCCTTGTCCAGCGTAGTCTTGACACATGTCAGTTGTTTACGGTATTCAATCAATAACTTGTTTAGCATAACTTATGCTTGTTTTAAAGAAAAAATAAATGTTATTAGAACACTAAAATTAAGCCATCATTCTCAGTCATTTAGACAGTCCCCACCAGGTTTACCTTTAATTGTGGGGCCCCATGCCAGGATCTCGGATTGATGGCACCCTATGTGACCGTCAGGTTGCGTTGCCTAGCGTAGTCATTCAATTTGACGTCCCTTGCGCTGAATTTTCAATTTATGGCAGCTTTTGTTACCGTCACATCGTAGATGGTATTGCCAAGTAAAGTTTCTGTTTCCCATGATTCATGTGGTGCACTGGTAGAATAGATTCACGTTGCTGGCGCCTAGACATAGTACTAATACTTAATTATTGTATGTGTGTATCTTCATGTTGTGCTTCTGACTTCTGTGTCACTTTGGTTGTTTGTTTCTGATGGCGAACGGAGTTGTGCTGATTTGTTACGACAGATTCAGATTTACGTTTGTGAGTATAGGCAACAGTGCTGTTATTTGAATTCGTTGTCAATTACTAGGAATCAGTAGCTCACGGGAGTGCAATTTAGAGCAGAATCTGTGTGGCACAGGAATTGTAGTATTTGAATTAGTCTGGGTCAGAGTTAGAGTGCATGCTTACAAGAAGCAAGGCACGTTTGCTACAGAGTAGCGGAAGTAAATGTGTTTTGTTAGCCATGGATCCACGTCAGATTATTAGCGGTGACCAGGCAGATATTACACAGGATTCTCAGGTACATCAGTCGCATACCGGGCAGAACTGTCGAACGTAGAACCAGCAGAGTATGACGACATGTCTCAGTCAGGTGACGAAAGTGAACGGGAGACTGCAGCAGAACGAAACGTAAGCGCTGCTGGTACTAAAAGCACCATCAGTGAGACTGGAAGACCAGAATCGCGAACGAAACGTCACAGAATGGTGGGATCTATTTCGTCAAGTCCTGGAGGTGTCAGCGGTGGCTCTCAGTTTGAGGTTCTCATGCAATTCATGCAAGAGGCAGAAAGGAAGAGACAAGAGGCAGAGAAAAAGAGACAGGAGGAAGAGGAGAAAAGACACAAATTAGTCATAAGAACGGTCACAGACGGTATAGATGCATTCAAGAAAGAGAGCACAGGCATCCAAGAAGAGCTAGAGAATGTCAAGAAAACGACAGTAGAATCGCATAAGGTCACAGACAGTATTGGGGCAAGGGTGTTACGACGCCACTCTGCATTGTTGCCAGATGCATCAAAGATGGTGGTGATGACATCATCAAGGTGCAGGTTGTAGACTTGGCAACAGCGCATGACGTCATCCAAGATAGCAGCCATAACGTCATCCAAGGTGGTGGATTTTGGCGGGAGGTTTGTATTTTGGCAGGAAGGTGCCACACCCCCCTCATCCAGAAAAATGGCAGGAAGTTCAAATTCTAACAGGATAATAAATCACATCGCAGTTATCTCTACTAAGCTAAGAAAATCGTGAGAAGATATCTCACTTGGTCTACCTCCACTAACCTAAGTCATCCGACCACCACTTCTTCTCATGAACTGGGAACTGGGGCCAAGTTTGAATTTTGGCGGTAAACAAAGGTCATTTCGCATATCTCAACTAAGCTAAGAAAATGGCGTGAAAGAAAGGATACCTGTACTAACCTCAGTCACCCTACCACAACCTCCTCCTAAGGATTCGTGGGGAAAGTACTTGGGCATAAGTCTTTATTTAATCATTTTCATGCAGTATGGCCATCCGGTGTGTTCACCATAAGTTCCAGATTCAAACTGACTTGGTACACATAGCTACCACCAGAGGGCGCTCTCATCTGTGACGTAATTCAAGATGGTGACATACATTGTGTTCACCACGAGGCCTAGTACATATTGACACTACCAGAGAGTGCTACCATGGACTTCGAATGAATTTTCGCGAATGCCAACCCACCTGGATTTGGAAGAAAATAGTTAAAGTCCCCACCACGATCCTCAACCAACCGTCACGTCCCCTTACGCAGCCAATGTTGTCGGGCTAACGTGTATTATCGTGCACTGTGCATGATGTCATCCAAGATGGTGTGGGGAAATGGCGGGAAAACGACTCTGCCTATGATGGACATAAGTTTTTATTTTGCAAGCAGTGTCTCCACCACGAGATCCAGACTCCAACTTACCTAGTACACATTACTGCCACCAGAGGGTACTGGCATCCCTCCTGTGACCTAATCCCAGATGGTGGTCTGTGGGGGGAAAATGGCGCGAAAATGACTCAGCCTGCGCTGGGCTGCTGGGGAGAATAAGAAAGAAGTGCACTCTATTTATTTTCGAACATTTTATTTAGGGATGGAATATATTTATCTCACTGACACAAAACACTCTCCCTGATGTGCTTGGGGTCACAATACAGTCTTCAGACACGCAAACAATTCCTAATTTACCGAAATAATTTCAGTACAGACATGCAGGCTCTTCCTAAATAATGCAGTACACAGATGTGCAGATGGGAAATCAACTCATAAACTGCCAACATAATGCATAGTGCAGCCTACAGACCTGCTTGCAAAATAATACAACAGACACGCAAACAACGTACGCAGAAACCACCTGCTGCCTCCCTGTCCACTAGACCGCACAGGAGGATACCGACAGCTCCGTGAAGTGACGTGGCCGTTAGCTGTCAAACAACGCACAGATGCCTGCATGCATGAGGCTGTGACATTCATTTCATACCTGGTACCTGAGAAATTCCTCTCGGAATACATAATCGCCTAGGCGCCGTTGATGACACGATCGGAAGGGAGACAGAATGTCAATCCTAAGGGCCTGGGTTCCATTCCTGGCTGGGTCACAGATTTTCTCTGCTCAGGGACTGGGTGTTGTGTTGTCCTAATCGTCATCATCTCATCCCCATCGACGCACAAGTCGCTGAAGTGGCCACAAATCGGAAGAGTTGCACCAGGCGAATGGTCTACCCGATGGGAGGCCCTAGTCACACAACATTTTTATCACATCTGTGTAAGGAATCGCCCTCCAACAGCCTTTCACATTCATCCATTGTTCGTCACATCGTACCTTTGTACGTGTGTGTGTTCGCTGTTTCTTTTATCCCCACAAAGATGAAGACAGTTAACTCCATCTACAACATCTCAGAGTCTAGTGGGAAGAGACTTAGATTTCAGGATACAGGATTGCCAAGTGAGTAAATAATTTCTATTTTGGGTGTGAATTTTCGTGTTTATTTTAAATTCGCCATATTAATTCTGTCTCCTTGTTATAGTACAACCCGCGGATTTTGTCCTCGAGTGTGAGGAGCGAGCTGGACTGCAACAGGCTCTGGAAGTCAAGCCTCCTGTGTTCGATGCACGGTCGGAATTGCCTTGTGAGTATAATTTTCATTCTAATTTGTACTTCCTCTGCCATATTAGCCATTCAAAATTTTTTCTTATTACGTACTTCTCTTTTGTTTGTTTCTAGGTCACCTGAAATAAATTCAGATTCAGTTGGATGCAGAGCTGGGAGATGTTTGAAGTAGCAATGCTGCAGTAGGTAAGTGTTTTCAGCCCCCAGCTGTAGATAACCGAGAACAGAACTCAGGTAAGTATGGAGAAAAATATCCATGCGTGTGATCTTTCAGTGTAACTAGGCATTCAGAATAAATGAAATTATCTCTCATCCTGTTACAGGAACCGCTCTAGACGATCTGGATTTACTGGGTAGGTAGCTGGAGGCTGTTCATCGGCGGATGCAGGAGCAGCTTCCAACAAACAATAATGAGATGGCCAAGCAGCATACTTGTAAGTTTAAAAAAAAAAGGTTTACAATCTCTAATAGTAGTGCTAGTGGTAGTAGTATAGGAAGGTTTTTTTCTCTAACAAATTGATTATCTATCTTCTTTGTTCTAGGTGAGGACCAACGAGATCAATCTATCTATCGTTCCTGTACGACAACTATGACGTTTTCTTTGATGGTGCAGTGGAGTCACCTGATGAATTGTTTATGCCCTGGAGCTAGAGCGAGAAAGGTAATTACTCACCCTGCTTATTACCATGTGATCGTTATAATTCATTCTTTCACTGTGCCAGCAGCGGTAAGCAATGTACTTAAATGTTATTATTTATTTTATCCCTACTTGTTCTTCTATTGTGTGTCATGCCTCAACACGGCATCACGCGCATACCGTCGGTGGCTAAACCATCCTCATTATCATCAAAGTGGTGTCCGGAATGGCATGCATCTCCTATAAGGGCGCCAGTAGTCGCCGCACGGGAAGCGCGCCACAGCGGCCATGGTTGCCGCACCTGGGGGCGACCCTGTCCCGTGCTGCTCTCACTGAGAAGTGGCTGCCGCTGCCAACCCCACCACCACCGCTGCAGCTGCCACTAACCTGGCTGCTACATCACTCTGGCCTTCACAGGCCGCCCTCTCGCAGCGGCTCGATTCATCATCAGTGTCTCCTCCTGCACTCTCACATGAGGTACAGCGCGCGCGCCTATCCACCTCACCTACTCCGTCGAATATTTCTAGTTATAGTATTAGTGAAGATCCTGTGACTAGTGGCAGTTCCCTCCCCCGTCCTTTTAGTGAACGACATCAGGTCAGTGAGACCATACCGCAGTTGCAGTACTCGCTGATTGCCGATGCCTTTGAGGAGCGAATCTCGTTCAGCAGGATCGAAAACCCGGCAGGAGGGTACCGCGACCCTGTTGGATTTCTAACTGCGTGCTTTCTTGTCATGGAAACAGAGCTCCTCAAGGTAGTCAATGATCCACGTTATCCCGACATTAAATGCAGTGCTGTGCTTTGCACTGAATTATCGCACTCTGCCAAAGTATTACGTTGGAGAGACGAGTATTCATTATCTTTGGGGGAAAATGGCCTTGATAATGTGGAGCACATCAATCGCCGAGTGCTTTCGTAAATTCACCTTGAATGCTATATTGAGCCCGTTTTCAGAGATGGAAGTGAGTGAGTGAGAAGTGTGGGCTCTGCCATAGGTTTGTGAGTAGTGGATTGCGGTGTGAGTCTTGTTCGAAGTATTTTCACTGGGGGGGGGGGGGGGATGCAGTGGAGAAGCCAGTGGGCATTCTGGTGAGATCCTGTCCTGGAACTGCAGGTTATGTAGCAAGAGTAAGTTGATAGAGGAGCAGGAGCGTAAGATCTGTGCCCTTCAGGTGCAGTTGAAAAACGCATAGGAGGAGCTAGATAGGATGAGGAGGGAGAAGGGGGTTGAGGAATGGGAGCTGGCTTTTGGCAAGAGATCTGCTAGGAGAAGAAGATTTTCAGATAGTTTTACTATTGGTGTTTACAATAGATATGACCAACTGTCAGAGTCTAGAGGTGAGGAATCTCTAGTAGCTGTAGATGTAGGAAGTATGCAGCAGACCTCAGTAGTTACAGTGGCTAGAACAGTTGCAAAGCCGAAGAGGAAGAAGAAGGTTCTTCTCTTAGGTAGATCTCATGGCAGAGATGTAGGCCAGCAGTTGATGGAAGTGGTGGGGAGTGAGTACCAGGTCACCAACATTGTGAAGCCTAATGCTGGATTGGCTCAGGTGACTGTTAACATAGGAGGGTTATGTAGAGATTTTACTAAAGAGGATAAGGTAGTGATTGTGGGTGGGGCTGGTAATAGTATTGATAGGGATGGGGAGTATGACATAGATGGTGACCTGGAAAAGATAGCCACTCAGACTGGCAACACGAATGTGCATTTCGTGGAACTGTTTCAGCGTCACGATCGGCCTTATCTTAATACAGCCATCAGGCGTAATAACATGAGACTTGGGAGTGCGCTGATGACAGAAAGCATGGGTCACATTTCAGTGGTGTCGGTGGAGTCTATGAGCAGGACGGGTTTCACTAGACATGCCCTGCACCTCAACAGGTCTGGGAAGGGGTGGTTGGCAAAGCTTATAGGTAACAGCATAGGTGGGGTTGGTGGGATCACTCATGGGAAAATTCCTGCAGTAGTGGGTGTTAGAGCTGCACCTTTTTTAGACTGAAGTCAGCTGATAGGTATTCCTGCTTAAGGGAAGTCTCTCTAACAAAGGAACCACTTTTGACAAAGCTTAGGTATCTGAGTAATGAGGGAATCAGTATATTTCATCAAAATATACAAGGTATTAGAGATAAAGTTAGTGAGCTGCTTATAGATGTTGACTCTGAAATTATTGGTACATCTGAACACTTCTTAAATAAGGAGATAATTCAGAGGCTTCCTTTACCAGGATACAGGTTGGCTGGCAGCTTTTCTAGGAGCTCTTTGCGGTGTGGAAGAGTAGCCATGTATGTGAAAAACGGCATCCCATTTGAGTCAATTGATGTTTCAAAGTACTGCAATGAAAAGGTGTTTGAATGTTGTGCAGGTGTGGTTAAAATTTAACAGAGCTAAACTTCTAACTGTTGTTATTTATAGATCACCAGACTCCGATTTCACAACATTTTTGCTAAAGCTAGAGGAGGGTCTTGGTTCACTTTATAGGAAATATAAAAAGTAAGTTATATGTGGTGACTTCAATATTAATTGTATAAGTGATTGTGCAAGGAAGAGGATGCTGGTAGACCTACTTAATTCATATACTCTTATGCAAACCGTATTCTTTCCAACGAGAGTCCAAGGGAACATTAGAACAACCATAGACAACATGTTTGTTAATTCCTCATTACTAGAAGGGCATTCTGTTAGCAAATGGTGAATGAACTTTCAGATCAAGATGCACAAATTTTAACTTTAAAAGATTTTTGTGCTGCAACACGTAGTAAATATAGACATCAGCTGTTTAGGAAAGCTGATCCACTTGCTGTAGAGACCTTTGTAAATCTTATTAAGGAACAAGAGTGTCAAGATGTTTATAGCGCTGATACAGCAGACGATAAATACACTCCTGGAAATGGAAAAAAGAACACATTGACACCGGTGTGTCAGACCCACCATACTTGCTCCGGACACTGCGAGAGGGCTGTACAAGCAATGATCACACGCACGGCACAGCGGACACACCAGGAACCGCGGTGTTGGCTGGCGAATGGCGCTAGCTGCGCAGCATTTGTGCACCGCCGCCGTCAGTGTCAGCCAGTTTGCCGTGGCATACGGAGCTCCATCGCAGTCTTTAACACTGGTAGCATGCCGCGACAGCGTGGACGTGAACCGTATGTGCAGTTGACGGACTTTGAGCGAGGGCGTATAGTGGGCATGCGGGAGGTCGGGTGGACGTACCGCCGAATTGCTCAACACGAGGGGCGTGAGGTCTCCACAGTACATCGATGTTGTCGCCAGTGGTCGGCGGAAGGTGCACGTGTCCGTCGACCTGGGACCGGACCGCAGCGACGCACGGATGCACGCCAAGACCGTAGGATCCTACGCAGTGCCGTAGGGGACCGCACCGCCACTTCCCAGCAAATTAGGGACACTGTTGCTCCTGGGGTATCGGCGAGGACTATTCGCAACCGTCTCCATGAAGCTGGGCTACGGTCCCGCACACCGTTAGGCCGTCTTCCGCTCACGCCCCAACATCGTGCAGCCCGCCTCCAGTGTTGTCGCGACAGGCGTGAATGGAGGGACGAATGGAGACGTGTCGTCTTCAGCGATGACAGTCGCTTCTGCCTTGGTGCCAATGATGGTCGTATGCGTGTTTGGCGCCGTGCAGGTGAGCGCCACAATCAGGACTGCATACGACCGTGGCACACAGGGCCAACACCCGGCATCATGGTGTGGGGAGCGATCTCCTACACTGGCCGTACACCTCTGGTGATCGTCGAGGGGACACTGAATAGTGCATGGTACATCCAAACCGTCATCGAACCCATCGTTCTACCATTCCTAGACCGGCAAGGGAACTTGCTGTTCCAACAGGACAATGCACGTCCGCATGTATCCCGTACCACCCAACGTGCTCTAGAAGGTGTAAGTCAACTACCCTGGCCAGCAAGATCTCCGGATCTGTCCCCCATTGAGCATGTTTGGGACTGGATGAAGCGTCGTCTCACGCGGTCTGCACGACCAGCACGAACGCTGGTCCAACTGAGGCGCCAGGTGGAAATGGCATGGCAAGCCGTTCCACAGGACTACATCCAGCATTTCTATGATCGTCTCCATGGGAGAATAGCAGCCTGCATTGCTGCGAAAGGTGGATATACACTGTACTAGTGCCGACATTGTGCATGCTCTGTTGCCTGTGTCTATGTGCCTGTGGTTCTGTCAGTGTGATCATGTGATGTATCTGACCCCAGGAATGTGTCAATAAAGTTTCCTCTTCCTGGGACAATGAATTCAAATGTGGTTGAAGCGTAAGGCTTATGAGAGAAGTATTCCTGATGTGTAACGCTCGCATCATTCTTTACTGGATTGGTTATATTGAGTGAGGACGTCATTGTACGGTTTCAGACCAACTGATTTAAGAATCTCGTAGTTCGCACATGTTATCACTTTGCTGTTTGGTAGCAAAGTGGCATGCTGTGGATTGCGTGCACTTGTTTTATACCGTACGCCCATCCTGCCTTAGATGAAATCGTACAATGATTTCCTCACAACGAAAGTCAACAAGTTGATTGTTCTGGTCCCAATACGCAGCTACAAATAGTCCAATGTCTAAGCGGTCACTGGAAGGTATATTTCATTGGCAAGGGTCTCAACAACCTTATACGCTGTTGCAACTAATTTGAAGAATCCGTAAATACTGTGAATCAGACTATCGTTGAGACAGGAGTTCGTTGCAATGCTGCACTCGACACGGATTGTGCTGACGGGAATTATGTCCACAGTCTGATCTGACTTGTAAAATTTACTTGGATCCTTGTTCAAAACCTGCCCTTTTGTGAAACCCAGCAGGCGCCCTATTGAACCGTTCTGGTTAAAGTCAGTCATTGCATTTACAGTCCTTATTTCAGTGTATTGGTGTTTGTACGTAGTTCAACACATTTTTCAGACTGTTTTAAGACTTCGTTTAAATAGTCGATATCGAATGTACCCTGTTCTATTTCCACAATATCTTTTTCCATCGTTAATATGAAGTTTATTGTTAGTCTCAGTGATATTTGGGATGCTCTTGTACGTCTCCAGTCCAATCAATGCAATACTCTATTCATCAACGCTCATATCAATTGGCGGGAAGTAGTTTGCACGCAATGCAGATGATCGTTCTTTTAACGTCAAAGTGTACGACATTGCATCAGAACCTCAACTGATGAATGAATGTTTAAACCTCCTCCTTATATAGCACGCTTCTTCTTCTTCTTCTTCTTCTTCTTCTTTGTGAAAGCCAAGAGAAAGGTGATGCATAGATGTCCACAGAGGTGTGTATTAAAGTCCTGATAGCGTCGACAATTGTAGAGCACACGTATTCTGTGAGTGAAGTATCGTTGTAATTCTTCTGGTGGTTGCAGGTCACCAAATGAGTCGAAATAGTGGATGGTGTCCGCATTTTTCATAACATATGATACCCAGTGGGTGCTGGGGCCTCCAGCAACATCTAAATTCACAATGCCGCATTCACCAGTTTTCCACATAGTCTTCGGTAATGCATCCCTCACAAATTTGGCTCTAGCAACCTTTAGAAGATCTGTATTTGTGAGTGGTCGATCTGGAAGGACCGCTAATGGTTTTTTTAATTTATGAATTAACCAAGCGCTTTCCTGTATGGTTTCAAGTATAGTCCTTTTCCAATGGCTGCAGCTTCCATCATGCGGTTGTGTCTTCTTGCCTCTTCTCACTGTGCTTAGGAGTTTTGCGTGTTCTTGAACCTTTGAGCGATAGCTGGAGCACCACCAGCGTGGGAACCTACCGCCGAGAGCATCTAGAGGGCCGGGATGAGAAAAGGAATAAAACCGCCGGATGTCTTCGGTATTGGCAGAACTGGAGGTACTTTAACCAATCCTCTTCTTCTTCTTCTTCCCGCATCTTTCTGCTTGAGTGCGTTTTTTGCTGCATACATCACTGTGAAGGTACAGTTCTTCAAACAAACCTTCTTGTTCTTGTTCTTTTTCTTATTTATTGCACAACGTGCATAATTCATAACTCGCTTGAAATTCATCACTCCTACACCCAACTTAATTTTTTCTCGCAAAGTTTTATCAACTGCAAATGCTTCAATGCGTTGACCTATACCAATATCCCTTCTTCTCTTTATCGCCTTAGCCTTATCAGCTAAAATTCTATCTCCAATGTGACGACTTGATAGATCTTTATTTGCAGTGGGGCCGAGCAGATTAGTCCCCCTTATTGCCTTGTGCCAAGCGTTTCAGAAGCTTTGTCCAGGTCCACTGTAGTTATACCCAGGGATGTGTAATTTCACTGGCAGTTTGTCTAGAATACCACCACCTACTCTAACACCTCTCCTAGCATGCATGTTATGCTACTGCAGTGTTTGTGGACTATGCACGCCCGTTATATAGTAAATCGTTGGCATCAACCCAGCTGTTTTGTGTAGCAGGAAAACCAAGTCAGTTGACTACTGCTTTATTCCCACGACGTCTTATGACTCTCTCCACGAGAAAAACATCCGGTTTTGAGCTTTTCTGCAACTCCTCGGTATAGAAGCAGCCTGCAATTTCTTCATCTTTACTATCCTTCAATATATAAGTTCTAGGATTCATTCTTTGCACCTTTGAAACTGTAAATATCTCAGTTGACCAGTTCGGTAGGTACGATTTCTCTAATGCTGTCTAGTGTTTTGAGATACACACCAAATCACCTACATTAAATTTCTGTTTCCTTGGATCCAGAATCTTAATGCGATAGCACATTGTATCCATGAGTCCATTATCACGAACATGGATTGGTCTCATTTTTATTGTGGTATGTTTGGTTCGATTATACTGAGCGATTATTTAAGACGCATTCACATTCGACTTTTTATTGTTCTGTTCAGACACTCCACGATACTTGCTTTCATGTGAGTGAATGTTGAGTAGTGATGTATTCCGTACCGCTGCATCACGGTCTTCAAATACCTATTTTAGAACTCCTCCCCCCCCCCCCCCCCCCCATGCCCCTGGTAATCGGTTTGGAGGTTGTCTGTAGCAAATGCTCAAAAATATCGGCGACATTTCTACCCGTTTTTGTTTTGACAGGTGATGCCCAGGGAAATTTGGAGTATGTATCAATAACCATTAACATATATTTGAATCAATTATTCTCATGTGTATATTCCCTCATATCTACAAGATCAGCTTGCCAGAAGTCATCCAGCCCTTTAATGATAACATACTTATGAGGGTATGTTTTGCGTGCTGGTTTGAGCAGTTCTCGAACTACTGTCTCCGTACTTATTCGATGATACCTCTCTCTCTAAGCTCCTAGATTACTGAAACAACTTCATTCAAATGAGCTGTAATTACCTGCAGCAGCTGATGCCATGAGCAGCCGTAGTCGATCTATTAGTTCGTTGGGGTGGTCATAATATATATACTACGGGATTCGATTGTTCACTGCTTTATGCTCAATGTCAATGTCATTATTGCTGATGCTGCTGCTGTTGTTATTTACGCCTTCAAGTATTGGTGTTGTAATGGTTTTATATTTCTTGTTTCTCAGGATTTTCGTGATCTTGTGTGCACCAGTCACGTGCAGTATTTCACAGTATGTTTCCCTATCATTAACTGAATAATTTATAGGTTTTTTTGGTAGATCTTAGGAAAATAAGATTCATTAAGACAGATGTTCTCTCAAATCGTCTATCACTAATCTGTACCGTGTCATCAGTTACAGTTATAGGATGCATACCCAACATGTAAGCCTTCCCCTGCTAACCCCGAATGTTTTATCTATCTGACCGGGGATGTGACGAATAATGAATTCGTCAGTGGCAACACCCTCGCTATCGTGTGTTTTTATTTTTGCTGAGAGCCGTCGGAGAGATGCAGTAACCGGCTTACAGGTCTCTATTAGTGTTTTCTGTCGATCCATATGCCCTAACCTCAGCAACCTTATTTCTCACTAACTGCTTTCGGAGCTTAAATCACTTTCTGCTTCATCGACATCTGGGTGTATACTAATCAGACATCTCCGCAGCGTGAGGCTTTATATATCTGGTCATTTTCTAATTCCCCTTACTATGTACAGTCATGCTCAAAAGTGCCCAAACAACCTGAATTGCATTTCGCCTGATTCGCTTGCAACCCACATAATGCAGCTGTCTAGCAGGTCCTCTAATTGCTCCTCAGTACAGTCGTTTGACTATTGAAAATGGTTCCAACAATGCACCACTAGAAAACACTGCTCTGTATCGCAAAAACTCAAGATGTTAAGTAATACCATGGTACTACAAATATCAGGGAACACCTTATCACAGATAAGACTGTCCTCAAGGCTTGTAACCTTACATTTATTAATAAATGACATATCTGAAATGTTACCACTCTCATTATTACATCAGATAGGTAATGCACGTAGTAAGTTCGTCGTTTTCATGATTTCCTCCTCAAAGTAACACACCATACTTATTATTTAACACAAAATTATAATAAAATTTTAAGTTATTCACGAACAGCTAGTTGACAATATGTGTGAACTTCAAAGACACGACGAAAAGTCTCGTTCCGCATATGGATTCAAACCCAGGTCATGCAAAATAAGCAAAGATTTCGTGACTGACGGAATCTAATAGTCATTTCTGACTAAGCTCTCTCTGAGCGCTATGGGACTTAACATCAGAGGTCACCAGTCCCTTAGAACTTAGAACTACTTAAACCTAACAAACCTAAGTACATCACACACATCCATGTCCGAGGCAGGATTCGAATCTGAGACCGTAGCAGTCGAGCGGTTCCAGACTGAAGCGCCTAGAACCGCTCGGTCACAAGGCCGGCCATGACAAGGAAACAGAGAGCGATATATCTCAATTTTAGGCAGTATCAGTTATCAACTTTAAATTACATAACGTAAACATTTTTAATGGGCGCGAATTTCTACCCAAGTCCCTGTCACTGAACTACTAGAAATGTTAAATATTGTTTGAAATTCCGTGAGGTAAAGCTTTGTGTTGGACAGGGATTCGAACCCAGAACCTAATCGGATTGTTATCGAAGCACAATCAACTCTGACATATCGGATTTTCTCGGCAGCAGCTAGATGTATTAACTAAAATTACGAGCGAAACATTAAATTTCCTTTCCAGAACTCCATCTCGGCACCTATCGCTGTTATATCCTAGAGAAAACGAACGTTAAATATGGGTTTGTTACACTAGCAGCGACATGTGAGCATGTTTGAACTAGAAATAATATGACGAAGAGTTCAGTGCTGACTGGGAATCGAACCCCACACATATCGTTGTTGACTACACAAAAAGAGACGCCAGCTACCGAATTTTTCTCCACCAGCAGCTGGAAATAACATCCTTGAACTTACAGGGATCTCGCAAATAGTTATGTGTCTCACTGGGAGTAAAAAAACGTGAGGTATCGTCAATGTTGCCAACGAATGAAAATACATTAAAAATCAAAATTATTATGCAGCAGCAGATAGGTGTTCTTATGCTAGAGCTTGATAATACATAATGAAAACTTTAGTGCCAGCACAGGTTTCGAACCCATTCACGCCCAATATATGGAGCTGTTGAGGAATCTGTAGTTTTGAACAAACAACAAATTGTAGTAGAGCTGTATTGTCACGAAGGGATCAAATTCCGCGTTAAGGGCGCTCTGAGTTGCATTCCCAGTTCAGAACCAATTTTATCGCCATACAGAATCTCCAATAAAAGATGGAATAAGTGTCCTGTGACCCTACATAACGTTTGTTTCATCACTACAAATAAATAACTAGTATAAGAAAGGTTACTGGTGACAGAGTTTCTACATGTCGCCACTCCTGACTTTATTGTGGTTCAACCTAACGTCTGCTTGATAGAGAACGAATACTATGTATAATGAGAATTTCAGACCACAATGCCATTATACCTTCTTCACTTGGCGTAGCCACAAGAGAATAGAATCTGCCTCTCCCTATCAAAGCTCATCGCCAAAAGTCGGAATCGAACCCAGACCATAAGTATATGAACCTAGCATCAATCCAACAGACCACCAAATCCTCTTCCCCCTGACTCATTTTTCTTTCGAAGCTCCATTGCGCCACACTAGATGAGAATTCTGACACACAGGCTCCCTGTAGTGGTTTACAGCATGTTCAGTACATTCCTTTATTTCGTTGACTGAATCGCCATGAACTAGCTGCCTTGGCTACCCAGTGCATAAATTCGACTCTATTTTGTAATCACCAAAATAAAATCACGTAACTGCCACCTACACAGAACTGCCAACAGTGTAGGATGCAGAAATTTAAAAAGGAAGTGTTCCTTTACACTTGAGCTACTCCATTGCGCTATCTGTTTGTTGAAAATGTCGTGCAGTGCAAAAGAAATGCTCCAACTGTCTGTCTCTCAGAAATCTAGATCCGGCCATATGCACTATGTCACAGCACTGTGGAATGTGGAAGTTCTGTAGGAATTTGTTGCCTTCTGGAGCTGCTGTAGCAACGTGTCAGCTAGCAGCGTAATCTTGAGCATCGTGTACCGTAGATAAGACGTCAAGAGCTCGAGTACATTCGCTGCTACGTCTTTTAAAACGCAGTTCTGCTATCTGCTGAAGTTATCAATCTAATTGAACTTGAAACATAATTCCCTTCACTTCTTAACCCAAAATAGTTGCATGTGCAAAAAGGGCTAACTTCTGCTACGTTTTGTTCTTTTCAGGTTTAATAGATGGCCAGGCAGCAGATGCATCTCGAAACTTTTGTATTATGTTTGGGGAGAGCTCATCGTGCCAAAATACGTCAGAAAAGTATTTTCTACATTAGCTGTCGTGTGGTAGTGGCATTTTATTTTTCTTCAAACCTTATTTGACAGCTTTAACACAGAACAGGTTTTCTACATGCGTGTAATCAATGAACTGCGTGTGTAATTGGCAGACTGTTCTACATCTACATACATACTGCGCAATCCATCACACGGTGCGTGGTGGAGGGTACCTCGTACCACAACTAGCTTCTTCTCTCCCTGCCTATATGCCTCTGTACGAGCCCTAATCTCTCTTATCTTATCTTTGTGGTCTTTCTGCGAAATATAAATTGGCGACAGTAAAATTGTACTGCAATCAGCCTCAAATTCTGGTTCTCTAAATTTCCTCAGTAGCGATTCACAAAAAGAACGCCTCCATTCCTCCAGAGACCCCCACCCGAGTTCCTGAAGCATTTCCGCAATACTCGCGTGATGATCAAACCCACCAGTAACCTGCAGCCCGCCTCTGAATTGTTTCTATGTCCTCCCTCAATCCGACCTGATAGGGATCCCAAACGCTCGAGCGGTACTCAAGAATAGGTCATATTAGTGTTTTATAAGCGGTCCCCTTTACAGATGAACCACATCTTCCCAAAATTCTACCAATGAAGTGAAGACGACTATCCGCCTTCCCCACAACTGCCATTACAAGCTTGTCCCACTTCATATCGCTATGCAATGTTATGCCCAAATATTTAATCGACATGACTGTGTCATGCGCTACACTACTAATGGAATATTCAAACATTACGGGATTCTTTGTCCTAGTCATTTGCATTAATTTACATTTATCTATATTTAGAGTTATCTGCCATTCTTTACACCAATCACAAATCCTGTCCAAGTCATCTTGTATCCTACTACAGTCACTCAACGATGACACCTTCCCGTATACCACAGCATCATCAGCAATCAGCCATACATTGCTATCCTCCCTATCAAAAAGATCATTTATGTAGATAGAAAACAACAGAGGACCTACCACACTTCCCTGGGGCACTCCAGGTGATACCCTCACCTCAGATGAACACTCACCATCGAGGACAACGTACTGGGATCAATTACTTAAGAAGTCTTCGAGCCACTCACATATTTGGGAACCAATCCCATATGCTCGTACATTAGTTAGGAGTCTGCAGTGGGACACCGGGTCAAACGCTTTCCGGAAGTCAAGGAATATGGCAGCCGTCTGATACCCTTCATGCGTGGTTCGCAAGATATGTGAAAAAGGGCGAGTTGCTTTTCGCAGGAGCGATGCTTTCTAAAGCCGTGCTGATGCATGGACAGAAACTTCTCTGTCTCAAGGAAATTCATTATATTCGAGCTGAGAATATGTTCAAGAATCCTGCAACAAACCAATGTTAAGGCTATTGGTCTGTAATTTTGAGGATCCGTCCTTCTACCCTTCTTATATACAGGCGTCACCTGCGCTTTTTTCCAGTAGCTCAGGACTTTACGTTGGGCAAGAGATTCGCGATAAATGCAAGCTAAGTAAGGAGCACAGTACTCTCTATAAAACCGAATTGGAATCCCATCAGGACCTGGCGAATTATTTATTTTCAACCCATTCAGCTGCTTCACAACCCCAGTGATGTCTATGACTATGTCCTCCATACGGGAATCTGTACGAGACTCAAACGGCGGTATGCTGTACAGATAACATCATAGAATTCGCATATATCGTTGATGATTAATTTCTCTCTCATGTTTACTATTATTTTAACAACACTAAAAGAAACCTTACGAAAATTGTGCTCTGTATTATAAGAAATGAAATAAAACTACCCACAATAACCTTACAACGAAAGTCTGTTGTAATAAAACTGAGTATCTGTACACAAGTGTGCATCGTTCGGTACGAATTAGTAACATACTATTCACTTAGATTTCGATTGGGTCTGCGTTTAATTGGTATGTTGTATAACACTCAAGAGGTATGCAAATGTGGCATTTCATAAATAACGTTATGTGTTCCTAGAAACCCAAAATTTGCTTGTCAGCAGCGGAAAGAGGCATTACCTGTTGTGCAGCATTGTAAGCTTTTCACCATTGCACTATGAGCTGAAAGTACTTTCTTGGGATTTCCTTATCGATGTTTCATCTGACTGCTTGTAGCTCTTTCACGGAAGGGATAAAAACGTTACAATCAGCAAGACTGGAACCGCAAACCATAACAGACGTTTTCTCACAGGTCAGCATGTTACCACAGAGCTAGCGAAAAGAAATGTGTCTAGGCTTCCTTTTACAAGGCCAGTAGTGGCTAGAACTCGTAAACCGCTATTTAAAGGACGAGATTAGTTGCGATTTCCACGTGCAACGACTTCTTGGGCTGAAAACCGTAAATTTACAATCTTTTGTTACACCTCAAGCGATAATAACTCAGATTATTCAATGGAAATGACAGAGAAAATCAACTGAACTTCGAGGCTT
Organism: Schistocerca gregaria; assembly: GCF_023897955.1. NCBI lineage: Eukaryota > Metazoa > Arthropoda > Insecta > Orthoptera > Acrididae > Schistocerca > Schistocerca gregaria. The sequence continues at coordinate 785,818,043 of NC_064922.1, forward strand.
AATTCCCTGCCCACCAGGAAGTAACTCGTCGATCACATAGTTGCCAAACACACCTTGCCTTGTTGCCAAATCTCAGTTACAGTACCAACAGGAAGAAGACGAACCGGTGTGATCCTACAGAGGGCTGGGAAGTGACCATAGCTGGCTCTAAAAGACGCGTCTGCTACGGCCTGGAATACGTAATGCGCCTGATTCACATTTCTGTAACTAGGTTTAGGGACTGGAGTGTAGTTACTAATAATACTCAGAACTGACTGCAAACTAATCATAAATCAGTAACTCTCATAGTTGTTTTTGTAATTCTTTAGTAAACTCATTCACAGACGTGTTCGTGCTTGCCGATACTCGAGCACAGCAAACAAAGAAAAAAAGAATGTGCATGTGTGTGAGAGAGAGAGAGATGAAAATTAAAAAAAAAACAATGAGAGAGAAAGTAAAAAATTGTTGTAAAAATGGTAAGTAAAGAAATCTATCATTAAAATGACATCATTAGGAAATGTTGTATTCATGATCAATGGAACAAGTATTATTCTAATCTAATCATATCATATTGCTGACTTGCCATGAAGAGTCATTAATTACCGAAATTTTCGCCAATATCAGTAACAAAAATCTAAAGTTGAACATAAAACACGACGGTTTTTGTAATAAACTGGGACTCCTATCAAGATCCTTTTGTCCCTGTTAACTAACTACGAAAGATGCCTGATATAACTCCATTCAGAAGTAACAAAGTGTGCATGCATTGAAAGAATAAGCACATGCTGTGAAGTTCTGTGACGGAGATATGAACCCAACACGTAATCGGATTGTTAACTAAATAAAATCAAATGTTACATGTCGATTTTTCTCACCAGCTGCTAGGTGTTTGAATCTAAAATAAGGATACAAATTTTTGTGCCTGAGCAACAATCAAATCGCTAAACTACCGTCCTTCTTTACCATCCACGAATATAACTTAAGTATCAATTGCTTACTAGCCAACAGTAAGATGTGTGCGTGTCTGGCCAGAAAGAACGACACCTATTGCGATTGTTGGCAACATATGAGCAGACATTAAAAATGCAGGTTAATTTTCAATAGCAGGCCGGTAGGCACATGACAGGGCTTGAAATGAAATGATGAATATTTTTGTACTGGATCAGGATTTGGACCCACATACTTACCTTTGCAGGAGACCTACAGAAGATTGCAGTCTTCGGAAAAGGAACGAAATGATTGAACTATACTGTTCCAAGAAATTCAGATCTTAGAAATATGAGATACGATTTCGAATCACAGACCAGCACCAAATTTTTCAACGTCTCTAGTTCAATGAAGTGCAAGTAAAATAAGAGACCTGTTCCTTTAAATGACTATTGGTTCATCAAATAAAATAAAATTTTCTAATGTAACTAAGTTTACCAGCGACAGTATTTCTGTTTACCATGAGCTCCGCCTATGTCTTTTCTCAACGTAAAGCGGCTCTGCGCAGTTGGTAATGAAGGAACATGATGTTTAATGCGGATTCTGTATTATAAAGAGTTTCTTTTGATGTTACCAGAGGTAAAATAAATCTGTTTGTGCCTCTTAAAAGTAAGTGCCTGAACCCATGCATTGCACCTGTGATAGTTCTTTCCACAAGACCACTGTGGCTACATTTCACAGCCCCAGGAGTGTGCTGTAATAGGTGATGTGCTTAGCTTACAAAATTAGTTATGGTGGAAAAAGTGCGAGACAATTAAATGGTTAAGTAGAACAAGCTTCTGACGCGGAGTTTGTGCTATTCTCATGTCAGCAGACTGTAAAGACTCTTCTAGGCATCATAGCCTCAATGTGAAGCCATTTTAAAATTTTCACTAATTCAGCAAATTTCTTAGTTCAAGAAAATCCACTGTGAAGTGTGAAAGGGAACACATGTGCTTGAAGATCACTTAGTGCCTTTTGATCATTGTAGAAGTAGTTGCCCAAGAACAGATTCTTTCCCTGTCTACAGAATCGTTTTCAAGTTAATATCAAACATAAGCAATTACTCGTAGATTACATTAAAACTAAAGTCATTGATGAAGACTTTACTTGACAATAAAAACGCGCTGCCTTTCGTCATTTACCTGCGCCTAGAAGTGTCTGTCGAATACTGCCAAACCTAAAGCCACGGGATTAGTAGTGTAGCGCTTGACACAGTCACGTCGATTAAATATTTGGGCGTAACATGGCATAGCGATATGAAGTGAGACAAGCTTGTAATGGCAGTTGTGGGGAAGGCGGATAGTCGTCTTCGCTTCATTGGTAGAATTTTGGGAAGATGTGGTTCATCTGTAAAGGAGACCGCTTATAAAACACTAATATGATCTATTCTTGAGTACCGCTCGAGTGTTTGGGATCCCTATCAGGTCTGATTGAGGGAGGACATAGAAGCAATTCAGAGGCGGGCTGCAGGTTACTGGTGGGTTTGATCATCACGCGAGTATTGCGGAAATGCTTCAGGAACTCGGGTGGGGGTCTCTGGAGGAATGGAGGCGTTCTTTTTGTGAATGGCTACTGAGGAAATTTAGAGAACCAGAATTTGAGGCTGATTGCAGTACAATTTTACTGCCGCCAATTTATATTTCGCAGAAAGACCACAAAGATAAGATAAGAGAGATTAGGGCTCGTACAGAAGCATATAGGCAGGGAGAGAAGAAGCTAGTTGTGGTACGAGGTACCCTCCACCACGCACCGTGTGATGGATTGCGCAGTATGTATGTAGATGTAGAACAGTCTGCCAATTACACACGCAGTTCATTGATTACACGCATGTAGAAAACCTGTTCTGTGTTAAAGCTGTCAAATAAGGTTTGAAGAAAAATAAAATGCCACTACCACACGACAGCTAATGTAGAAAATACTTTTCTGACGTATTTTGGCACGATCCGCTCTCCCCAAACATAATACAAAAGTTTCAAGATGCATGCTGCCTGGCCATCTATTAAACCTGAAAAGAACAAAACGTAGCAGAAGTTAGCCCTTTTTGCACATGCAACTATTTTGGGTTAAGAAGTGAAGGGAATTATGTTCCAAGCTCACTTAGATTGATAATTTCAGCAGATAGCAGAACTGCGCTTTAAAAGACGTAGCAGCGAATGTACTCGAGCTCGTGACGTCTTATCTACGGTGCACGATGCTCAAGATTACGCTGCTAGCTGACACGTTGCTTCAGCAGCTCCAGAAGGCAACAAATTCCTACAGAACTTCCACATTCCACAGTGCTGTGACATGGTGCATACGGCCGGATCTAGACTTCATGGCGATTCAGTTAACCAAATAAAGGAATGTACTGAACATGCAGTAAACCGCTACAGGGAGCCTGTGTGTCAGAATTCTCATCTAGTGTGGCGCAATGGAGCTTCGAAAGAAAAATGAGTCAGAGGGAATAGGATTTGGTGGTCTGTTGGGTTTATGCTAGGTTCATATACTTATGGTCTGGGTTCGATTCCAACTTCTGGCGATGAGTTTTGATAGGGAGAGACAGATTCTATTCTCTTGTGGCTACGTCAAGTGAAGAAGGTATAATGGCATTGTGGTCTGTAGTTCTCATTATACATGATATTCGTTCTCTACCAAGTAGACGTTAGGTTGAACCACAATAAAGTCAGGAGTGGTGACATGTAGAAACTCTATCACCAGTAACCTTTCTTATACTAGTTATTTACTTGTAGTGATGAAACAAAAGTTATGTAGGGTCACAGGACACTTATTCCATCTTTTATTGGAGATTCTGTATGGCGATAAAATTGGTTCTGAACTGGGAATGCAACTCAGAGCGCCCTTAACGCGGAATTTGATCCCTTCGTGACAATACAGCTCTACTACAATTTGTTGTTTGTTCAAAGCTACAGATTACTCAACAGCTCCACATATTAGCCGTGAATGGGTTCGAAACCTGGGCTGGCACTAAAGTTTTCATTATGTATTATCAAGCTCTAGCATGAGAACACCTATCTGCTGGTGGATAATAATTTTGATTGTTAATGTATTTTCATTTGTTGGCAACATTATCGATACCTCACGTTTTTTACTCCCAGTGAGACACATAACTATTTGCGAGATCACTGTAAGTTCAAGGATGTTATTTCCAGCTGCTGGTGGAGAAAAATTCGGTAGCTGACGTCTCTTTTTGTGTAGTCAACAACGATATGTGTGGGGTTCGATTCCCAGTCAGCACTGAACTCTTCGTCATATTATTTCTAGTTCAAACATGCTCACATGTCGCTGCTAGTGTAACAAACCCATATTTAACGTTCGTTTTCTCTAGAATATAACAGCGATAGGTGCCGAGATGGAGTTCTGGAAAGGAAATTTAATGTTTCGCTCGTCATTTTAGTTAAAACATCTAGCTGCTGCCGAGAAAATCCGATATGTCAGAGTTGATTGTGCTTCGATAACAATCCGATTAGGTTCTGGGTTCGAATCCCTGTCCAACACAAAGCTTTACCTCACGGAATTTCAAACAATATTTAACATCTATAGCAGTGAGTAACTGGGACAACAGATGCTGGGTAGAAATTTGTGTCCGTTAAAAATGTGTAATTTAAAGTTGATATTTGCTAACTGATACTGTCTAAAATCGAGGTCTATCACTCTCAGTGTGCCTAGTCAGGAGTGACTGTTAGCTTCCGTCAGTCATGAAATCTTTACTTAATCTGCATTACCTGGGTTTAAATCCATATGCAGAACGCGACGTTTCGTAATGTCATTTGAAGTTCATACATATTATCAACTAGCTGCTCGTGAACAACTTAAATTTTTAAATTCATTTTGTGTTAAATAATAAGTACAGTGTGTTACTTTGAAGAGGAAATCATGAATACGATGAATTTTCTACGTGCATTACCTATCTGACGTAATAATGAGAGTGGTAACATTTCTGGTATGTCATTTATTGTAATAAATGTGAGCTTACAAGCATTAAGGAAAATCTTATCTGTGATAAGGTGCTGGAGTAGGAGTTGCTACGTTTATTAAAAACTGCCATAACTTCAAGAACATTGACATCAATAAATTCTGTTTAGAGCAGCATCTAGAAGCATGTACAATAGAAGTAGAGTTCCATAACAGATCCTATATAATAGTAACTATTTACCGAGCACCTGCAGGGAATTATAATCAATTCATAAATCATCTAGAAGCTCTTTTGGGTTATTAAACAGGAAGAAACAAAGAAATTTTGATTGTTGGTGACTTTAATACCGATTTTCTAATGCAGTGTTCCCGTAAACATTTACTGCGGTGAGTAATCTTGTCTTTCAATTTAACTCACACTGTAAACTTTGGAACTAGGATCACTAAATCCTCAAGGACAGCGATCGATAACATTTTTATAGATAAATTAAAGGAATAAAATCATATCATAAAACCTGTAATAAATGGACTATCAATCATGACATTCAGCTCCTTATTTAGGTGTAAGTTCTACGCAGACTATCAAGACTGCTAAATCTGAGTACAAGAGAGAAGTCAATCAAGCAAAAATTGAGTGTTTTGGAAAACTGGTCAAAGATATGAGCTGGAAAGATGTTTACAGTGCTCATGACATGAATGAAAAATATAACAAATTCATTAACAATGTCAGTACCATGTTTGAAAACTCTAAAAGTTACTCAAATTATACAGAAGTCTATAATAAAACCATGAATTACACAAGGAATAAAAATTTCCTGTAAGAGAAAAAAGAAAATGTTTCTGTCGATCAAGAATAGCTCCAATGCTGATGATTTAGCTAAATACAAGGAATACTATAAAATATTTAAAAAAGTAATGCTGACATCTAAGCAAATGCACTAAGAGAAGAAGATAGCAATGTCAGGGAACAAAATAAAAACAATGTGGGATATAGTGAAAGAGGAGACTGGTAGAACCAGAAAGGAACAGGAGCAAATAGCACTAAGGGTAGATGACACATTAGTAACCGATGGGCATAGTGTGGCAAATCTATTTAACAAGTACTTTATATCCGTCACTGATAGAATGGGATTGTCAAGATCAGTAAATAGTGCCCTTGAATATCTGAAACTAGCCTTTACAAATAGCTTAAGGTACTTGAATATGGCACTCACTTCACCAAAAGAAATCACTTCCATAATAAAATCTTTAAAAACAAAGCATTCTAGTGGTTACGATGAAATATCAACAAACTTAATTAAGACATGTTCTTGTGAGTTAAGTACAATTCTGAGTTACTTGTGTAACCAGTCAATTATAACTGGGACATTTCCTGACTGGCTAAAACATGCAGATGTTAAGCCTCTATTCAAGACAGGGAAAACCCCGATTTCACTTTTGTAAGCATTCTCAAAAAATTTAGAAAAAGTAATGTACAGGCAGCTTCTCAACCATCTGACCACAAATAACATATTATCAAGAACACAGTTTGGATTTGTTAAGGGTTCTGATATCGAGAAGGCTATATACACCTACAGTAAAAATGTACATAATTCATTAAACAACAAATTACAAGCAGCAGGTATTTTCTGTGATTTGTCAAAAGCATTTGATTGTGTGAACCATAACATACTTTGAAGTAAATTAGAATTCTATGGTGTCTCGGGCAATGCTGTAAAATGGTTCAAGACATACCTCGCTAACAGGAAACAAAGGGTGTCAGTGGAAGGGACTAGTGAATTAAGTCGTCAGTCATCATCAGAATGGGAAGAAATTTCAAGTGGTGTCCCACAGGGATCCATCTTAGGGCCATTGCTTTTTCTTGTGTACATTAATCATCTCTCATCAGTTACACTCCCAGAAGCAGCATTCGTTTTGCTTGCAGATGACACAAGTATTGCAATAAATAGTATGTCGAGTGTAGTTCTAGAAAGATCTGCTAATGATATTTTCATGGATATAAATAAATGATTTAAAGCCAACTCACTGACATTAAACTTCAAAAAGGCTCACTATATGCAATTCAGAACCTGTAAGAGTTTTCCACCCAGCATATGCATAAAGTATGAAGAAGAGCAGATAGAAGAGGATGACAGTCTTAAATTCCTGAGATTACAACTTAATAATAAATTAAGTTGGGAGGAGCACACCACAGAACTGCAGAAACGCCTTAACAAATCTCTGTTTGCAATTCGCATAAAAATGAAAAAGGTTGCATACTTTGCCTACTTTCATTCCATAATGTCATATGGTATAATATTTTGGGGTAATTCTTCAAGTCACACAAAAGTTTTCAGACTCCAGAAGCATATAATCATTAATGTACACAAGAAAAAGCAATGGCCCTAAGATGGATCCTTGTGGGACACCACTTGTAATTTCTTCCCATTCTGATGATGTCTGATGACTTAATTCACTAGTCCCTTGCACTGACACCCTTTGTTTTCTGTTAGCGAGGTATGTCTTGAACCATTTTACAGCATTCCCGTAGACACGTATTATTTGTGGAGTAAACTCACGGACGTCCTGTAGAAATCTCTTCAAAGAACTGCATATACTAACTACTGTCTCTCACTATATTTACTCCTTAATGAAATTTGTCCTAAATAGTATATCTCTTTTTCCAACAAACAGCTCAGTTCATACATACAATACGAGGAACAAAAATGAACTGCACAAGGACTTAAAAGCACTTTAGTTCAAAAAGGGTGTCCACTACTCAGGAACTCATCTTCAATAATTTGCCAGCAAACATAAAAAATTTAGTAACAAATAATGATCAGTTTAAAAGGAGCCTGAAAGACTTACTGGTGGCCAACTCCTTCTACTCCATTGACGAATTTTTTAATAGAAACAAATTATGTATTGTATATATTCATACTAATAGTATTGTTATTTCAGCTTAAAAAAATTGACATGTTCCACCTACACGAGGAGCTCCTCAGAATGGACCTATGGAACGAAAAACTAATCTAATACAATCTAATCTAATCCATAATATTTGTAGTATCATGGTATTACTTTACATCTTGAGTTATTGCAATACAGAGCAATGTTTTCTGTGGTGACTTGTTGGAACCATTTTCAATAGTCAAATGACTGTACTGAGGAGCGATGAGAGGACCTGCTAGACAGCTGCATTATGTGGGTTGCATGCGAATCAGGCGAAATGCAATTCAGGTCGTTCTGATACCTTTGAGTATGACAATACCTGCTCCCCCTTTTCAACAACAAGGAACTCTACATCTATTTTCCTCTCAATAGCCTCGACCTTTTCAGTGAAGTCGGCTACTTTGTTACCTACTTCATTAACTAACTCATTTAATTCATTCATCATTCTCAAAAGCGTCTGGTAATGTGTCTCAAGTTCCGTACACATTCCTCCAACTTTATGCACAATAGACTGAATTTTCGCATCCATGTACAGGCGAATATTCAGTCTGTGTCCACCTATTCTCTCGGGTTGAGAGCTAGAATACGCGCTAATTTGTCTGTTGTGTGTCGTATACTGACGTACTAACCTTTCTCATCGTGCTATATATGCAAAAAACTCTTGAAAGTTTCGCCTGTACCTACCATCAGTCAGTTTTCTTGTTTCATCAATAACGATAAACCCATAATGTGAATGATTCCAGCAATCAGCACAAATTCAGATTGTTTTGTTTGAATACTAAAATGAGGTTTGCGTTATCCCTAATCAACAGTTTGGGGATTCTGGAATATGTTTGACTTAGATAAAACACATCAGCACCCATATTACGAGCGAAACTGAAATATTTTCGAATTTGGTCTTTGTTTTCCACTGCAACATCATCAAATGTGAAGACAGTATTTGGCTTTGCTTTTTCAGGTGGAGGGATATCATCGCTTTCACTGAATGTCGTGTATGTAACACGATCTACACCGCATAATATCTCGTGCAATAGCTGATACTTGGGTTGAAACAATATTTTTGAGAATACGCAACATGTTCAAACTGGATCCATCTACATGTGTTAGTAGTCATGAGGACTTTAGTCTTCCCACAGTTGGATGGAGCTACAATAATTGCTTGTATGTTATCAGGAAGGTGAATTCCGTTCTTCATGTTGTTCTTCATGTCTTCTATTGCATCTTCACAGGACCAGTCACCAATAACAAAGTGCTTGTGATGAGGATGTTTCACCCCCCTGCCATGATACTAACTACGCCAGGTATAGACAAGTAGTTGACATATATAGAATGATACATTGGAAAGGATAATAATTGTATGTGTAGCCACTATAGTTCCATCACTTAACTGACTGATCTATATTGACTACACAGAGAACACAACTATATATTTTACCCATGAATAGTAAATTGAGCAATCATCATCTCAATAACATGTATGGCATTAGAAAAAGAATAATTGTAATAATTTGACTATAATGAGACAGGTAAGAAATAAAACAAAAACACAGTTTGAGATTATATATACATAAATTATTTATTTATTTAAATATCACATATAAGGTGTAGTATTTCAGGAATATCATTACAATCTGTATATATCTTATTCTTCGCACCTGTACAGTATTTGCCAAATAAAGTTTTTTGAGATGCAATAAATTCAGCACGTATCTCACTCAAGCCGATGGATGCCTCACAGTACTCAGGTTTTTCACGCACACATTTAATCTGTTTCTCTATAAGTTCAGCGTTCATGTGCAAACAAAGGTGCTGCTTCAGATCATCAGCATATACACTATGCACACATAGGGAGTTCACAACATCATTGTATGTAGAGTCTATACTAGGCAAGCAATGGTTTCAGTCTGTCCAGTGCAAGATGTATTGCAGTATCCAGATCGTATGACTTCATAACAGAGGCATGTCTTAGATAAACACCATTGCCACCCAATTTCACACATAATACACAATCATCATACACAGTTGTAACAGAAAGTGCCACAGCTGTAAGGTTTGAGATTATATATACATAAATTATTTGTTTGTTTAAAAACGAGTTTTATATAAGAATGAGTTGGATAATACTCTGTAGTCATCAGCTGATTGCTATAACACTTTGCACGACATATTTCACCCCAGTCGAAGTCACGAATTGGCAATTTAACACACTTGGATACATTTTCAATCTCCATTCTCTCATGCAAGCCCCAGACATGATGCAGTTCTATGGCAATGTTCATACCTTTCGATCCACTGGGAGTTAAATTGTATGCGGTGGTGAAAAGCATAGTTCCACTCGACGCCTTCTTATCCACAATATTTGCACTCTGTGCTTGCACTATCACAGGGATATTGTGCTGGGATGGGTCATATGTTGGTGACCAGTCCTGACTTCCATCTTGTTGTTTAACACCGTCAGCGACAGCATTTGATGTGCCAGAGGCAGATCGTGTGTCCTCATCACACAAATCGATGAGTAGGACAGACAACAGCAACTCCTTGTCCTGCTCCATCAAGTGGGCTATGTGCGCTACCGGATCCCACATGGCAGCTACTGGTTCAGATGCGCTGGATGCTGTTGCTGCAGGTCTCGACAAGATGGCAGCCAAGGTTGCTACAAGTCCAGACGTGGCAGCAGAGCTTAGCATGTTGGCACTCTACCCTGTTGAACAAAGACGACGAAGCATTAGACATGGACCAGACGTAAAAACATTGAATAATGATGATAATAATAATAATAATAATAATAAGGCTAACCAGAGAGAAAGATGTGATAAGGGATGCTTACTTTTCCATTTAATTCTGTTCTGCATGACTGTGCTGGAGTGCAACTGCTGTTGATGCTTCATTGTTCTTCTTCTTGTTCTCCTGATACTGCTGCTGACTGACTGAACAAGACTGAGGTCCCACAGCTGCTAAGTCTCGCCTATATCTCCTACAATGACCGCACCAGGTACTACCTTCCTGTTTGCTGAATTATAGCACATGACTGGAATAAGAGTTCCTATTGGGTTCCAGAATTTTCCTTCACTCTAGATCGCCATCTTGGGTTATGTCATGGATGAGAGTGGTCTCTGGCGGTGGTAGTGTGTACTAGACAACTTGGGCCTCATGGCGAACACACTGTTTGCCACCACCTTGGATAACAGTACTTGCGTCATCAGCTGACGTAATGGCCGCCATCTTGGATTACTAATGGAATGGATGACAGCACCCTCTAGTGGCAGTACTTTGTACTAGGTCAGTTGGAGCCCAAACCTCATGGAGAACACACTGGATGGCTGTACTGCATCGAAATGTTTAAATAAATAGCACATGCGAATTAATAAATAAAGACTTATGTCCAACACAGACTGAGTCCTTTTCCCGCAATTTTCTTGAATGAGGTGGCGGTAGGATGACTTAGCTTAGTGGAGGTAGCCCAAGTGACCTATTTTCCCGCCATTTTCTAGGCGTGTTGCATTGTCCTGATGTAATTTAAACTCCCCTCCATTTTCTGGGGGAGGGGGGTAGGTTAGTCCAATTGACCTTCTTCCCGCCAAAATCCGCCTTCTTGGATGATGTCACGGCCGCCATATTGGATGACATCGTACACTGTTGCCAAACTTACACGCCGCGATCTTGGAAGATGCCATTGCCGTCATCTTGGATACATCTGGCAACAACGGAGATTGGGGCCGCACATACTTTGCTCTACTACTGACAGGATGACCTACGACAATGAACCTCAGTTCTGGTCAGAGAAGTGGAAAGAGATGTTGCGGAAACACAGAATCAATTCCATATTCACTTCCATACAACATCCACAACCGTCGGCAGCAGAGAGAGTGATGAAAAGTCTGCGAAACCTCTGCCGTATCTATTGCGTGAAATGACATACCATCTGGGATATTTTTCTACGTGACTTTCAGGACGTGATGAACGAGTTGCCACACGGTGTCACCAAAATAGCACTAACAACAGTTCTCAAGAAAAGGCAACCCACAGATGGCATCCATGAAGTTGTAAATTCTCCCCCGTGAAGTCGAGAACAACACCAATACATTGTTGACCTTGCACTCAGGAGATTGCGTGAGGCAGGAGAGAAACGGAAAGAGAGTTGGGACAGAAAAGCACGAGAGGTAGAGAGTATCGAATTGGCCACAAAGTGCTCGTTAGAATTTTCCGTCTATCTAACAAACAGAAACAGCTGTGCCACAAATTCTGTCCTATCTATTATGGACCTGTCCGTGTCCTGGGGACCGCTCACTTGAACTCTCGGGAGCTAGAGAACCTGAAATCGAGAAAATCTCTTGTCATCCACCATGACTGTCTTTCAAGCCATTCGTAGAATAAATGTACATTCACTGGCAGGTGGCAGTTTGAATTCAAACTCCATTGCAAATATATCTCATCAACAATTGGCACTTTTTGTAGAATACCAAACCAGGCACATTGCAACATTGAGTACTCCAAACATCTGAGTGCTGGTATTATTTCTTTAGACCTCACAATTGTTGTCCGATTTCCGCTCCCATGAGAACAAGGAAATCTGTCGGAAGTTGTCCGCAATTGAGCATCGTATTCTGTCATAGCATTCTCGTAGAAGAGTCTTCACGAATATCACCATGGCCACTGAAATTGTTTCTGTTGACTTTCCGTAGTTTCTTGTACACTGCCCAAGGGATGGATGTATATCACTTTATGTTTTTCGTGGTGTCAAGACGGTAAGTCGTGCCATAGAGCACGTGCGTCGCGATTTTCGGATTTGTCTCGTATGGTTTTAGCGGTCCATGCTTTAGGCATATGTCGACGTTAAGACTTGGGGTGTTATGACCCATCACCTGTCATGCAAGGTAGCCTGTGTCGTGGTGGAATTTTGCCAGCGCCATGTGAGCACCGCCGGCGAAATATTGTGTATGGGGAATTAGTATGGACAAGTAGAGCGGCGAACCCCAGACACGGAAATAGGAAGCAGAAACGAAATGATGGACCGTGGATGAGACATATTAGAAAAAATAAATGTATATATATAATGCAATATGCTTGTTTTCCATTTCAGCAACAGCAGACAGAGAAAACTGGTGGCATCCTTGTACTATGCAAATTTACGTGTACACAGTCATAAAATGCTACTACAAAGGTTTCAGGCAAACCACCAACACCTGAGTGAGTAGACACACTTCCTGACCACTTCAGCGTCACCAGACAACACTGCTGGACATCGATAAATAAAAGAGGAGTATACAAGGAATAAAATGCATGAAATTTCGCTTTGGTAGTATTAGTAAAGGCAAGGGTAATACAATAAGTTAGTATTTAGTATTTGCAGAAGTCTGCACGCTTGGTGGAGGTGTAGCGGTAGCGCCACCGTCAAATTAGAGTGCATGACAGGAGTAGAACTAACCAAAAACCAACTAAAACACGTACACACACAAACAAAAACACCTCACACCACATAATTTACGTCCAAACAACGCTAACAGGGCCCTGCAGTCATTAAAATGTATTTTCTGGATTTTGTGTCTTTAGTAATAAAATAAGTAAATAAATATATTAAGTAAAAAAATTTGTGCTCATTATTATTTTCTTTTCTGTAAATTGATTATATCGATGTACTGACATTTGTGAAAGAATATGGCACTTGACGACACTCGAGGATTGTGCAGACTCTGGAACCAAGACGGCAGGCTGGACATCACAGCTCACGCCAGCCAGCGAGGGGCGAATGGATTGGGCACCTGTAATGAGTCAGCTGTAGCGGCCTAGGTGTGGGAGACTACCCAATGTACAGCTGGTCACTGCCAGCTGTCACACCTATGTCACGCAGCCCCAGTGGAGGCAGCACATCTCAAGCCAGCACAGTCAGCAGGACGCCACCTCGCGCCGACAACAACCTCCTCATGTTCGACGACCCACAAGGCCGCTAATCGAGGGACAAGCGAGTCGCGTGGCACCACAACCGACGCACGCACCGAGCCCAACCAAATCAGTAGGGTGCCGATAGTGACGCCTCCTGTTGACAAGAGGCAAGCTAATCCGATGTCCCACGCCAGCATGTGCGCGTTTTGATGCATAGGTGAACAGGAAGAGCAGAGCTGTCCCGTGTCCTGCTAACTCTAAATGGATTTATACGACAGGGTGCGGGCTGCACATCAAATGCGACACTGTCACACCAGTTCCTGACGGCTGACTGTGGCCTGACCAGGATGAGGCCAAGGGTCCAGCTGCAGTCTGGATGATACAAAGATGTCAGTTCCTACCAAGACGCCGGGTGATGCCTGAGATGAGAGGGAACGCCAGAGATGTCTGTTGCCACTTCTGGCACATCATGTGCTGAGTGAGAGGCCATTCCACTCTGGCGCAAATTGCTGATCTTCAGTCCTACCAGTCACGGTTTGCGCGAGTGCATAGTTCCATGTTCTCAATTTGTGTTACATTTTCAATTATAAAATTTGTCTCCACAGGGCCTCTTGTGGAGGGAGCAATAGGATACCTATCTGTTATATCATTACGTAACATATTTTTGTGTTTTTATATGTATCAATTGAACTGTCTTGATTGTGAGGTATATATTCCTCTGCTCTGAATATGTGCCTGTATTTGTATTTTTATGTCGTAGAAAATAATACACAAATTTACACAACTTAGATAATAAGACAAAAAGATTACACATGTGATTTCCTTGTTCATTGAGAATTTATGTGTCTGATGATTGAGAGCAAATGAACGATAGAACAGGGGTAAATCAATGAGTAAACAACAGTCCATACTCCAGGACACTGTAAATGATTACAGACATTAAACATTTATGACTTCAGGGTTGGTGTGAATGGGTATATTCTTTGCAGCAATGCCTTTTAACCACATATCAAAAGTTTAACAGAAGTCTGTGGTGTGGCAATGACCCTGAGTCTAACGTAATTCATACTACACACAGCAATGTTATCATGTACTCTTCCTGGCTTGCAGCTTCATGTGAGTGAATGTCCCCTGGAATGAATGAGGTCAAACTAGGATGTGTTTTAGCCATGGGCAATCCTGATTGGCAAAGTTATCTTTTTCCACATATATATCGGTTATCAGGATGAGATTCTTTTACTATTTTCAATGATTTCCTCTGTTTCATGTCATACTAAACAATAATGAAATGAGACACAACCCATACAAAAATCTGTGGCAGGTAGAGGGCAGTGACACAGGACAAGTTACTCTCTCACCTATTTTCCATATACAGAGAATTATTACAGATTTTATTACTACCTGATACACTTTGAGCGAGACTCTAGAAAGTTAACAGCTTGAGCAGACACTGACGAAGCCTGGTAGGGCGCTATTATGCTTCTTAGCTCATAGAAATGGCATGTTAGGAGTTGGAAGCAATTGGCGGCGAGCTCATCCCAAAATAAATCTTGCCGGACTGGCCCACAGCCATACAGCGCAGACGGGGCAGCCCCCTACGAGATAGGTCTCCAACAGAACATTGCTGCGATACCTGCAGTGGTGCCAGCAGAAGGCCTGGGCTAAGGCGAAGATCTGAAGGAACACATCTACACAGTGGAGTCGTAAACTAGGAATTGTGTGCAGAGCCACGCATAATAAAAATTCACAAGTTTTCTTGTTTGCCAAAAGACCAGTGAACCACTCCACCCGGTCACCTTGGTTGCATAAGAAAAATCCGAGGCCTGAGAAACGTTTGTATATAGAATCACTATTACACCTCGTAGCTAGGACTAAGAAGTTCCCAAGACACAGGCGATTTAGACAAAGATCTTTGAAAATTGTATCTGTTCGCTTGATGCCTTGGGATGTGAAACGACTTTGGAGAAAAACACCTCTTCCCCTCTGTGGAAATTTAAAAAGAGCCAGTAATTAGCAGCATCTTTTTTTCAGAGTTGCAGGTTTCTTAACTCTTGTCCTGGTTCGACATGAGTTTGTGCTGTCGTGTGGGAGGGGAGATTTAGCCGTGTGATTGGCTCAAGACGGCGAGAAGGCGGTGTCGTTCCTGCACTTTGCGGGAAAACGGATTTTTTTCTGGAGAGGTGTGATGCACTTGGGTGCTGGACTTTGGTCTGGTAAAAGTACTTCTGGTCGAAGCTCTGGCATGTGTGGTTGGTACTTGTGAGTAGTTAAGACAGGGGAGCCTGTCATGAAGTTCTTACTGTATCGACAGTGTGACTTCAAATGTGCCAGCCACTGTGGCCCATCGGTTCTAGGCGCTTCAATCTGAAACTGCGCGATCGCTACGGTCGCAGGCTCGAATCCTGCCTTGGTCATGGATGTGTGTGATGTCCTTAGGTTAGTTAGGTTTAAGTAGTTCTAAGTTCTAGGGGACTGATGACCTCAGATGTTAATTCCCATAGTGCTCAGAGCCATTTGAACCATTTCAGCTTCAAATGTCTCGGACTACTCGTTTGCCGAGGTCACACGTATTCGTTTTTGGTTTACCGGTCTTGACATTTGATATCCTTGTGCGCTCTGTCGTATAATTGAGCCAAATTGGTTACTAGCACAACCAGTGAAGAGGTGTATCACACATCAAAATCTACTGTGATTTCAGAGCCCTGGTAGAGAGTAAATTGTAAATTGCCCTCCATTTGCCTGATTACTAGACCGTGAGATTTTTGCATTTCTTTCGTGGCCATGATCAATTCACAGGTGCCACCTTCACGTCTCACCTCCACCACACACATCTCGCCAGCTGGAAGCTCAATCGCAGCAAACAGGGTAACATACTGCTGCTCCGGCATTGTCAGGGCGTAGAGATCTCAATCGCCACTTGTTCTCTGCTGTCTCTATGTAGAGAAACTACAGTAGATTGGATCAGTCAAAGTCTGCTCAGCGTCAGATCAATTCAGATTGCGTTATCCACATTTTTAGGGCCAGAGTACTTGACTCACTCCGCTAGTTATAATGACTCTGCCACCCAGGATCCTTGTCCAGTGTAGTCTTGAATCACCTGTTAGTTGTTTATAGTATTCAATTAATAACATGTTTAGCATAATTTATGTCTGTTTTAAAGAAAAAATAAATATTGTTAGAACATCAAAATTATGTCAACATTCTCAGTCATTTAGACAGTCCCTACGAGGTTTACAGTTCATCATCATTGGTCAGAGCTGAAATTACTGTAAAATTGCTAAAATTGTTTGGAAATGCTCCACAACGCTGACAAACTCTTCCAGTTTCCTTATGTTGTAACTATCTTTTATTTCTAATCAACCAGTGTGTGTGGTGTGTTACAGTAGCAGCAGCAACAACATTTGTAACATATAGTTTTCTGTGAGAGACAATAAATCAGAACGTGTTAATGTCAGTTTAGAACCTGACACAGACCTCGAAGTCGAGGAGGAGAAAAGAAAATGTGTGGTGTACAAACCGTGTTACATCATAAAAAAACAATATTTCAAACATCGTTACAGGGTCACGGGGAGCGTCTCTTGCGACTTATACACTCCTGGAAATGGAAAAAAGAACACATTGACACCGGTGTGTCACACCCACCATACTTGCTCCGGACACTGCGAGAGGGATGTACAAGCAATGATCACACGCACAGCACAGCGGACACACCAGGAACCGCGGTGTTGGCCGTCGAATGGCGCTAGCTGCGCAGCATTTGTGCACCGCCGCCGTCAGTGTCAGCCAGTTTGCCGTGGCATACGGAGCTCCATCGCAGTCTTTAACACTGGTAGCATGCCACGAAAGCGTGGACGTGAACCGTATGTGCACTTGACGGACTTTGAGCGAGGGCGTATAGTGGGCATGTGGGAGGCCAGGTGGACGTACCGCCGAATTGCTCAACACGTGGGGCGTGAGGTCTCCACAGTACATCGATGTTGTCGCCAGTGGTCGGCGGAAGGTGCACGTGCCCGTCGACCTGGGACCGGACCACAGCGACGCACGGATGCACGCCAAGACCGTAGGATCCTACGCAGTGCTGTAGGGGACCGCACCGCCACTTCCCAGCAAATTAGGGACACTGTTGCTCCTGGAGTATCGGCGAGGACAATTCGCAACCGTCTCCATGAAGCTGGGCTACGGTCCCGCACACCGTTAGGCCGTCTTCCGCTCACACCCCAACATCATGCAGCCCGCCTCCAGTAGTGTCGCGACAGGCGTGAATGGAGGGACGAATTGAGACGTGTCGTCTTCAGCGATGAGAGTCGCTTCTGCCTTGGTGACAATGATGGTCGTATGCGTGTTTGGCGCCGTGCAGGTGAGCGCCACCATCAGGACTGCATACGACCGAGGCACACAGGGCCAACACCCGGCATCATGGTGTGGGGAGCGATCTCCTACACTGGCCGTACACCTCTGGTGATCGTCGAGGGGACACTGAATAGTGCACGGTACATCCAAACCGTCATCGAATCCATCGTTCTACCATTCCTAGACCGGCAAGGGAACTTGCTGTTCCAACAGGTCAATGCACGTTCTCATGTATCCCGTGCCACCCAACGTGCTCTAGAAGTTGTAAGTCAACTACCCTGGCCAGCAAGATCTCCGGATCTGTCCCCCATTGAGCATGTTTGTGATTGGATGAAGCGTCGTCTCACGCGGTCTGCACGTCCAGCACGAACGCTGGTCCAACTGAGGCGCCAGGTGGAAATGGCATGGCAAGCCGTTCCACAGGACTACATCCAGCATCTCTAGGATCGTCTCCATGGGAGAATAGCAGCCTGCCTTGCTGCGAAAGGTGGATATACACTGTACTAGTGCCGACATTGTGCATGCTCTGTTGCCTGTGTCTATGTGCCTGTGGTTCTGTCAGTGTGATCATGTGATGTATCTGACCCCAGGAATGTGTCAATAAAGTTTCCCCTTCCTGGGACGATGAATTCACGGTGTTCTTATTTCAATTTCCAGGAGTGTAGTATAGTTTGTGGGATACGGTCATCCTCCTGCAGTACAGGCGATGCTACTTAAAATGGTCTGTTCAATCGATCAATATCTGTATATTTAATAGGACCATCACATGTGCTCGATGGTGGCACACAGTCGGTATTTGTCTTCGATATATGGGAGGAGAAAGGTGGGGCAAAAATCTTATCGAGTTCTCTATTGGATGAAGTTAGTGGAGCTTCTATAGTTCGTTATTTGTCTCTTCTGGATGGTACAAAATAACGATGATAACATGTTGGGATGTTAGACGTGAATGGGCCCTGAGGACCAAGGATCTGCTTCGGACAGAAGTACCTGTATGTAGTTTCGGGACATAGCACAACGCAGCAGCAAAGTCTTCGGCCTTCTCCCAGTTCCCTACTGTTCTTTATACTACCTTGTGTTGCAGGCTTCCTTTGGCGCTGACCTTACAAATTGTACACCGTTGTCAGAGTATGACAACATGTTCCCATTCCCACTGAATGGTCCTGTTGCAATAACTCAGGTCACTCTGTAGGAGAAGGTGGTAGATACAGCTCTCTCCGATTTTTGCTTAGTTGCGACTTAAACTGGAACGATCACATGCGCAAAGCTGCAGAAATGGCAACAGTTACAAGAGACATAGGGACTTTCTAATATTTTGCTGTAGCAAATAGGTTTGAGATGTGAGAGTTCCAGAAATGTGATTCACTAGTGGCTGTAACCATTATAATTCTTCTCAATAGGATCCAACACACGTATGTGGTTGAATGGAATGACTTGATTTCAAATGACAGACGTCATTTCTACCAGAAAGCGTAACACTAGAGATCTAAAAAGCTAGTATACATTTCTTACGACCTCAATCAGCACGCCATCTACTGTTTGTGATACTTCTCAATCAACCATCGACTATAACCCAGTGAATATATCACTGAATCTCTGATGTGGCATCAAAACATAATGCATTACAAATACTGGAGAAATATCTAGCAGCAGCATGAGGGACTTGCAAATACTGGATTCCCTCTAGACGACTGAATAGCGACCTGATGCTCAGTATGTGTTGGACAGCCTTCATGATCGCATGTGTTTTCTTGGAAATTTGAAAAGATTCAATATGAAAGTGTGTCAGCTCTGGACCATTATTCTCTCCCATGTGCATCCTTTTGCACATTTCCCGCATTTATTTCGTTTAGAGAACATCAATTGTAGTGTGTGCATCTAGCAGGTGAAAGACGGGTGGAGGACAAGTTTGCTGGTCCTCTAGACATGAGATACACCTTGGTTGACTTTGCAAATTATAAGTATGATCTGGAATCTGGTATGTCATCGACATCTGTATTTGCGAGTGGAAATATCAGTTTCCTCAATTATTTTTCGAGTTTTCATGTAAAGGTTGTAGCAGACGAGATAAGTTTCCAGTTACTCAGTGGTTTACGAACGCTCCACCTGGCTACAGTTTCTGGTTTCTAGTGAAACTACACTCCTGGAAATGGAAAAAAGAACACATTGACACTGGTGTGTCAGACCCACCATACTTGCTGCGGACACTGCGAGAGGGCTGTACAAGCAATGATCACACGCACGGCACAGCGGACACACCAGGAACCACGGTGTTGGCCGTCGAATGGCGCTAACTGCGCAGCATTTGTGCACCGCCGCCGTCAGTGTCAGCCAGTTTGCCGTGGCATACGGAACTCCATCGCAGTCTTTAACACTGGTAGCATGCCGCGACAGCGTGGACGTGAATCGTATGTGCAGTTCACGGACTTTGAGCGAGGGCGTATAGTGGGCATGCGGGAGGCCGGGTGGACGTACCGCCGAATTGCTCAACACGTGGGGCGTGAGGTCTCCACAGTACATCGATGTTGTCGCCAGTGGTCGGCGGAAGGTGCACGTGCCCGTCGACCTGGGACCGGACCACAGCGACGCACGGATGCACGCCAAGACCGTAGGATCCTACGCAGTGCCGTAGGGGACCGCACCGCCACTTCCCAGCAAATTAGGGACACTTGCTCCTGGGGTATCGGCGAGGACAATTCGCAACCGTCTCCATGTAGCTGGGCTACGGTCCCGCACACCGTTAGGCCGTCTTCCGCTCACGCCCCAACATCGTGCAGCCCGCCTCCAGTGGTGTCGCGACAGGCGTGAATGGAGATGGAGGGACGAATGGAGACGTGTCGTCTTCAGCGATGAGAGTCGCTTCTGCCTTGGTGCCAATGATGGTCGTATGTGTGTTTGGCGCCGTGCAGGTGAGCGCCACAATCAGGACTGCATACGACCGAGGCACACAGGGCCAACACCCGGCATCATGGTGTGGGGAGCGATCTCCTACACTGGCCGTACACCTCTGGTGATCGTCGAGGGGACACTGAATAGTGTACGGTACATCCAAACCGTCATCGAACCCATCGTTCTACCATTCCTAGACTGGCAAGGGAACTTGCTGTTCCAACAGGACAATGCACGTCCGCATGTATTCCGTGCCACCCAACGTGCTCTAGAAGGTGTAAGTCAACTACCCTGGCCAGCAAGATCTCCGTATCTGCCCCCATTGAGCATGTTTGTGATTGGATGAAGCGTCGTCTCACGCGGTCTGCATGTCCAGCACGAACGCTGGTCCAACTGAGGCGCCAGGTGGAAATGGCATGGCAAGCCGTTCCACAGGACTACATCCAGCATCTCTAGGATCGTCTCCATGGGAGAATAGCAGCCTGCCTTGCTGCGAAAGGTGGATATACACTGTACTAGTGCCGACATTGTTCATGCTCTGTTGCCTGTGTCTATGTGCCTGTGGTTCTGTCAGTGTGATCATGTGATGTATCTGACCCCAGGAATGTGTCAATAAAGTTTCCCCTTCCTGGGACGATGAATTCACGGTGTTCTTATTTCAATTTCCAGGAGTGTATTTACAGTCTGTATCTTTGGAATTATAGTTTGCAAGCGATCGATAGCATACTGCTAAGTGCTTGATATGGAGAAGTATCGCGAAAATGGTATGAGATTCTGGCATACCTTGTGAAAATACATATCTTCTCTAACCCCAGAGTCTAAAGATGGGTCTAGAAAGAAAGAAGGTCTCTCATCCGCCGTTCTGGCATTGGAACATCTCCAACAGCTGTAGGACACCGAAAATTCCAGCATTTTCCTCTTCTACAGGATGATACCTCTAATTCTGGTTGCGTAATTGTTCTGATTTTCCCGTCTTTTCTTATATAGTGCTCTTTTTCCAAACAACAAGAATATTTTTATGATTATCAGTGTTATCCCAAGTGTGCACGTACGTGATGAAGGCTTTTTGCGGTGACAACGTTTACCGTTTCTGAGACATATGTTGAAAGCAAGACGTCACGATTTCCAGGAAGAGTAGCATGGGATGCATCGTTAGGACCGTCAGGAAGACTGCATTCGGTGTTATACTGAGCTATTTTCGTAAACAGGTCCTCTTAGTACAAGAATTTCCATGCAGACAAGCTGAGATACCACGTAAGCTCCTACAACAACAACCAAAGCGTTTTTAACTATTTCTGCAACACTTTAAGATTTCTGCGATGTAGGCTTGGCTCCTATTTACATAGACATGTGACGTCAGTATAACACTGACAGCCTTTTAGCTGTGCCTGCTAAGGTAAACCGCTATGCAGACATCTCTCGCTTGACACTGGACTACAGGTACAAAAGCTATGTGTCAGCCATGGTAAACACATGCACAGGTAGACGCATCTCACATGAGGGATGGACTGTCCCGTTAGGATAATTGGGGAGAGTGCAGCCTGTATTATTCTGGGAAGCATTGCAACAGATTTCTGTAGCACGTCCAGGGGGAGACTTGGCATTTAGTTACATAGACGCACAGGCAGACGGCAGCAGCATGAGAGTAATGGCTCGCGTCCCTGTGTTCATCTCTACAGCGCTGGATCGTGTCTGACTGGCCCTGCAAAGTGGGGAATGCGGATTCGGATGCTTCAGCATCAGGTGGCAGGATATGTTTTTTACTGGCGATCTTTTGTTTAAACTATATTCCATGGATCTACCCCACTAATAAGATGTTGGGAATGGAGAAACAACCCAACACATGTGAAGGACATCGATTTAATTAATTTCCATAAATTTTTTATATCAACGTCGTTTTAGCGTTGTAATAGTTAAGGGGAGGGGTCGAGTGGGAGGCTGACATGGAGCAGAACGCCAGGATAAGTGTGAACACTAGGTTAATTTGCATAATCAATTTGCATTATTTTCTGTGTAAAATGTGGTACTATAGTTTAAGTGGGTGAGGGTGTGTGACAAAGGAGAGTTCGCCAGAAATGGCGTTCGAAAGCGTGGGAGGACATAAATATTTACTTAATTTGGTATCGAAGGCGGTACAATGGTGTAAGGGGATGGGGGTGAAATGGAAAACCATTTAAAAGAACAATAGGTTAACTGCCGACAAAGGGCAGAACATTATGTGAAGTCACCCAGAGTACAGTGCCGAATATTAGGTTAAGTAACATGTTTGCCCCATGTAATTATTCTTACAAGACCTACATCTTTCCAAACAGCAAAGAATGATGAGCAGGAGAAATCTAACTTCCGGAAACGGAATTTTGTATAAATAAACAATATACCCTTAAATTTCCTTCCTCTCCACCACAGACTCACCAATTTCCATATATTCCATACACTGCCTTGTATCCCATAAATTGTTAAAATAAACAATATTCCACACATTCTTTAAATTGTTTAAACAATATTCCATACACTGAAATCGATTTCTGGACAAATTCTTTAACTAAATAAATTAACTATATTCCATGCACTGCTATAAATAATTAAACAATTGTTTAAACAATATTCCATAGACTGCAATGGAATTCCCTCCAAATAAGCGATCAACTGAGTCTTTTTCCCGCCAATTTCCCAGAGTAGTCGGGCTTACCAGCGGGAGAGGGGTTAATTAATTGATCAATTTAATTATGTAATCAATCAATTGATAAGAGTGAGAGGTGCTATTCCAATAATTCAGACCTTAATGTGGACCTGTAGATGTGAGGGGAGAGGGGGTGGGTTGGAGGTTTCCTGAGTGGTGGGGTAGGGGAGAGGGTGGAAGAACAATAGATTAATACCTGCCAATCAAAAGGAAGGATCCTTTTAGCAGAACGATAGATCAAGGACCTGTCAATGAAAGTAGAACAATAGATTAATGACCTGTTAATCAAAGGAGAACAATAAGTTTGACCCTGATGAAGGCAACCCACGCTAACGAAACGCACTGGCGTCCTTGTTGCCCTACTACTGACGAATACAGGCATGCATAAATGCAAGAGGACGTACTACTGTGCATTAGAGGTACCAGTGTGTACATAAATCTGAACCACCA
The DNA here is from genome assembly GCF_023897955.1 of Schistocerca gregaria. Lineage (NCBI taxonomy): Eukaryota > Metazoa > Arthropoda > Insecta > Orthoptera > Acrididae > Schistocerca > Schistocerca gregaria. The sequence continues at coordinate 785,842,080 of NC_064922.1, forward strand.
CCTCTGAAGGTCTCGCTGTATGGTGGTACAAAATGCAATGTGTGTTTTTCATGAGCAATAAAAATGGTAGAAATGCAGTTTATGTAGATCTCTATTCCAATATTCTCTATAGGTTCTGGAACTCTCGGAACCGAGGTGATGCAAAGCTGTTTTTGATGTGTGTATAATTCTCTGTACCCTCCGCCACTCCAGCTTCTGTCCCTGCCACTTCAGGAATTAGAATGAGCGATTAAATCGCGGCCTATGTAATAAACATAGATAGCTCGCACGACGGAAACTTCTGCTCGCCAGCATGTGGTGAAAGGTGGCTTGGAGAAGAATTTCATATTACTTTAGCATCAGAAGTAGTCTATGTTTCATGCGATTTGTTACTTCATTGACAAGTCACGAACAAAAGCACGATAAAATCGTGGAAAATGATTTATCAGTGGTCGCCCTAACATATTAATTCTGTAAAGATATGGGATTACACTCAAGTGGGGGAGCAAATGACGAGATCGTGTGCATGGGAAACGGCAGTGGTGGTCTGATGATATAACTGGCAAACACACCCAAGAATCATATTTCTCTACTGACTACCAGCTACTATTTCAGGCACTGGTGAGGAAACACTACAGCATGGGAGGAACGGACATTCAGCAACGCTTTTCTTCAATTTTCAGATACAAGAATACTCCAATTGTACCCGAGGTTTGATCAACACAGGCGCGCAAAACTCAAAAGCGACAGAACACAACCTAAGAGTGTCTACATACCGACTTCCAGCGGAGGAGTTGTCCAATTGCGAAGGTACACCCACCACAGCCTACAGCCATCTACTGCAACCTCCGTCTAGCCGCTCATCCATGCTCACACTATACGGAAAGGCCACTGTCCACAAGCCTAAGAATCACATGCACAAATCAGGCCACTCGGTGGTACTTAGGAGTAGAGGAAAGTAAATTTCACTGAATTTGAAAGAAAGCAATTAAAATCATTCCCACATGACAAAATATTTTCTATCATCGTCTGAATCTATAATTAGCTCTCTCATTTAGCATGCCAACCATTTTGCGAGTGTTACTTTCACATCCAAAGAGAGAGGGTAAAACTCGTTGTATTCTGAAGCGCCCAATTACTACAAGCCTCATAAATCTGCATCTCTCTGTCTGTCTGCTTCTTTCCAGAACGGCACTCGGTCGGATATAGAGGGGTAAGAGGTGACCGGTGGATTTGAAACATACCAACTGAGGTTCATGAGGGACGCATTTCTTGTCTCTTTCCCATCCTGTACTTCTTTCTTAAATCCAAATCAGGCTCTTTCTTCCGAGTGGGGGAGAGGAATTGTCGTTGGAATTCGAACACAATGCCTGTGACTCTCTTTTTGGTGGTCCCATATTATGTTATCTCCCTCATCCAAAGGCATCTCTCTCACTCCAAAGTAACTCAGGTGGTGGGGAGAAATTTTCGTTTGTGTTTGCCATCTTCCTCATGCAAGGTCCGTCTTTGACTTGCTCAAAGCCGGCCGGGGTGGCCGAGCGGTTCTAGGCGCTTCAGTCTGGTGGAGGTTGGTCCGTCAAGTGTTGAGGGTAGGGTTACGTATTAGGGTCACCATTTATTTGCATCAAATGGGGCACCATTTTAGACTTTAAGGAGCCCTTAGGCACAATTTGTTGGTCCTTGATACCTTCATACCTGGAATTTCTGAAGAGATTTCTCTTATTCTTAAATTTTAAAAAATCTAAGCATACTCGTATCATTAATCTTGACTTTTGAAGTGATTCTAACTTAATCATAATGTAATATAGCCATTAGTACTTTTACTTTGTGCCAGCGTGCTGGTTGAACAGTAACTAAATCTTGGAGTTGATTGCGTGGACATCTGAGCCTATCTACCATTTCGAAAATTCTTCTTGTGGTGTGGATGATTTCCATGTTGACTGTGGGCATGGCGAGTTCTGCATGAATTTGGAGCATTAAAGGTAAGTTTGAGATATTTGTTCTAGAGAACTTGTAGTGGTCTTCTATTTGATTTGCTTGTAATTCCCCATGACGAGTAGCCATATACCACCAAGGTTTGTATAACTGCCTTATGTATGTGAAGCTTAGTATTTTGGCGCATCTCGTTACTTGTGAGTAGAGGATAAATTGCATGAATTGCTCGTAAAATTCTCAGTCGTTTGACGTCAACTTGTTGTTTGAAAGTCATCTTGTTGTCGATCGTTAATCCTAAGTACTTTACTTTGGTGGTCCATTCTAGTTGTCTGCTGTGTAGTTCGATGTAGCCATGAAGTATGGGTCACCAGCGAGTGAACATGATTGCTATTGTTTTTTTCCAGGTTTATCTTAACTCTGTTTAATGTAGCCTATTTTTTGGTGTTATTTACTTGTTCCTGGAGTCTTGTTAGAGTGGTACTGAGTCGTCGGTGTGCAGCCAGTAGTGCCGTATCGTCTGTGAATTGTGTGTTAATGGAGTTTTCTGCGGTTGGAATGCCGTTTACATAGACTGTAAAAGTGCCGGTGAGAGGACTGAGCCCTGTGGTATTCTTTCTTGTAATATTTTTACTTTGGATCGCTTTCCATCATCTTGCACAAAACATCTTCTATCCTGTAGATAACTGACCACGATCTTGTTTGCAGTAGTTGGGTATGTCCGTATATTCCTTAAATTTTGTATCCAGATTGTCCTTCTATGCTTTATCATACACCTTTTCAATGTCCAGGAAGACTGCAGTTGGATATCGAGAGTAATTCTGTGATTATGAGTACTTGTAATTGGGTGGAGAGTGTTTCTTGGAAGGCAAACTGTTCTCTTCTTATTATGTTTCCACCCAGGAGTGGTTGTCTGATCCATGGAAGTAGCACTTGCTCCAAAATTTTAGACATGGTAGGCAGGACGCTTATAGGTCTGTAATTTTCTGGCTCTTTAAAGACTTTTATCGGTTCTGGAATTGAAATCATTTTTAAAATCTTTCAAATATCTAGACAGTAGTGTTGTAACAGGCAGGCGTTTAGGATTCTTGTAAGAAGGACTATGGTTTTTCTCGGTAGGTGTTATGGTTCTATGTTAGTTATGAGGTCTGGTCTGGGAGCTGAGTTTGTACCAAGCCTGCTTAAAATTATTTTAACTACTGCTGCTGTGGTGAGTTCTGGTTGGTCGTGAGGTAGTGTTTCTCTTACATTTCCAGCTATGGCCATAACATGTCGTTAAAACTGGGTAGTATCAGTAAGGGGACAAGGACGACGTCACCCTAAGTACCATTATTCAAGTTGGTGGCGATGACGTCATCCAAGATGGCGGCCGTGATTTCATCTGATGCTATCATCCAAGATGGCGGATTTTGGCGGCAAGTTTGAATTTGGCGGGGAGATAGGTCAATTGGGCTTCCTCCACTAACATACCCTCCTCCCCTCCCCCAGTAAATGGAGGGAAGTTCAAGGTCCATCAGGACAATGGAACACACCTCTACTAACCTAAGAAAGTGGTGGGAAGATAGGTCACATGGGCTACCGCCACTGATCTAAGTCATCTGACCGCCACATCTTCCTAGGGATTAGTGGAAAAAGGACTTGGCCTATGTTAGATGTAAGTTTTTATTTTGCATCCAGTCTTCATTTAAACAATTTGATTCAGTACAGCAATCCAGGGTATTCACCACAAGGTCCAGCGCCCAGCTGACCTAGTACACAGTACCACCACCAGAGGGCGCTGTAGTCCATTCCGTAATGTAACCCAAGATGGCTGTCTGGAGGGTAAAATGACTCAGCCTGTATTGGGCTGCTGGAGAGAGGAAGGAATGTACTTTACTTATTTTGGAACAATTTATTTAAGGATGGAATTGAGATAGTACATTTATCACACAGATACAAAACACATGCTCTGACATGCTTGGGGTCACGCTACACAGACTACAGACCTGTAAACTACTGGTAAATTACCGAAATAACACTCTGCAGACATGCAAAGTTACCGAAATAATTTCAGTTCACAGCATACAGACATACAGACTCTTCCTAAATAAAGCAGTACACTGATGTGCAGACACGAAATCAACTTGTAAAGTATTATTCTTAAAGTTTTCCTGGTGTACTGAATGTTTGATGAGATTTCGGGATTGCAGCTGGATCACGTAGACTGTTGCCACGATATTTTGGCTGGCAATCCTCCAGCCATCTTCAGGTGAGTGTCCGTCACTGGAGACTGCAAGTCCCCAGAGTCAATTTTATAGCAAAACATTGGAACGAAAATGCGTGTGCATTGGCCTCCATCACAGGAGCGTCCTCTATCGAAATAAGCGCCCTCTGGAGCTACTGTTCTATCTGTGACCCGCAGGCACTTGCGTAAAGCTGATAACTACATGTCCGCTCTCTGTTGGAATGCGCTCCCGAGTCGCTAAAAAATGACATCAGATGTCTCCAGATGTGTCATAATGAATAACTGTTTTCTCTGAGAGATCACTGCGTCCCAAGCCTTGTCCAGTTGAAAACCGCCATCATGATTTATAAGATTTTGCGCTATTCGTATTGCCACAGATTCTTTAATTACTGAATCCCAAAACGTTTTCGCTAGGGCCAAGATTTTCATGGCAGAAAAATCCATAGCGTGTCCTGTGGTAATACAGTGCTCAGCTACGGTCGACATACTGGGCTGCGAAAGGTGAGTGTGGCATTCGTGTTCAACGCACCTTTCATGTACTGCGTGTGTCGCCTGACTGATGTAAGTTTTGCCACACTGGCAAGGAATTTTATAGATCCCGGCCTTCTGCAGACCCAGATCGTCCTTTACTGAACCAAGAGGGGCACTAATCTTCACTGGTGGCCAGTACTTTAACTTCATGTTTCCTTAGGATCCTACCTATTTTAGATGAAAGGTTGCCGGCGTATAGAAGGAACGCCCTGGACTTGAATAGCTCCTTATCGTCTAGATGTTGTGGGTGGTTACGTTCCTTCCTTCTTAGCACTGTTATAATCTGATGTCGAGAGTAACCACCACCTCTGAACACCGACTCTAAATGGTCCAGCTCCTTTGTAAGGCTGTCTCCATCAGAAAAAAACATGATCCCAGTGCACAAACGTCCTAGGGACGCTGGTAGTTTGTGAACGATGATGGCAACTCGACGTTTGCAGATGAAGGTCCGCATGTGTTGGCTTATGGCAGACAGAATGCCCTAATGACCCATCCACTCCCTTAGTAACGAAGACGTCCAAAAACGTCAAGCAACCATCCACAAGAACATCCAGTTTACGATGGAAATAGAGAAGGGAAATCGACATTGAAGCAAAGGGAATCAGGGAAGCAGTAATCTTTTATCCATCGAGGCAGCATTATACTGTATGTCTACTGTATTATACTGTATTTCTGCGAACCGTGGCAAAGTGCCTTAGGCCACACAGCTGGTAGCTGGAGTAACAAGATGATTTACACTGTATTACATCTAGTTTTCTGTGGGAGGCAATGGGCCAGAACGTTTTAATGTCAGTTTAGAACCTGACACAAACCTCAAAGTCGTGGCGGAAAAACAAAATGTATGGCAGTGTAAAAAGCATGTTACAGCAGAAAAAAACAATGTTTCAAACAACGACACAGAGTTACAGGGAGTGTCTCTTGCGACTTCCGGTATGGTCTGTGGGATACGGTCATGCTCCTACAGTACAGGTGACGAAACTTTAAACTGGTCTGTGCAGTGCATCAATATCTGTATATTTAATAGGAGTGTCACATGTGCTCGATGCCGGCATGCATGCGGTATTTGTTTTCGATATATGGGAGGAGAGTGATGTGTTAAAAATGTTCTCGAGTTGTCTGTTGGTCGAAGTTAGTGGTGCTTTTATAGATTGTAATTTTTCTCGTGGGTGGAATAGAATAACGATGATAGAATGTTGGGGTGATAGATGTGAATGGGCCCTGAGGGACGTGAATCTATAGTACCTGCTTGTAGTTTCGAGAAGCAGCACAATGCAGTAGCAAAATCCACGTCCTTCCCTCATTTCCCGTACTCTTTTATACTACTTCATGTTGGAGGAGCAGGTTTTGTTTCCATCGAATGGTCAAAACACAGTTCTGTCGCAGTAACTCAGCTTCGCCTGTTTCTACACGGGTTGCAGGCGGTGGTAGATATAGTTTTCCTCTGACCCCTACTCAGTTCCGACTTACATTGGAACGATCATGTGTGCAAAGCTGCAGGGATGGTAGCGCAGAGTCTGAGGGGGCAGTTTCAGGATGCTTAGGGGCTACCTAAATCGAGGTGGGAATGTTACTGTAGCAGATAGGTTCGAGAAAGCTGACTCGTTTAGAGATATGAGAGTTCTAGAAATATGATTCACTTGTGGCTGTAATCATTAAAAGACTTCTCCATAGGATCCAAAGCATGTATATGGTTGAATGGGAAGACTTGATTCCAAATCATAGACATCATCTCTAGCCAATAGCGTAGTACTAGAGATCTGAAAAGTTAGTGTACATTTCTTACGACCTCAATCAGCACACCATCTACTACTGTTTGTGATCTCTCTCAATTAGTCATCGCCTGTAGCTCAGTGCATATATCGCAGAACCATGTTACTGGAGAAATATCTAGCGGCGGCGGCATGGGGGGGGGAGGAGGGGGGGGGGGGGGAGGGGGGGGTAGCAGATAGCAGTTTCATACCACGTTCCTTAGTCGAATCACTTTCATAATTCAGCGATTTTATGACGAGGTTGCATCGTGGGGTACCTGTATCCGCACTACTGGTCTGATAATATACACTCCAGCGATCGACGTCTCGGTACTTGTATGGAAAAACCACATGATTCGTAGGTAATGCCAAACGTGGATTTATAAAGACGATATAGCTTTTAACGTAGATAAGGTGTGCACATGTAGAACCAAGACCGTTTGTGATAGTAACATACAGTAGCTGTTGGGATCGGTTTTTTTTAACATCTGGCGGTTTGTAAGACGATTAAACCTCTCTTTCTAAGACACGGTGGTAGCACTCAGAAGAAAAACTCATTAGACATGTCCACCCATCGTTGATTTTCGGTCAGTATTATTTCGTATCACCAGCGATCAGTTATTGATGAAGTATTATATTTAGTATCAGGGGGTGCGTGATAGGTTCGCCTTGAGCATCAGACTTGTAAAGTATGTTTTTGTTTTTAGATGTGTGCAAAGGAAATGGCTATGTCCATTCATAAGGAAGGTATGGATTTGTCACTGAGTACTGTGATAGCAAAGGGAAGAGTATGTCAAGATATGAGAATGGTACTGATATTTCTGTTTCCAGAGCCAGAGTTGTCAACAGGGTGTATTTCCGATACTTGGCTCATTGTCGAATGTCTTTCAACTGAGACTGCGATCATAACATTTAGTTGTAAGTACAGGTATAAAATATATATGTGACCGATTTCTTAGGTCGATGATTCTACCTGTGCGTGCTTGGCGTGCAGTGCCGGTGACCTGTGCAGGGATGATTCACGTTTCCCATTAACGGTAGAAGCTGTCCAAATGGAGAGGCCTGTTGGAGTGTAGGAATATAGATGACTTAAACGTGTTGTCCTCTAGACGGCCGAATAGCGAACTAATACTTAGTATGTGTTGGATAGCTTTCGTGATCGCGTGGAATTTTGAGAAGACTGAATATGGCGGTGTGTTTGCTCTGGATTGTTATTCTCTCCCATGTAAATTGTTTGGTTGACTGCCTCTGCACATTTCGCGCCATTATTTACTTGAGAGAAGATCAATTGTGGTGTGTGCATCTAGCATTTGGAAGACTCGTTGCCTGGTTCTCTAGGCATGAGAAACACCTTAGTTTACATTGTAAATTATAGGGATGATTTGGAATCTGCTACATCACCGACAGTCGTATTCGAGAGTGAAAATATCAGTTTTCTCTATTTTTTCGAGTTTCAGTGTGAATGTCTTTGCAGACATGACAAGTTTCTAGTTAGTCAGTGGTTTACAGTAAATCCCCACGTAGCTTAAGTTTCGGGGTTGTAGAGAAATGATTTCCAGTCTATATCTTCAGAATTATGTTGCGCAAGCGATTGGTAGGGTACTGCTGTTTGCTTGATATCGAGAAGTACTGCAAAAATGGTATAATATTATGGCAAACCATGTGTTCTTGTAAGCCTGGAGTCTGGAGATGAGTATAGAAAAAGCAAGCAAGCAAGCAGGTCTGGACCAGAAACAGTAATGCGTTTGTGGCGAGGGGGAACGAGCCCGAATTTGTAGAACAGTTCTGAGAGTGACTTCAGTCTGCTGAGGGCGCTCTGGTCACCCATAGGGGGCGGATGACCACCGACCTCAAAGGGAAATATCTAGTGCTGTGAGGAGTGTATACGGTGCTGTCTGTCATCGCGGTATATGTTCGAATGATAAAAAGGGCTGATTTTGTATGGCGCAGGATAAGAATTGTATGTTCACTGCATCGACATGGTACACGGTGATATATTGCTGGGTTTGAGATCTTTTTCACGCTCTAATGTTCAGGCTCCTGTCCTCAGTGGGAGAGCAATGTAACTGAGTAGGAGTCTTTCCGTGTTTGACGATCTGTAGGCCACTTTGCAGGGTTTAATTGTCGGTGCAGTATAGTTATCTGTACCAAATACAATCATAATGCTATATTCATTCTGCTGAGCTGGGATACAGGAGCACCTACAAACTGATTCGAACAAGATGGGGACAAGGTATGTATGGAAGCAAGTGTTCAACGCCAAGTTGAAGCAGACCATCCATCTCTGGCGAGGATGCCATCACTCACCTGCCACTGTGGCATTAGGACATCTCCAGACCTGTAGCAGTAGCATACCGATAATTCCCGCCATTTTTTTTTCTCTTCTGTAAGACAGTGCTTCGAATTCTGTTTGCGTAATTGTTTTGGTTCCTCCCCCCCCCCCCCCCCCCCCCACCGTCTGTGCTTAGAGAGTGATCTCTTTCCAAACGAGAATGCTTTTACGATTTTTTGCCAGCGTGCACAGGCTTTTAGCGGTGAGAATGTTTAACGTTTCTGAGATGTATACTGATAGCAGAACGAACATTTCGCGTGATGCGTCAGCCACGCTGGGTACGCGTGCACTGCTAGATGCAGATCGCATATCCCATTAGGATCGCTAGGAACAATACGCCCTGTGCTGTTCTGTGATGTCAATATCCGGAGGTATAGCATCAGCAACAATAAACACATGTGCTGCCCAGAAGCGTCTCGCGTTTGGGGCCAGCGTGAGCGCGCCTTGGACTTCAGTGACGTCAGTATAACACTCCAAGAACTCTAACTGTATCCCCTAAAATAGATGCAACTTTCACCTGCTCTCTGTAGGCAGCAGCGGCGTGAGAGAGATGGCTCGTGCTGGCCTGCATCCAGTGGCGGCTCGCAGCGGCGTCGATGAGGGCGCACCCTTTGGCACATCTACTCTTTGCAAATAGGTCTTTGCGCCCGTTGGTTGCATCAGCAATGGTGCCTATGTGATCACATATTTCGAGAGGAGTTTCTCAGGTGTAAAGTATGAAAGGGATGCCGCTGCCTAATGCTTGAGGGATAAGAACGGGCACCTGCGCGTGGCTTGGCAGCTGCCAGTGCATCCCAGCTTCAGGGAGTGTGTGTGGTAGCCTCCTGTTCAGTGGACAGAGGGTGGTAGGTGGTGCATGTGCACGTTGTCCGCATGTTTGTTGCACTATTTTGCAAGAAAGTCTGTAGGCAGTGCTACGCATTGTTTGGACAGTTTACTAGTTGATTTCGCGTCTGCACATCAGTCTACTGCCGGCCTGTGTGGCCGAGCGGTTCTAGGGGCTACAGTCTGGAACTGCGTGACGGCCACGGTCGCAGGTTCGAATCCTGCCTCGGGTATGGATGTGTGTGATGTCCTTAGGTTAGTTAGGTTTGAGTAGTTCTAAGTTCTAGGGGACTGATGACCTAAGAAGTTAAGTCCCACAGTGCTCAGAGCCCAGCCCATCAGTGTACTGCGTTATTTAGGACGGGTTTCCAAATCTGTGTGCTGAAATTATTTCGGTAATTTAGGAATTGTGGGCCTGTCTGTGGAGCGTTATTTCGGTAATTAATGAGTAGTTTATAGGTCTGTAGGCTATGTAGTGTGACCCCAAGCAGCGTAGTGTGATAAATATACTATCTCAAATTCATCCCTAAATAAATTGTTCCAAAATAAATAAAGTACACTCCTTCTTCTCTCCAGCAGCCCAACACAGTCCGAGTAATTTTCCCCTCCAGACAGCCATCTTAGATTACATCATGGAATAGACGACAGCGCCCTCTGGCGGTACTGTGTACTATGTCAGTGGGACTCCGGACCTCATGGTGAACACACTGGATGGCTGTACTGGGTCAAATTGTTTCAATAAAGACTGGATGCAAAATAAAGACTTACATCCAGCACAGGCTGAGGTCTTTTCCCTCCAGTCCCTGGGAAGAGGTGGGGGTCAGATGACTTAGGTTAATGGGGTAGCCCAAGTGGCCTATCTTCCCGCCATTTTCTTAGGATAGTAGAGGCATGTTGCATTGTCCTAATGGAATTTGAGCTTCCTGACATTTTCTGAGGGAGGGAAGGGGGGTTAGGGGTTAGATTAGTGGAAGTAGCCCAATGGACCTATCCTGCCACCAAAATTCAAACTTCCCGCCATAAGCCGCCATATTGGATGACGTCATCAGATGAAATCACGGCCACCATCTTGGATGATGTGATCTCCGCCATATTTGATAACGGTACTTGGGGTGACGCCGCCCTTGTTCCCCTAGTAGCGTCTTGTTATGGGTGTTCTCTCACCTTGATTGTGTTTTGTTGTTTGTATGTTGTAGCAAACAATTCCGCCTGGTGTAAGGTATCAAAAACTAGGTTGTTATCTTGTAACAAGGCCGGTTTGTGTGTTCCGGCCCCTCTGACATTTTTTATTAATTTCCAATCGTCCCTATTCCTAAGTTGAATAATCCTCATTCTATCCTCCCAAACTTCAGCTCTCTATTCTAGTATACAGCGGTGGATCTCTTTTACAAGTCTGTTGGCTTCTCTTCTGTCTTACGGGTTCTGGGTGCGAAGTCATCTGCATCTTGCTGTATTTTTTTAGATATTTGAGGTCTTAGATAAGAGGTGGAAGAGTATGGAGGTTGGAAAGCTGGAAGATAACCTTTGTGGCTGAGCGTCTGTATGCTGTTTTAATTTTGTCAGTCAGTGTGTCTATTTGTCTATTGCTTGTTCTGGTTTTTGGTGTGAGCTGAGGTCTAATGTGGGGCAGATGTTGTTTTTGAGCCATCTTTGAAATTGTTCCCAGTCTACTGTCGTTTTTTGGCGCAGTTGAGGTGGTTCTAATGCGTTTCCTGTGTGTCCGATTACTAGGATATGGTAGGAAGTGAGCTCTTCTATTGTTCTTGGTGAAGGTCAGGATCCAGGTTTTTGGTGATGAAGATATCCAGGATATCAGGTTTGTGGGGATGGTTGAAGGCAATGTAGATTATGTCTTCTGGGGCCGTTATGGCAGCATGCAGGCACCACTCTAGGTAGTGTAGTTGATTGCTGCGCCCATTGTTTCTGTGTTTTTGCATTTAAATAATACACGGTCGTGATTATCGAAGATTTGAAAGTAGGTCATTTTCATTAAAAATTTCCCTGGCGCTGAGATACGCAGCCACCAGGGTGACGTTGCCTTGTGACGTTTCAATAGTGACTATTGTGGCTTCCAATACCGTCATGTGAGGTTTAAGTTCCAGGTTATGTCTGATGTGGGATCGGAGAAAGATGGCTGTCCCACCTACATGTCTCTTAGTGTGGACTGTTCTAGAGCAAGCCATATTTCGTAATTTGAAGGTTACCGTGGGCCTTAAGTGTGTCTCCATCACAAATAGTTTGTCAATTTCGTGATTTGCGATAAAGTCATTTGGAAGGTCCTTTTTGTTCTTCAATCTAGCGGCGCTGAAGTTACAGATACGTAGGTTCTGTCGTTTTGTGGGTCTACTTTTCATGTGTGTTTGTGAAAAATTGCATCACTCCTCTGATAATGGCAATAATTTTGGATAGTAAGTCTGGTACTGTGGTGAATTGGTGGATGGTTGATGTGATGATTGAGATGATTTTTGTACTTTGAAACTTTTTATCTGGTTTATGACGTTGAAGAAGGCTGAGGGTCCAGTGGTTGATTGGTTGGTGTTGGAATTGTGAGCTTGTTGTGGTTGGTTGCTTGAGGTAGTAACATCGTTTGTTTCCATGTTTGCCCAAGTTCTTTTTCCCCTGCGGTAGGCGTCAGCAGTTGTGGGCAGTGGAATTTTCTTTATTTCACGTTGGTGTGGTCGCTTGTGGTCTTTGAGTGTAGTATGCTCTGATGGCCTTTTGGAACGTTTCGCATCCTGTCTTGTTTACAGTTGACACATATGGAGTGGCGTTTTTTGGTAGTTTACAATCTGCTCCACATCGCACGCACCGAGTCGGCATTGAGCAGTAATTAGCACTGCCGAAAAATCCCTGGCTTTTTTTTCATTGAGGTAAGTCGTCTTTGCTTTGGTAAGATTCTATTGTTACTTTTTTGTCTAATAAATACCGCACGTGGTATATTGCGTCGTTCTAGGTTTTTTTGTTGAGAGTGACCCAGAAGACGCCCGTGGGGCGTAAATCTTTGGTGTTATTGTCCCTCTTCTTGTACTGATGTACGTGATGTGGATGAAAGTTTAGTGATTTAAGATCTTCCTTTACTTCCTGTTCGGTAACCGTTTCAAGGAGACCCTTTACGACGACTTTCAAGTGTCGTTCTCTCTGTGGTAGGTGTGTGTAATTATTAATATTGTGATGGCGGAAGAAATCCAGAGTAGTTCTTTGGTCCTTGATGGGTTCGAAATGGTATTTGACTGTTTTTCCCTTGTAGATGGCTTTAATTGTCAGTTTCATGTACTTTTTAATGCTACGTTGAGTGTTAAATAGTGGCCTTCATACTGCATCGTAATTGGTGGAATTTTTGGTTTCTTCTGTGTTGTTTGAGGCGGATTTGACGGTGTAGTTACTTGTTGTGTTCTTGCAGCAGTTTCAGTGGTGTCTGTTGGTTGTGCCGGTCCTGTTATGGGGTCGAAACGGATTTCTGTTTGTACAGTAAACTGTTTCTGTGGTGCGCCGTCGTCACCTGGATTTTTCGTTTGATTGTTTTTCGGGGAGGTGGGGTTTGAAACTCCCGTTCCCCCTCGTCTTGTTCCATTTCTTCAGGTTCGGTCGGTTCCAGGTCAGATGAGTGATAACAACGGGTGTAATTGTCGTCTTCATCTGTTTGGTTATCGTCGTCTTCGATCGTCGATGTGTTGTTGCATCTCTAGCTTTTGAATTTGTCGCCGGAGCCCCGTCTCGACGCTTGTGGCCAATGTTGTGTTTCTTTTAGGCTCAGACCTACATACGGAATCTACCTGTTCCCTACTCCTGGGTCTTAGCCTGGAGGAACGCGAACGTACAGTCCAGGGGGGGGGGGGGGGTGGATGCTCTTGTTGGTTTGTTGGTCGGGCCCCCGGTGCTGAGGCCCTGGTTCCTCTTTGTTCCCTATGGTAGCCATTCCTACCTCCAGTTAGCCTGGGTTATCTCGTCGTCCTATCTCAAGACAGTTTTGCTCGTAGCACGCAAGGAGGCAAGACGGGTTGTGCCACTACGCTTCTTACACACACAGCTAGGCTGCTCGGAGACCAATGAATGGTAAGGTGAAATATGAATGATCTTTCTATCGCGCTCAGTTAATTTATCTCTCCAGTATTTGCTGCAAATTGAGGACCATTGTCTGACAGAATAATCATTGATTTTCCTATTTCCACTGAACTTTAGGTGTCACAGTTCGTCAATTCGTTTAGCTATTTTACGAATTTTACGAATTTAGAGAACACATCTGACATTACGAGAATGTACCTACCCCCTCCTACATTCCGTGGTAAGGGGCCAAATAAATCAACTGCTACTAAATTTAATACTTCCTCTAACAAGACTCTTGCATTAAACTTTGTACAGTTTTATTTAAATACTTCAGCCTTTGATATCTGTCACAAATGCTAATACACTCTTCTGTATATTTACTAAAGGCTACTGTTTCCTTTAATTTTCCCCAATTTTTTTTTGTCCCTAGGTCTCTCTAGCTTAGGTGCATATAATCGATCAATTTGTTTATCTACTTTTCCAGCTAGCATTTTTCCAATTATCTTCTTCTGTTCTTCTTCTGAATAACATTCCATTGTATATTAGGTAATGTTTTCTCACTTTATCTTCGTCCTGTTCCATCTGTGATCAAACTAGTCTCCAGGAGTGATCTTCATTCTATATCCTATTTAACTATCCACATACAGTCTTACGATTGCAGTGCATGTGTTATTCTGAATTACAATGCAAAGTTCCTTTGGACATGCATGCATGCCCAGTGAAACAGCCACTGTGGCGACTACAGCTATTATGGAATATATTAAATGTATTCGCAGTTGCGTTTATAGACAACCATCAGCTGTAGAATGGCATGATGACAATGAATATTTGTGCCGGACTGGGACTCAAATCTGGATTCCCGCTTGTCGTGAGTGGTTGCCTTACCATTTGGCTGTCCATGCACAACTCATGACTGACCCAAACTTCCATATGTTGTCAACCCTGCATCTACAACCTGTATTTGTATATCCATTATGTACATTCCTGATCAGGTGAGACATTTTACTTGAAAGTCAAGTGACACTTTGTCTACATTCGCTATTGTGAATAGATTTAATGAGTTTCATAATGGCTGGAGTCACCACGGTGCCTGTTCCTTTGAACATGCTTGCATGTCCAAGGGAACTCAGCATTGTAATTCAGAATAACACAGGCACTGCAATATCGTCTTTATCTGCCAACACCGAGCGAGCGACTTTCAAGTAAAAGTCTCACTTGTTGGGGAATATGCATGATAGATGTAGGCGTGCAGGCTTTAGACGCATGGTTGACGACATATGGAAGTTTGGACTGGTCATGAGTTATGCATAGATAGCCACGTGGTAAGGTAACCACTCATGATAAGCATTAAATCTGGGTTCGAGTCCTGATTCAGCATAAATTTTCATTGTCATCATTCCTCCTACAGCTGATGGTTGTCCATATTCGCAATTTTGAATACATTTAATGTAAATATAGTTTAGATCTCAGCAGCCAGTGGGACTCCCTTGAGATAAATAATTTTCTTTTAATCAGTAGTACTTTCCTCAGTACCAGCATCTACTGGTAATCAGGATAACAATCCAGTAATATTTTGTTCTCACCTTCATATACTTTATTGTCAGGTCAATTGTTGCATGACTAGTATCAGCCTGAGTAATCTGCCATGTGGCACCCTACATTCTTTAAGGTACATCAGAGCTTAATGCTCCATATCTACCATTGCCCAATTACCCCACACATTATAAATAAACATTTTCAGTCCCCATACAGTTGCCAAAGCTTCCGTTCCTGAGATGGTGTAGTTCTTTCTGTACTTGGATAGTCCTTGGCTGAATAATGAGATGACCCTTTGCTTGTCACCCATGGAGAGCGAAATGAAACGTTAGGATGACAGTATATTTCTTTAATTAACTTATTTATTCCATCCCTGAGCCGTAGTACGTCAGGAACAGCTCGGCGCAGGTGTCCAGTTGCTTCTCATACGAAACAAAAGACATCTTGCATTGTTGGCTGTGCAAAGAGCAGGGCCAAGCGTGACATCACTCGAATGCCGCTGTCAGTGACGACAGCATGGAAGTGCAGTTGATAATACTGTAGGGGGTGGCTCTGACCTCCCTCCAGTGAGCAGGTTGCTGTCTGCTCTGGTGGTGGCTCTCTCGTGACTCAGGGCAGGCTGTCCTATCCCATGGTCTAACATACTGCATTCCAGGATATCGCTCTGGGCGTCGCAGACTGGTGTTGTAGGGTGTGATTGTGAGAATATTTCAGTATACGAATGGCTGAGTGCCGATACGCTTCTGACTATGTTTGTTTAGAACTTAAGGCATGTACTCTGAACCCTTACATGGTGGCAAGTGAGGAAAGGCTTCTGTCCTTCCGTTGGCATATTGCAGCATCGGCTGCTGCTATACCTCGCCCAGATGGCTCTGCTTCGAACGCCTGTCAGCTGTGTTTTGCTTTGCAGCTCGCATCCACTCCGGTGTACTTTTCGACGAATATGGTTGATACACTACACTGCCCTCCTTTTTGTCAAGACTCCCAGGTCGAACAAACTAGACTATCCTTTACACTAGAGTTCCTAGCGACAGGCCCTTCTGACCTTAAGTCACCTCTTAAGAATTATTCTAACAATTGGTTTCCTTAATCCTATCGCTTAATCTTACACATTTCTGCAAGACCACTTGCCCTGCCCCTTAACTCAAACACCATGAAACTTATTTCATTACTAGGCTTCTCGCACAATAAATTCTAACTAACTATTCCAAAATAACAAGCTAAAATGAATCAATTGTCCTTAATGCTACCATTTTGTGTGTTCTTCTACTGCTTTTATGCTCGGGGTACCCAGTCCAATGGAATCTGAACGACCCCTGGATCCAAACTCAGTCTTGATCTTTGTTTTTTTATGTACAAAACAAGGATTACGCCCAGCAGAACAAGTGCTGCTTCGGTGGTTGGTAGGACAACAGACAATGTTGTCTCTTTCCAATACTGACTTTCCCAAAATAAATTTACATGCAGCAATAAGGTTTCCAGGGAAACTCGGAACTTCTGGTTTTTCAGATGCGTGTTTATAGATTGCTTTAATTCCACTCCTAGAATTTGATTTGAGCTTGTTAGATCTGCAGCAGGTAGCGTTTCCACGGGCTCGTCTGGCCAATACAAACGAGGCTGAAAAATACTGAGGTGAGTTATCCCTGAAATCACAGCGGGCAGATGGAAAGCAGGCCCCATTATTTCGCAAGCTATTCCATTTAATAATAAACCACTCCCATTTAATTCTAGCCTTTTTGCTGTCATAAACTTTCCCTGCTCGATACAACTAGCTACAACTACTATCTTATCAAAGACAGAGTACAACAAACGTGCCTCGCCCTGCTGAAAGTACAATTCCGGCTCTATTATTTATTTATTGCCTTCTCTTACCGTCTTTTGTCCAATTAGCATTTTCATTGCACAGGAATCCTGCCCCCTCTATTATTATCATATTTGGACATACTACGATTTCTCCTCTGCAGCATTTTTGTCACTTTGTTTCCTCCATTCCTACATATCTTCTCTTGTCTTTTGCAATTAATAATAAAAGTTGCGGTTTTACTCTTACGAATTTCTTCACTACCCCCAACTGAAAGGATATGCATGAACTATGCAGCACTCGCAACGTGCTTCCTTCCCTGCCACTGGTATAGAAACAGAAATGTGAACTTACACTCCACCAGTTCTCTCTGTTACGGTGGCTACCTTGAAATAAAAAGGTTAGGGTTTGTGCTCAAGTTCTAAAACCAACCCTAACTCCAGCGGCAGTTTCTTCTGTATTTTCCTTAGGCCGTCTAAACACTGCTCAGGCGACAACTTTACCCCTAACTGACCTCTAACAGTCTCCTGCAATGCCTCATGCTTCTCTACGCAATCTTCAAAGGACTACAATCATTTTCTCATTGCTACTTCCCTATGTAAGACTTCTACTTCGGTTTGTAGTTCCCTAATATTCTGATTAACTGCATCTTCTGTAGTTCTGAGATACGGCATTACTTCTCCAGTTAGTTATCATAGTAATCGTGCGTTATTCAATACGTCCTTCTGTACGCCTGCAATGTGTGTAGTGTGCCAATCACTCACGGGTATGTTCCTTTTTACCCACTGCTTAACCTCTTCTATGTCGTCGTTCACCCTCTGAATATTTTCCTCATCAGCAGTGCCAAATATTGTTTTCATAAGCCGACGTCCAGCATCGATCCAATCCCTCATCCTTTATTTATGTGGAATAACCCGATATATCTTGGTCATCTCACTCCTGAATTTCTTGTATGCTCCATGTACTCTCTCACATACTGTGGCACTTCCTTTGAGTATCTCGTGCCTTTCCGTTACCTTACGGAATTCGTCAAATCCTTCTTCCAATCTTCTCACCTCTTTATGCATCTCCCGTGCATTGAATACTACCTGTATCACCCAGCGATGACTGTTGACCGCTACATCTTCCTGCTTGGTGAACAGCTCTCCATCTTCTAGGTGCTGGTTCCAGAACACTTCCACCCCGGCAAAGATCAGTAGCCCTGCTATGAACCACAATATCTCGCCTCCTCTAGACCTTAACTGCAGGCAGGAATACCTATCGCTTTTCTGCCCCTTAAATTCATTACTGCTCCAGAGCTGCTTATGCGAATTGCACTTAGCCTATATTTAATGTAAACAATATACTAAATGGCTAAGTCTTAGGCCTTAATCTGTACAGGTTCCTTGTTACTGTTTGATTCACAACCTTCTGTCTATCTTCCAATACTTTTCTCCTCACTCTGCAACACCGAAAATGCAGATAAAAGCTACGGTCGCAGGTTCGAATCCTGCCTCGGGCATGGATGTGTGTGATGTCCTTAGGTTAGTTAGGTTTAAGTAGTTCTAAGTTCTAGGGGACTTAAATTAAGTCCCATAGTGCTCAGAGCCATTTCAACCATTTCTTTTTGCAGATAAAATACCCTCTGCACCATCCAAAATTTTCGCCATTTAATATCCATGGATAACTTGCACTGTACCTTTGATTCTGAGGCTGTAAGCTGTATTACGGAAACTATTTTAATATGTAATCGATGTACTTATTTTTGACATCGTATGATTGATTTTAATTGTAATGAAAATATTGAGAAGTTGCTTGGTAACAGGCAAGGGAACATTATTCTGAGGTTGCTTGGAGCAGCCACGGGAGCTTTATGTGTTTGGGGGTCTCTGTCTTGTTGCGGACAGGGGGGGGGGGGGGTGGCATGGCGTCTTGGGTTGGGGGTTTGTGGGGGTGGGGGTGTTGTTGGGTTGCTGGGTGGCGGCCATGGGGGCCGGGGGGGGGGGGCTTTATTGGGGTGTGTCGGTGGCGGCGGCGTGGTGACTGTGTGGGTGGGGTGGGGGGGGGCTTGTGGGGGAGGGGGGGGGGAAAAGTGCTGGGGTGTTTGCTGTGCGCATCTGCCGATGCAGTGGGCAGCTATGCTCGCGCCAATATAGACTCGCCTCATTCGTTAACCTGCGAGTGTTGAGAGCACCGTAGGAGTTGGCAGACAGAGGAACTGCAATTCTATTGCCTGTCACATTAATTATCCTTGGCTCTGGAGGCGACTAGAGGTTCTCGAACAGCAGCAGCAGCAGCAACAACAATGGCACCTCAGCATTGTCATCGGCTACATTCTTCGTCATGCATGCAGCTACAACATCATAAGACTGTTAAGTGAAAAATGATAAACTTACATTGGCATTGCCCAGCAACATTTCTTTCTCGAAGTATGGATATTTTGAATAATAACTTGCAATAGTTAATACTTGCAGTGCACCTGTATTGTAATAGTCCTCAGATGTTATTACCAAGCAGGGCAATCACCGAATGTCGTATGAATACGACAATTGATTAAATATTTACTGCCAATTTATGAGTTTGCTAATGACCAGTTTCAGTCTAAATTTTCTGCCTCAGTAACTGTTCATTCTTGTACTGCATCAGAGAGGCTACTTAAAGTAAAGTAAAATTTCACTGGCAAAACTAATAACTGAATAAACAGCACAAATTAAGAATGCACAATTTCATATACACTACTGGCCATTGAAAATGCTACACCAAGAAGAAATGCAGATGATAAACGGGTATTCATTGGACAAATATATTATACTAGCTGACATGTGATTACATTTTCACGCAGTTTGGGTGCATAGATCCTGGAAATCAGTACCCAAAACAACCACCTCTGGCCGTAGTAACGGCCTTGATACGTCTGGGCATTGAGTCAAACAGAGCTTGGATGGTGTGTTCAAGTACAGCTGCCCATGCAGCTTCAACACGATACCACAGTTCAACAGTAGTGACTGGTGTATTGTGACGAGCTAGTTGTTCAGCCACCATTGACCAGATGTTTTCAATTGGTGAGTGATCAGGAGATTGTGCTGGCCTGGGCAGCAGTCGAACATTTTCTGTATCCAGAAAGGCCCGTACAGGACCTGCAACATGCGGTCGTGCATTATCCTCTGAAATGTAGGGTTTCGCAGATATCGAATGATGGATAGAGCCACGGGTCGTAACACATCTCAAATGTAACGTCCACTGTCCAAAGTGCCGTCAATGCTAACAAGAGGTGACCGATACGTGTAACCAATGGCACCACATACCATCACGCCGGGTGATACTCCAGTATGGCGACGACGAAGACACGCTTACAATATGCGTTCACTGCGATGTCGCCAAACACGGATGCGACCATCATGATGCTGTAAACAGAACCTAGAATCATCCGAAAAAATGACGTTTTGCCATTCGTGCACCCAGGTTCGTCGTTGAGTACACCATCGCAGGCGCTCCTGTCTGTCATGTAGCGTCAAGGGTAACCGCAGCCATGGTCTCCGAGCTGATAGTCCATGCTGCTGCAAACGTCGTCCAACTGTTCGTGCAGAAGGTTGTTGTCTTGCAAACGTCCCCATCTGTTGACTCGGGGATCGAGACGTGGCTGCACGTTCCGTTACAGCCATGCGGATAAGATGCCTGTCATCTCGACTGCTAGTGATACGAGGCCGTTGTGATCTAGCACGGTGTTCCGTATTACCCTCTTGAACCCACCGATTCCATATTCTGCTAACAGTCATTGGATATCGACCAACGCGTTCAGCAATGTCGCGGTCCGATAAACCGCAATCTCGATACGCTACAATCCGACCTTTATAAAGTCGGAAACGTGATGGTACGCTTTTCTCCTACTTACACGAGGCATCACAACAACGTTTCACCAGGCAACGCCGGTCAACTGCTATTTGTGTATGAGAAATCGTTTGGAAACTTTCCTCATGTCAGCACGTTGTAGGTGTCGCCACCGGTGCCAACCTTGTGTGAATGCTCTGAAAAGCTAATCATTTGCATACCACAGCATCTTCTTCCTGTCGGTTAAATTTCGCGTCTGTAGCACGTCATGTTCGTGGTGTAGCAATTTTAATGGCCAGGGGTGTATTTTGTATTTAGCTTAGCGGGTTATATCTGCTGCCTTGTTATGTGTTTTATTGTTGTTATTTTGAAACTAAAGCCAACTGCTCATTTGCTTAAAGTAAATTCAGTTCAATCTTTCAATAAACAAAAGAAAATTGCTTGTCTTTTTCTAAATTTTGCATTACTTTACACCGAGGTTACTAAAAGTAATTTTTTTTTTACATAACAGAGTTTAAGTTAGGCCAGTCATGCATTTAACCAGTAACTCCATTTAATTTTACGTTAAAAATTAAGTATTTCAGAATAAGTAACTGCAGACACAGTGCTTTCTGATTCATTTATTTTCTCGTGAAGTGTTGTGCTGTGGAAAAGCGTGACAACCTTCTGCTGCCATGCCAGTGATTTGCTTAAATTTCTTTGTCATTACCTTTGTCATGATTCTGGGGATTCGTTGCCCTAGCGGGCAGGCGACCGTTTAATTATCCCCTTTTTCTTAGCTAATCAGTGTTTCCTTTGTGTTATCAGTGGTTTTTGTATTAAGTGTTACGTGGTACCATTTTTCGCCCCAAGAGGTACTTGTGCGATTGCATTACGCTCCACACATTGTTAAATTATCATCAGCATTTAGCTTTAGTTTAGAATAATTTCTTCTTTCAGAAGAATCTGTAGTACACTTTCCCCCAACTAACCGGCGTTATTTTCCTTTGGTTACCATAGCCTTGCTTACTGTAAAATCTCATTGGGCGTATGTGATCACAGTCATTTCAATCCAGTAGGCTGATTAGGAAGGGGGGTGTTACACTTGGCGACGCTAGGGACAGGACAATATCAATTTGTTATTGTTCTTGTCACGAATTTTGCACTGTGCAGATTCGTGGCGAATTATTAAACTGTTCCGCTACGAATACAGTCGCTCACGCACAGTAACAGTAAGTGGTGAAAATAAGCCACAAAATTTTTAAATTTGCATTAATCAGTAAAACAGGCAACATTATGGACACAAATGAATCTGGTAATTTAATTGTAGTTAACGGGGAACAATCGGTAGAGCAAAAGGGAACGCGAGCAGCGGAACCAATTGTTGACAAACCGGCGGCTAGCATCACAGATGCTACCACTGAAACACAAGAACAGAAGGAAATGGTATTCCTGACATTGACAGATGCTATGGAATTCGGAAAAAAAGATCAAACACAAGAACAGAAGGAAATGGTATTCCTGACATTGACAGATGCTATGGAATTCGGAGAAAAGATCAAAACCGAATCCATTACCAGTGGACACGAGGAAACCATTAAGAAAGAACCAGAGTTAGACTCAAAACCAGTAATAGCTGGAAATATAAACGATTTGTTGAGTGTGTTGATCAGTACAATAAGTGCTCAGTCTGTAACGTTCCCTGGCAGCACACACACTGTTAATAAACTGAAATGACGTTTAATTGTACTATGTACGCCGCTATGGAGCAATTCGTATGTACTATAATTGTCTAACAAAAAATATTACTTAATTTTGTATAAAGGATGTTGGTTATTATTGTAATATTTTCTGTAATAATATTCTCGATGTGTTTATGATTGTAATATTTCTATACTCATAATGTAATTACGAAATATGTTAATATCTGCGATGAAAAAATGTAAAATATAGCCACAGAGGAAAATAATGTTGTAAGATTACAAAGAGGTATTAATAATCAGCAATAGTATAAATAGTACTACATAATGTGCATTCTTTGTCGTCTTCCTCGAGAGCTGAGAGAGAGAGAGGAACCTGTGACGTAGCATTATATGCATGAGTAGACTTCTTTTGTCTGTATCTGTCTTTAGGCGCCACTAGAGGAGAAATTATAGAGGTGTGTAATTTTATTTATTGTTGCGGTCTAAATACATTATAATTTATCAAAATTGTGTATTACTATGTAAATTAGCTTGCCCATGTCATCTATAATATTTCTTTAAAGAATTTTCAGCACTTTTAGCGATTATCGTTGGTGTTGCTGGGCTGTGCAGCGACCGAACGATTTGCAGCGGCGGCACATTTAAAAAACTGTTCCGCTATAAAATTAACCAAACCCGTAAATCGGGAGCAGGTAAAATTAGCAGTGAATTACGTAACTTTTTCTTTAACAGCGATCCTGAGGCTGACTGAATTTATTACTGGTTTTACATTTGTGTATTCATAGGCGGATAATTGACGTTGAAGTTGTTAATCTGTTGGTTCTTTCAATTTCTAAAGCAAATAACTTAAACGTATAGTGAAGTGTGTTTTTTCAATGATAATTAAACGTTCAGGTCGGCTTGGCAATATTTAACCATTTTATGCTAACAGAGACAGTCTTGTGTTCCATAGCTAACGCCGGGAAAGAATTCAGTAAATATTTAAAAACCCACTGCATTTAGAAAATATGTGCCAAGGCCGAAATACTGAAAAAAATTAATTTATACACTCCTGGAAATTGAAATAAGATCACCGTGAATTCATTGTCCCAGGAAGGGGACACTTTATTGACACATTCCTGGGGTCAGATACATCACATGATCACACTGACAGAACCACAGGCACATAGACACAGGCAACAGAGCATGCATAATGTCGGCACTAGTACAGTGTATATCCACCTTTCGCAGCAATGCAGGCTGCTATTCTCCCATGGAGACGATCGTAGAGATGCTGGATGTAGTCCTGTGGAACGGCTTGCCATGCCATTTCCACCTGGCGCCTCAGTTGGACCAGCGTTCGTGCTGGACATGCAGACCACGTGAGACGACGCTTCATCCAGTCCCAAACATGCTCAATGGGGGACAGATCCGGAGATCTTGCTGGCCAGGGTAGTTGACTTACACCTTCTAGAGCACGTTGGGTGGCACGGGATACATGCGGACGTGCATTGTCCTGTTGGAACAGCATGTTCCCTTGCCGGTCTAGGAATGGTAGAACGATGGGTTCGATGACGGTTTGGATGTACCGTGCACTATTCAGTGTCCCCTCGACGATCACCAGAGGTGTACGGCCAGTGTAGGAGATCGCTCCCCACACCATGATGCCGGGTGTTGGCCCTGTGTGCCTCGGTCATATGCAGTCCTGATTGTGGAGCTCACCTACACAGCGCCAAACACGCATACAACCATCATTGGCACCAAGGCAGAAGCGACTCTCATCGCTGAAGACGACATGTCTCCATTCGTCCCTCCATTCACGCCTGTCGCGACACCACTGGAGGCGGGCTGCACGATGTTGGGGCGTGAGCGGAAGACAGCCTAACGGTGTGCGGGACCATAGCCCAGCTTCATGGAGACGGTTGCGAATGGTCCTCGCCGATACCCCAGGAGCAACAGTGTCCCTAATTTGCTGGGAAGTGGCGATGCAGTCCCCTACGGCACTGCGTAGGATCCTACGGTCTTGGCGTGCATCCGTGTGTCGCTGCGGTCCGGTCCCAGGTCGACGGGCACGTGCACCTTCCGCCGACCACTGGCGACAACATCGATGTACTGTGGAGACCTCACGCCCCACGTGTTGAGCAATTCGGCGGTACGTCCACCCGGCCTCCCGCATGCCCACTATACGTCCTCGCTCAAAGTCCGTCAACTGCACATACGGTTCACGTCCACGCTGTCGCGACATGATACTAGTGTTAAAGACTGCGATGGAGCTCCGTATGCCACGGCAAACTGGCTGACACTGACGGCGGCGGTGCACAAATGCTGCGCAGCTAGTGCCATTCGACGGCCAACACCGCGGTTCCTGGTGTATCCGCTGTGCCGTGCGTGTCATCATTGCTTGTACAGCCCTCTCGCAGTGTCCGGAGCAAGTATGGTGGGTCTGACACACCGGTGTCAATGTGTTCTTTTTTCCATTTCCAGGAGTGTATAATTAATCCACCGGTTAGTCCCTCAACCGTTAGGGGTAAACCCAATGGGACTCTGGGCAGGTAAGCCTAGCAACCTGCTTCCCTGATACTTTACATATGATGCTGGCAACAATCAGAGCAAAATGCCTCGGACCTTTGGAGGTGAAGGAGTCCCACCTCTAACTGACAAATCAGGGACTCCTAAGATACCACTTGGCAAACAAATGGTAATGAGATGGGGAGCTATTAATATCAATGGGGGCTACTCTGGGAAGAAGGTAGAGCTGGCAGAGGCTGCAAGTAAGATGGGGCTGGATGTTTTAGCTGTTAGTGACATTCGGGTAAGGGGTGAGAAAGAAGAGGAAGTGGGAGAATACAAGGTCTACCTGTCAGGAGTCAAAGCAAGAATAGCACAATGGGGTGTAGGGCTTTACATCAGGAAAGAAATGGAACCCAGCGTAGTTGCAATAAAGTATGTAAACGAACGACTAATGTGGATAGATTTGACAGTGTCTAGCAAGAAAATTAGGATTGTGTCAGTATATTCGCAGTGTGAAGGGACAGATCAAGATAAGATGGATAGTTTTTATGAGGCACTCAGTGATGTAGTTGTTAGAGTAAAGGACAAGGACAGTGTTCTGCTCATGGCTGATTTTAATGCCAGGATAGGAAAACGGACAGAAGGATATGAAAAGGTTATGGGTAAATTTGGAGAGGATATGGAGGCCCACAGGAACGGGAAACAACTCTTGGATTTCTGTGCCAGTATGGGCTTAGTAATTACAAACTCCTTTTTTAAACATAAGAACATTCCCTGGTATACTTGGGAAGGCAGGGGAACCAGATCTGTCATTGACTATATAATTCAGGAAGGTTGTGAGGGACACACGTGTATTCAGGGGATTCTTTGATGACACTGATCATTATCTAATCTGCAGTGAAATTGGGATTTTGAGGCCGAAAGTGCAGGGGCTCAGGTCCATATGTAGGAGGATAAGAGTGAAGAAACTTCAGGATAAGGAAATCAGGCAAAAGTACATAACAGCGATTTCAGAAAGGTACCGGTTAGTTGAATGTAGTCAATTACAGTAATTGGAAAAGGAATGGACAAGGTACAGGGATACAGTACTAGAAGTGGCTAAAGAATGTCTTGGAACAGTAGTATGTAAAAGTAGGATGAAGCAAACAGCTTGGTGGAATGACACAGTCAAGGCAGCCTGTAAAAGGAAAAAGAAGGCGTATCAAAAATGGCTACATACTAGAACTCAGGTAGACAGAGAAAATTATGTTGAAGAAAGAAACAAAGCCAAACAGATAATTGCAGCATCCAAGAAGAAATCTTGGGAAGACTTTGGAAACAGGTTGGAGACTATGGGTCAAGCTGCTGGAAAACCATTCTGGAGTGTAATTAGTAGTCTTCGAAAGGGAGGTAAGAAGGAAATGACAAGTATTTTGGACAGGTCAGGAAAACTGCTGGTGAGTCCTGTGGATGCCTTGGGCAGATGGAGGGAATGTTTTGAAGAGTTGCTCAATGTAGGTAAAAATATGATCAGTAATGTTTCAGATTTCGAGGTACAATGGGATAGGAATGGTGATGGAAATAGTATCACATTTGAGGAAGTGGAGAAAATGGTCAATAGATTGCAGTGCAATAAAGCAGCTGGGGTGGATGAAATTAAGTCGGAACTCCTTAAATACAGTGGAATGTCAGGTCTTAAATGGCTACACAGGATAATTGAAATGGCCTGGGAGTCGGGAGAGGTTCCATCAGACTGGATAAAAGCAGTAATCACACCAATCTTTAAACATGGAAACAGAAAAGATTGTAACAACTACAGAGGTATCTCTTTAATCAGCGTTGTGGGTAAAATCTTCTCAGGTATTGTTGAAAGGAAAGTGCAAGTGTTAGTTGAGGACCAATTGGATGAAAATCAGTGTGGGTTTAGGCCTGTTAGAGGTTGTCAGGACCAGATCTTTAGCTTACGGTAAATAATGGAGAAGTGTTATGAGTGTAACAGGGAATTGTATCTATGCTTTATAGATCTAGAAAAGGCATATGACGGGTTGTTAGGATGAAGTTATTGTCTGTTCTACGAGATTATGGAATAGGAGGCAAACTTTTGCAAGCAATTAAAGCTCTTTACATGGATAGTCAGGCAGAAGTTAGAGTTGACAGTAAATTGAGTTCATGGTTTAGAGTAGTTTCGGGGATAAGACGAGGCTGCAACCTCTCTCCACTGTTGTTCATATTATTTATGGATCATATGCTGAAAACAATAGACTGGCTTGGTGAGATTACGATATGTGAACACAAAATAAGCAGTCTTGCGTATGCGGACGACTTAGTTGTGATGGCAGATTCAACTGAAAGTTTGCAAAGTAATATTTCATAGCTAGATCAGAAATGTAAGGACTATGGTATGAAGATTAGCATCTCCAAAACGAAAGTCATGTCAGTGGGAAAGAAATATAAGCGGATTGAGTGCCAAATAAGAGGAACAAAGTTAGAACAGGTGGACGGTTTCAAGTACTTAGGATGCATATTCTCACAGGATGGCAACATAGTTAAAGAACTGGAAGCGAGGTGTAGCAAACCTAATGCAGTGAGCGCTCAGTTACGATCTACTCTCTTCTGCAAGAAGGAAGTCAGTACCAAGACTAAGTTATGTGTGCACCGTTCAATCTTTCGACCAACTTTGTTGTATGGGAGCGAAAGCTGGGTGGATTCAGGTTACCTTATCAACAAGGTTGAGGTCACGGATATGAAAGTAGCTAGGATGATTGCAGGTACTCATGGAGGAATTTTATAAGGGGGCTATGCTCCAGACTGAACTCTGAAAGGCATAATCAGTCTTCAATGATGATGAATTTTCAAAGTCATTAATGTTATTAATCAGTTAGTCTGAATTTATCAGCATGAGAGGGTTACTAAACTTCACGTAATTTTAAATGTGCTTAATTCTGTGTAAATGAATTTGTATTACCACACTTAAAAAAAAGTGTTCTACAACAAAGTTCGTACTGAAAGAGTAAAAAACAAAAATATTTAAAGCCATTTCTTCCCCATTTTTATCCATTCCGTTTACATTATATATATATATATATATATATATATATATATATATATATATATATATATATATATATATATATATATATATATATTAAAAGTCCGAATCAATTACTACTACAGTTAATGCTCAGTCTTAATCAACTACTGCCAAAATTAATGCTCGTTCCGAATCAATTACTGCTCAATCCAAAGCAATCAAGATTGTGAACAATACCGTTGGTGTTGTTAATACGAATGTAGATGAAATCAAGAAAGAAACAATTGTAATGATTACTGAAATCAGTAATCTTAAGCAGTACATGACAGAGGCACACAAAAATAGGAAGTATAAGTAGTCGTTTTGAGATGGAAGTAGTGAGGATTGAACAGAAACTGCAACAGATTGTTGATCCCATCATCGAAAATAAAATATTTGAAAAGATAGAGTTAGCGCGAAAAGACGATAGGGAAAGGTTACGAATTTGCTAACTTTAGTGTCAGAAATGGATACTAGAGTGAAGAAACAGCTGACTAAGTATGATGAGAAAAAGAGGGAAGGGGAAACGTTAGCGACGACCATTTGCCAAGTAGTTACTATAGTAACCTAACTAGAAAGGAGATAAGACAAAAACTGCACTGTGTGTCATGCCGTGTACATAACATTGAAGTCTTAGAGAAGGAGGAGCGTTTCGGTCCCCTCAAAAAACAGGCTGGATTGCACGCTGCCGACTTCCATAAAAATTGCGAAAGGGTATCGGCTGAATCATCGGCGGATAAGAGAAAAACTAACACTGTAATCTACGTGCCTGCGGGCGAGGCTAAGCGATAGAGCTTAAACCTCGATATCGTGAACATGAGCTGTCAAGAATTTAGATATGCGTTCTTGAAAGAATAATGGTCAGAGCAGAAGCAGGAGAGTGAAAGGCGCGAGTTTGTAGTGTCAAAACCCTAAGACGCCAACTCTCGCTGCTCGATGAAAGAAGTTTGTGAAAATTAGATCCGTAAATTTGAATACTTACGTGATAAACGGACTGAGTCGGAGAATGTCTAGGAGTTGTGGAAGAAGCTTCCAGATGATTACAAGAGGTACATAGGCAGTAGTTACAGAACAATTATTGTATTCCTAGAAAAGGTCGAAGATGGGGACAGTTGGCGGAATAATTGCGAAAATTTTAAGAGTCGTGATAATAACAACAGTTACGACAATGGCAATAACTGTAATAACAACAGGCATGGCAATAATGGTAACCACCACCATGGTAATAATAACTCACACTACTATAACAATAACACTCATAATGGGAACAACAATAGTAGAAATGACGGAGGCCAATATCATGTGAATGTGGTACGTGGTTCTCAGGAGAATGCTTCCAGGCAGGAGCAAACCCAGCAATTGCGACACCCGGATAAAAACAGGTCGGTCGTACTTTATCAGCAAAACAATTAACCTCGCCGATTTGGGGCCCACCGGACATTGGAAGACCTTGGCGGCCCAGGAGAAAGCCTAGGCAACGTCACTATGGTAGATCCGGATGGATAAACAGGCGATGGGAGAATTGCAAGATGACAGACCGAGTAATGCACCAGCAGCAACAATAACTGAGGGCGAAATGGCAGTCGACAAAGCGTTCACTGTCCGTAATAACGATGAAAATAGGGTACCAGCCAATGAGGCAGACGCCGCTGCTGTTAAGACAACAATGGTGCCGCAGGCTCCAGTACCCTGCAATTCGCCAGCGGAATTAAAGGAGCCGATATTGGATAAAACTTCCGTTATCGGGCAGGGCAACGCGGAACTCGAGCAGGTGTGGCTAGGTTAGTTCAGTCGGATATACGACGAACCGAAGAATTACTGAGGATTAAATGGGAGGGGTGCTAACCGGGAGAGCGGACAATACTTGACGCTTCTCAACCCCTATGAAATTAGCGCTTATGAGGAAACGGAAAGCTCTGTATCAAAGAAGCAGGTCTGTATAAATGAAATAGTAATTGAAATAGCCAACCCCATTGACGCTGGTCCTAAAGAAAACTCAGGCGGAATTTGTTAAGAAGGGGAAGACGAGTTTGCCGAAGATGACAGGGTATGACTAATTGATGGCCACATGGATTACGACTTGTACGAGGTTAAGCTTGGCATCATACAGTCCGACGAGAGTGGTATGGGTTGCGTGAGCTCGGGAGAAGAATTAGAAGCAAAAGAAGAGCACACTTAAAGCAATTTTGAAGATGGTAGCCATCTTTCTGAAGAAAATTTACGTGACTTGACAGTTAGCTAGATGTTGGTAATACAGTGTTCGTTAATCGAAGAAATTAATAGAAAGGTTTCAGTGCTGGGGTCCAAATGGCTTCAACGACCGCAGGACAGGCAGATGGAAATTATGAATGTCCAAGAACAGAAAAATAAAAAACCACCAGATAAACCGCTGACGGTGTCAGAGCCGGACGGGTTTTTCTGGAACGACCTTGATGTAGATAAGGAGTTATTTTGGGAAAACCAAGAACTAGACACAGATAAGTGTAGAGAAATAATACTGCCCATAGACATGTATGGCCTACAGATGCACCTTTTAATAGATACCGGGGCAGAGCTAAGTACTATGGCCAGAAAAAATTTCGATTTATTAAAGAAAAGAATACTAGTAATTCCCGTAATGGGAGTTAAAACAATCGGTGCTACCAGAAAGAGCAGCAAACCTAAATCCCATCAAATATTCGCCTGTTCCGAAAATCAAGTGGAGCAGTTTGAACATGAATTTATCGTCGTGCCAGATTTGAGCACCGAGATAATAATGGGCTTAGACTGGTTATTGGAATACCACGTAGTAATTGACTGCAACAATAAAACAATGCTTTGCATTTCAGAATATAAGACAGAAATTAGGGTGAGTTTTAATGAAACAGATAGTGATATGAGTAGTCAGTACCAACATATTCACATTATTACTTCGCCTGACGAGATTGGTTTAAGCAGAAATATGGAAAACTACAGTATACAGAATCTATAAATGTTGACAATAGTTTGAAAGATGAGTTAGATAGTATTGTGGATAGGTCTCAAATGCTACACCTGAACAAGACTTGTATAAAATAATTATGAGAAATAAAAAAGTATTTTCGAATGAACTGGGGCTTGTTACTGTATATCAGTGCAAGATAAATCTAATGCACCAGGAACTGTTCTCTTTACAACAGTACGCTATACCGCTGTCCAAAAAGCAGGCCTTGCAACAAGAAATAGATCGGAAGCTGAAATGGAATGTTATAGACAGGAGTACCACTAGGATAGGTATACGTGGAGATGATGGAAATTGATTAATAATTGCTTGAATAATTGGAAAAATTGATTGGAAAGATTAGTTGAAGGAAATCTGAAGGTAATTCATGAATCTGTACACAATTCTGGGTGAACTTTAACTGATACCAATATCAACAGGCCTTCAGTGTCAATACATTCAAGGTCAATATTCATAATTTGCCTTTCGTACTGCTACACATTAATTCCATTGCTTTTAGCATTGATTATGACAATGTCGATGCAGGATCGTTCCTCCAGGATATTGCGTAAATTCTTCTTCCCTGGTCTGAACCTGTTGATGCAGAATCTCGGTGGCGAGTGAAATGATGTGAAATGATGAACAGATAGGAGTGGACGTCATGAATGTACGAATAAATTTTGCTTTTCTAATAACTTTTTATTACACTTCTAATGCACGGTCGAAATACACATTTTTAACAATGCTGGTGCGACGGATCTAAGCATACGTCTATATGCTACCACTTATCAGAACAAAAGGGTGAAGATGCAGGAATTAATAAATTGTAGAGCGTATTTCTTTTTTTTTTCATACAGATATTTAACGATGTATCAAAACATTATCTCTGCCACAAAAAAAAACTCGTTAATTTACCTTTTGGCAGGGTCTATAACCCATTCAGTTTACACATAGCTTAAATATAACAAAAGAAAGGAACTAAAAAATAATATGATTAAATACACAGTCCCTGTAACAATCCCTTGATCATGGTAGGAAAGAGAGCTGGTAGTGACAGAATCTTGATAGAGTAGGTATCCTGAACAAATTTATTCATCGTGAAACGGATAGACCAGAAAGTATGGAAGAGATACTGCAAAGATTTCATAATGTATGATGTGTGACCAGCCTCGCCCTCACGGCCGGCTACTGGCAGGTCGCTCTTGAGGAAGAAATATACTGCCTCTTGTATGCAGGCAGGAGTTACCAGTATAAGGTAGTGCCATTGAGACTGGACATATCAGCGTCTGTCTTTATCAGGGCGCTCGATAAAGTAATAGGCGCGGCCCTAAGTTATAGACTGACAGTCTACGTGGACAAATTGCTTGTGGCGAATCCAACCTGGCAAGAACATTGCGATCTCTTAGACGAGGTTTTCAGTGCGTTACGCAAAGGTGGAATGACTTTGAAACCGAAAAAGTGTGAGTTTGTGAAGCAAGCATTGAATTTTCTTCATCCCGCAATTGCAACAGCAGGACTCACTGAAGATCCACAGAAGGTAGAGGCAATAAAGACTTGTCAGCCTCCAAAGACTAGAAAACAATTGAAAAGTTTTTTAGGCTTAAGCGGATTGTATCGCAAGTTCGTATAAGGGCAAGCGTTTGATGATCCAAACTTAAACAACTTGTTACGCAAGAACACACCGTTTGTGTGGACTGACGAGTGTCAGGCTGCATTTGAGAGACTGAACAGCCAGTTGTTACAGAGTAACATACTGTACCATAGCGACTTTTCGTTCACATTTCACATGGGAACGGATTCTTCGTATTACGGCTTAGGTGTGGAAACTGTTTTAGGAGGTGGGAGAAGGAGAGAACAAGGAACACCGGACGGTTGCGTTCGCAAGTGTGACGCTAACGAAAAGAGAGCGAAACTATACGATTTCTGAGAAGGAAGATCTCGCAATCGTATGGGGTTTTAGAAAATTTAAATGTTACTTGTGGGAGCGAAAATTGATCATTCATACGGACCATAAGGCGCTCACTTATTTCAATGATTGTCGTTTACTGCACCAAAGAATGACAAAGTGGTCTCTTTATTTACAGCAGTTTGATTATAACACGTCTTATGTAAAAGGTACAGATAACTGCCTAGCGGATGCGCTGTCGTGTTTTCCTGAAACCGAACAGCGAGTAGTGGAAGACGAATCCGAAGGTGTATGAAATTGTTCTACTTTCAAGACGTGGAAGGACGAAAGAATACAGAGAGTATTTATAAAAATATGCATCGTCATCAAAGCGACGACCAATGCTTGAAAATTGTGAATACCACGTGAAATCCAGCAGAACGATGCATGCACGAGCTGGGGCAACTTTGCGAATATGTTGTGGCCACAATCATAGAGCAAGGGGCAAATATATAAACAATTTTGAAAAGATCATGAATGCTTTGACGCACAAATGTACAGGATTCACTCTGGAGGAAATCCAATTACACTATAGTCTAAGAGTCTGGTGGAAGATATACACCATGTGATCAAAAGTATCCGACACCCCCAAAAACATAGTTTTTCATATTAGGTGCATTGCGCTGCCACCTACTGCCAGGTACTCCACATCAGAGACCTCAGTAGTCATTGGACGTCGTGAGAGAGCAAAATGGGGCGATCTGCGGAACTCACTTCGAACGTGGTCAGGTGATTGGGTGTCACTTGGATCATATGCCTGTACGCGAGATTTCCACACTCCTAAACTTCCCTAGGTCCACTGTTTCAGATGTAATAGTGCAGTGGAAACTTGAAGGGACACATACAGCACAAAAGTGCACAGGCTGACCTCCTCTGTTGACTGACATGACACTTGAAGAGTGGCAGACATCTATCCAGAGCATCACACTAGAATTCCAAACTGCATCAGGATCCACTGCAAGTGCTATGATAGTTAGCCGGTAGGTGAGAAAACTTGGATTTCATGGTCGAGCGGCTGCTCAAAAGCCACACATCACGCCAGTAAATGCCAAACGACGCGTCGCTTGGTGTAAGGAGCCTAAACATTGGACGACTGAACAGTGGAAAAACGTTGTGTGGAGTGACGAATCACGGTACACAATGTGGTGATCCGATGGCAGTGTGTGGGTATGGCGAATGCCCGGTGAACGTCACCTGCCAGCGTGTGTAGTGCCGACAGTAAAATTCGGAGGCGGCGGTGTTATGGTGTGGTCCTGTATTTCATGGAGGCGGCTTGCACTCCTTGTTGTTTTGCGTGGAACTATCACAGTACACGCCTACATTAATATTTAATAACCTTCTTGCTTCCCACTGTTGAAGAGCAATTCAGGGATGGCGACTGCATCTTTCAACACGATCGAGCACCTGTTCATAATGCACGGCCTGTGATGGAGTGATTACAGGACAATAACATCCCTGTAATGGACTGGCCTACACAGAGTCCTGATCTGAATCCTATAGAACACCTTTTGGATGTTTTGGAACACCGACTTGGTGCCAGGCCTCACCAAGTGACATCGATACCTCTCCTCAGTGCAGCATCCATGAAGCATGGGCTGCCATTCCCCAAGAAACTTTCCAGCACCTGATTGAACGTATGCATGCGAGAGTGGAAGCTGTCACCAATGCTAAGGATGGGCCAACACCGTATTGAATCCTAGCATTACCGATGGTGGACGCCACGAAATTGTAAGTCATTTCCAGCCTGGTGTCAGGATACTTTTAGTACTTTTTGTAACTGATTTCTCTCCGTGAGTTAGTACTGACATCAAGGTGAAGAGAGAACGCTTACGAGAGGTAATGAAAAAGAAAGCCAAGGTGCCAATATGGGATCATGACGCGAAAGCGTGTTTTGCTATATTTGCAGTTGGCGACCTCGTTCTCGTTAAAGCGAACGAGAAATCAAGCGAGATAGATAATGAGATTTCAAAATTTAAATTCATTAGGAATTGACAATTTAATATTGTCATACCCCACACTAACGCTTACTGTTTAGCTATTCCTAATTCTGGCAAGCTGTTAGGTGTATGTTATATTGTTGACTTGTAGTAGTATCGTTAAGAACTGATTAATCTGAGGAAGAATTTCCAGTAAAGACTTAATTATTAGTGTAATATTCTAAATTTATTCCAAATTTATTTCTTGGACAAGACTATCATTAACGAATTAGCAAACGGTATAACGAGAAATTTAGCTTACAGAGTAGAAGTTTTAAAGCAACTAAAATGATAGAAAAGCCCAAGCCATGAACAATGAGTATAGATGACACTATAGTATAGGTATCATTTGTAGTTTTTAAATAATATGTTGTAAAAATTCTTTTGTACCATGTATTATATAATTGAATACTAATGCACTCAGACAATTTATAAGTTTCAGGACTGGGGATGCGTGTGAATAAGGACAGTGTTGAATTATCCACTGTGATACAAATGAAAGGACTCCTTGAGATTACTCAGGAGTGAGTTTTCAAAGCACTTAAGGCAGGTGGACGTTCTAGAATGTCACTGCATAAACAGAGAGAACAGGCGTGCCGCTGTGGCACACGCAACAATGCCATGTGCGGAATGAGCCGCTGCCGACTCTCAGATCGCTGCGGCGCCCTTAGTAATACACGTGTGAAACGTGGCGTGTTTTTCTTTTCAGCACAACCAGTGTAAAGCTTATTTGTCAACATTTCAATATTATCGGTACGCTTGCTTGAAACACACAAACTCTCATAATGAGAAATGGAATCTACACTCCTGGAAATTGAAATAAGAACACCGTGAATTCATTATCCTAGGAAGAGGAAACTTTATTGACACATTCCTGGGGTCAGATACATCACATGATCACACTGACAGAACCACAGGCACATAGACACAGGCAACAGAGCATGCACAATGTCGGCACTAGTACAGTGTATATCCACCTTTCGCAGCAATGCAGGCTGCTATTCTCCCATGGAGACGATCATAGAGATGCTGGATGTAGTCCTGTGGAACGGCTTGCCATGCCATTTCCACCTGGCGCCTCAGTTGGACCAGCGTTCGTGCTGGACGTGCAGACCGTGTGAGACGACGCTTCATCCAGTCCCAAACATGCTCAATGGGGGACAGATCCGGAGATCTTGGTGGCCAGGGTAGTTGACTTACACCTTGTAGAGCACGTTGGGTGGCACGGGATACATGAGGACGTGCATTGTCCTGTTGGAACAGCAAGTTCCCTTGCCGGTCTAGGAATGGTAGAACGATGGGTTCGATGACGGTTTGGATGTACCGTGCACTATTCAGTGTCCCCTCGACGATCACCAGAGGTGTACAGCCAGTGTAGGAGATCGCTCCCCACACCATGATGGCGGGTGTTGGCCCTATGTGCCTCGGTCGTATGCAGTCCTGATTGTGGCGCTCACCTGCACGGCGCCAAACACGCATACGAACATGATTGGCACCAAGGCAGAAGCGACTCTCATCGCTGAAGACGACACGTCTCCATTCGTCCCTCCATCTCCATTCACGCCTGTCGCGACACCACTGGAGGCGGGCTGCACGATGTTGGGGCGTGAGCGGAAGACGGCCTAACGGTGTGCGGGACCGTAGCCCAGCTTCATGGAGACGGTTGCGAATGGTCCTCGCCGATACCCCAGGAGCAACAGTGTCCCTAATTTGCTGGGAAGTGGCGGTGCGGTCCCTTAGGGCACTGCGTAGGATCCTACGGTCTTGGTGTGCATCCGTGCGTCGCTGCAGTCCGGTCACAGGTCGACGGGCACGTGCAATGTTTCATTTGTTTCGAAACAGTTACGTGTTTCAGTTTGCCCATCTCTATTCTGTAAGCTGTATTGAGCAGCAGCAACAACGGCAGCTCAGCACCATCTTCGGCTACATTCTTCTTCACAAGCACAGCTACCGCATCGTAAGTAAGACTGTTAAGTGAAAATGATAAACTTACGTTGGAATTGCCCAGCAACAGCTTCTCTCACAAGGTATGGATAGCTTGAATAACAACTTTCAATAGTTAAAAACTTGTAGCTGTGTTGTCATTGACCTCAGACATTATTAACAAGCAGGGTCTCTTTCCTTTCCATGCAGTTACCGAGTGTTGTAAGAATACAAAAATTGATTACATATTTATTGCGAATTTATGTGTTTGCTAATGACCAATTCCAGTCTAAATTTTCTGCTTCAGTAACTTCATTCTTGTACTGCATGAGAGAGGCTACTGAAAGTAAAGTAAAATGTCACTGGCAAAACAAATAACTGAAGATACAGCACAAATCAAGAGTGCACAATTTCATATATTTTGTATTTAGCTTAGAGAATTATATCTGCTGCCTTGATACGTATTTTATTGTTGTTATTTTAAAACTAAAGCCAATTGCTCATTTGCTTAAAGTAAATTCAGTTTATTCTTTCAATAAACAAAAGAAAATTGCTTGTCTTTTCCTAAATTTTGCATTACGTTACACTGGGATTACTAAAAGTAATTATTTTAAATAAAACAATTTAATTAAGGCCAGGCATTCATTTAACCAGTAACTTCATTTCATTTTACTTTCAAAATTTGGTATTTCAGAATAAGTAAATGCAGACTCAGTGCTTTCTGTTTCATTTATTTTGTCGTGAATTGTTGTGCTGTGGAAAAGCGTGACGATCTTCTGCCACGCCAGTGATTGCTTGCATAAATTTCTTTGTCATTACCTTTTTCATGATTCTGGAGATTCGTTGCCCCAGTGGGCCGACGACCGTTTAGTTATCCCAATTTTTCTAGCTAATCAGTGTTTTCTTTGTGTTATCAGTGATTTTTGTAGTAAGTATTACATGGTACCCTTTTCCCCCCAATGCATGTGCGATTGCACTATACTCCACCCATTTTTAAATTATCATCAGCATTTAGCTTGGACATCCCAGTGGGCATGATGTGAACCAATGTAGCATCCGATCATCTTCCTGATCGTTCTATGCACTCTTTCAGTTCTTCAATGAGCTTGTGGATGGATGGGACTCGTCCTTAACTTCCCGACATTCAATAACTTACACAATTCCTGGAAGAGATCTGACATGAAGTTCATTCCCTGATCTGTTACTATTGTTTCATGGACTCCAAACTTCAGTATCTAATTATTTTAAGTGCTTGTTCCACTGTTACTACCGGCTGGTTTGACATCGCAACTATTTCTATGTATCTTGAAAAATGATCTATGATTGTGAGTATATATTTATTCGCTGCAGGTGTTTTACTGAACGGCGGCCAGTGTGGCCGTGCGGTTCTAGGCGCTTCATTCCGGAACCGCGGGTTCGAATCCTGGCTCGGGCATGGATGTGTGTGATGTCCTTAGTTACGTTTAAGTAGTTCTAAGTTCTGGAGGACTGATGACCTCAGATGTTAAGTCCCTTAATGCCGAGAGCCATTTTTTTTACTGAATTGACTTGAAACATCAATCTCGGAAACCTCGAATGGCGCTAATGCTGCAGATAACCTCTGCAGCGGTACTCTTGTTCGATACAAATCCGTTCTCTGTGCGCACTACATGCAATTCTGCACATACTGGTCACGTCCGCCTGCCTATTCCTCCACCAATACCTTACTGCTACTCTTCTGTTGGTAGATCTGCAACCTCCATGACCC
Organism: Schistocerca gregaria; assembly: GCF_023897955.1. Lineage (NCBI taxonomy): Eukaryota > Metazoa > Arthropoda > Insecta > Orthoptera > Acrididae > Schistocerca > Schistocerca gregaria. The sequence goes on from NC_064922.1 coordinate 785,880,610, forward strand.
GCTAACATGTGATCATGAGCTTCTTGTAACACTCTATTTCTTCGTTTCGCTGATACCACGAACCACTGACCTGAATTGATTCCTCTGCAGAGCAACTCATTCTGCATACAAAACTGTGACTGCTTAAAATACTGCTTACATTTGTCATCTGCTCTCTGTACAGGTTTCTATTCCTTATGCCCATTAGCCCCAGTGTGTAATACGCTGCTTTTCTACTCAAGCCATCCACATTTATGTGCATCTTCCCAAGTTTATGTGTGAAATGGTTCAATTGGCTCTGAGCACTATGGGACTTAACCGCTATGGTCATCAGTCCCCTACAACTTAGAACTACTTAAACCTAACTAACCTAAGGACATCACACACACCCATGCCCGAGGCAGGATTTGAACCTGCGACCGTAGCGGTCACGCGGTTCTAGACTGTAGCGCCTAGAACCGCTTGGCCACCCCGGCCGACCGTTAATGTGTGACTTCGAAATAAAATTCACTGTCTTACTGCCTTTCGTGTTAATTTACTAGAAGGATCCTTTATCTCCAGAGACCATTTCAATGCCACATGATTTATTTTTACTTAAACTTTTTACTGTACAGATAACATTTGAAGTATGTGAGTCCATGAAGGAAGCTTAACATCTCTTTCCCAATTGTGGAATGATTTCTTTCTGCATAATTTATTTATCTTAATGCGTAAGCTATTGGATGTTCTACACCTTCTACCTCTTGTGACTACACACCCTAGCATGATTTGATGCATCACGTGATAAAACAAATTATCTATTAAAATCCGGAAATATCAGTATCGGACTCAATTTAAAGATTCTTTTAGCTGCTGCAAAGCATACTGGCTCTCTTCTGCTCACAAAAACTTAGTACCCTCTTTCAACAACTGTGTTTGGCAATATCTGCAAATCCATTTCCGAATTGGCGGTAGTAATTTGTGACCCCTAAGAATTATCACAGCTCTGTTACAGATTATGCTAAAGGAGATTCATGCACAGCTCTAATTAATATGTCTAATTAATCTGTCTTAACCCCATCTTTACTTATGATATGACCTAGGTATGTTACCTCTTCCATCACAAAATTACACTTTTCTCTACTCAATGTTACCTTCGCTGCTGTTAATATTAGGAATATTTCCCTTAACCGCTACAAATGTTGTTCCATATCATTCCCATAGACGATGATGTCATCGAAATACGCTGAATATTGCCACGGTTTTAAACCTCTGAGTACTCTGTCCAACAATCTCTGAAATGTTGCAGCTGCATATTTTAATCCGAATGGCATTCTTCTGAATTGGTAGTATCCACAGGGTGCCAAAATCGCTGTTTTTGTGACGATCCTGCAGTGCAACCTCTACCTGGTGACAAACACTCTTCAGATCCATTGCTGAAATATATTTGCATTAGTAGTGGGACAAAACAAGCATCACCCCAGTCTCCATTGTTGCCAGATGTATCCAAGACGACGGCGATGATGTCATCCAAGGTGTCGCCTGTAGACTTGACAACAGCACATGATGTCAGCCATGATTGCGGCAATGACATCATCCAAGATGGTGGATTTTGGTGGGAAATTTGAATTTGGCAGGAAAATAGGTTAATTGGGCTACCTCCCCTAGACTAACCACCCTCTCCTAGAAAATGGCGGGAAGATCAAAATCCATCAGGACAATGCAACACACCACAGCAACCTCTACTAACCTAAGAAAATGGCAGGAAAATAGGTCACTTGGTCTACTTCCAATAACCTAAGTCATTTGACCACCACCTTTTCCTAGGACCGTAGGAGAGTTTGAATTTTGGCAGTAAAGAAAGGTCACTTGGGCTACCTCCACTAACCTAAGAAAATGGTGGGAAAAAGGGCACTTTGACTACCTCCAATAACCTGTCATCTGACTCCCACCTCCTCCTAGGAACTGGCTGGAAAAGGGCTCAACATGTGCTCAACATAAATCTTTATTTTGCATTCACTGTTTATTTAAACAATAAGAGGCGGTACTGCCATCAAGTGTGTTCACCTTGAGGTCCGGAGTACAACTGACCTTGTACACAGTACTGCCATCCGTTCTGTGACATAATCCAATGTGGAGGGGAAAATGGCGGGAAACAGTGTGTTCACTAGGGAGTCTGGGCCTAGTACACAGTAGCACCACCAGAGAACGCTGTCGTCTATTCCATGTTGTAACCCAAGATGGCTGTCTGGAGGAGGAAATGATTCAGCCCGCAGTGAGCTGCTGGAGAGAGGAAGGTGTATACTTTATTTGTTTTGGAACAAATTATTTAGGGATGGATTTTAGATAGTATATCTATCACACTGACACAAAATACATGCCCTGACATATTTGGGATCACACCACGCAGCCTAAAGACCTGTAAACTGCTTGTAAATTACCCAAATAAAGCTCTGCAGACACTCAAACAACTCCTAAATTATCGAAATAATGCAGTACACAGCACACAAACATGCAAACACCTCCTAAATAATGTAGCACAATGATGTGCAAACACAAAATCAACTCGTAAACTGTCTGACTAATGTATAACACTGCCCGCAGACCCGCGCACACAGTAAGGCAACAGACACATAAACAATGTGCACAGGCACCACCTGCCACCCCCTGTCCACTAGATCGCACAGAGGGTTACCACAATGCTTCCAGAAGTTGGGATGCAGTGCCAGCCCGCACGAGGTGATGTGGCTGTCAGATGCCAAGCCATGGACAGGCGCCCATTATGTCCCTCAAGCATGAGGTGGCGGCATCCCTTTCATACCTGAGGTCTGTGAAATTCCTCTCGAAATACGCGATCACCTAGGCATCAATGCTGACGCGACAGGATGGGAGTGAAGACCTATTTGCAGAGCGCAGCTGCTCCAAGGACACGCGTGCGTCGACACTGCCACAAACCACCGCAGAACACAAGCTATCACGAGCCATCACTCTCAGGCTGCTGAAGACATCATGTCAAAGTCACCTCTACAGTTAAAGTTCTTCAAGTTTTATACTGACATCACGTTTATCATAATAAGCGCCAAATGATCATGTGGGCTGTGTGCACATGGATTCACCATTGCTTCTGAGATCCCTCTCTCTACCTGCATACCAGTGAAGAACTAACTGCCGAGCAACTCACCCTCACAGACGTTGCAGAAATCCGTTCCAGAATAGCACAGGGTGCACTGTTCCTCACGATCCTAGTGGGACATGCGTGATGCGCATACTGATGTCACAGATTGTGCAATAGAAATCTGTTTCACCAATTGCCATTCTAATGCAACATGAGTGACGTGTGACTGATGCATCGCTGTGCGTAGCTACATACAATCACAAGTGCATCTAGCAACATTCTCAATGATATACTGAAGTCACATGGCTCTCTAAAATAAGAACCAAGTATAACTGTCGGAAATTGTATAGTATACCAGAAATATTTAACATGTGGTTTAGTAGGAGCTTTCGTGATGTCTCGGCTTGTATGCACGGAAATTCTTGCCCTCACAGAACCTGTTTACGAAAATAGCACAGAATTATGTCGAATGCATTATTCCTCTCAATCCTAACGTGGCACCCCATCCATCATGTCTTACCCTTCCTGCTTTCAAGAAGCACAAGCGCTCTCACCGCTATGTAGGCTCTCCTATATCCCAGCACAAAGGATGTCTTGTTAATGAATTGAACATTATAATTGGCTCTTATCGAATTTACCCACCGAATTACTGATACAGCAACTGTGGAAGCACCGTCTGCCTTTTTTTTCTTTCTGCAGATGAGACTTTCAGCTTCAAAAAAACTATTTTATACAGGTCGCCATATTGCATTGACAATTAAACCTTGCAATGTGCCCCTACATATCGTCAAATACGTAAAGACTCTTACTCAATTACACTGCTATGCAAATGAGGACAGGAGCTTGAATATTAGAGTGTGAAACCAATCTCCAACCAAGCAATATATCACCGTTTACTGTGTCGATTTAGTAAACATGCACCACTCAAAATCACCCCCTGTACATCATTTGTACATATACTGCAAAGACAGACAGCATAAGCACATGCATTACTAGATATTTCCCGTGAGGTCTGGCGATCATTCAACGCATGACCAGAACACCCTCAGTGGATCGGGAAAGAAAGGACACTGTCAGAACTGTTGTGCAAAGACCGACTCGTTTTGCCTTCGGTTCAAACGCATTACTGTTTCTGGTCCAGACCTGCTTGCTTGCTCGCTTTTCTACACACACCTCCAGACACTGGGATTACAAGAACACATGTATTTTCACATGGTTTGCCATAATGTTATACTATTTTCGCTGTACATCTCGATATCAAGCAAACAGCAGTATCCTACCAATCACTTGCGCAGCATAGTTCCAAAGATATAGACTGGAAATTATTTCTCTAGAAACCTCAGATTTTAGCTGGGTGGAGAGTGCTATAAACGATAGAGTAACTAGAAACTTACCCCATCCGCAAAGACCTTTATGTGAAAATAATCGACAAAAGAAAAATAGAGTAATCTGATATTTCCACTCACTAATACCAGTGTCAGAGATTCCAAATCATCCCTATAATTTACAAAGTCAATTATCGTGTCTCTCATGTCTAGAGAACCAGCAAACGTGTCTTCCACCTGCTAGATGTGTACATGTGTACACCACAATTGATGTTCTCTCAACTAAATAAAGACGCGAAATATGAAGAAGCAGTCAACTGAACAATTTACGTGGATGGGAATAATGGCCCAGTGCAAACATACATCCATACTGAATCTTCTCAAATTACCCAATCATGAAAGTTGTCCAACAGATACTAAGTATTAGTACGCTATTCAACCGTCTAGAGGACTACATGGTTAAGTCAGCTACATTCCTACACTCCAACAGGTCTTTCCATTCAGACAGCTCCTGCTGCTAGTGGGAAATGTGAATCACTCCCGTCACCAGCGCTGCATGCCAAGTACACATAGGCAGAATCATCCAAGAAAACTGGTCACATATATGTTTATCATTGTAATTACAATTAAATGTTACGATCACAATCTCAATTGAACGACATTCGACAGTGAGCGAAGTATCGGGACTACACACTGCTGATGGCTGTGGCTCTGGAAATAGAAATATTTGTACCATTCTTATGACCTGACATACTCTTCCATTTGCTGTCACAGTATTCCACGTCAAATACATACCTTCCTTTGCACACGTCTTGAACACAAACATATACTTTATAAGCCTGATGCCCAAGGCAAACCTATCACACATCCCCTACTACTAAGTATAATACCTCGTCAATAACTGATTACCGGTGATACGAAATAATACTGACCGAAAACCAACCATTTGTGGGAATGTTTCATACGTTTTTCTTGCAAGTGGTACCACTGTGTCTTAGAAAGAGAGGCGTAGTCGTCTTAGGAAACCGTCATATGTTAAAAAACACAACCATTTTATAATCACAAGCAGTCTTGGTTCTACAGGTGCACACAAGTATCCATGTTAAATGCCATACTGGCTTCATAAATCGAGGTTTGGCATTACCTCCGAATGAATTGCTTCTTCCAGACAAATACCAAGATGGTGATCATAGCAGTGTATATTATCAGATCAGCAGTCTGGTTACGCGTAGCCCACGATGCAACCTCGTGATAAAATCTCTGAATTTTGAAAGTGATTCAGCTAAGGATCGTGGAATGAAACTGGTACTTGCAACTCTCTCACGCCACTAGATATTTCTCCAGTATTTGTAACGTATTCTGTCTCAATTCCATGTCAGAGGTTCAGTGATATACCCACTGAGTTATAGGTGATGACTGACTTAGGAGGATCACATACAGTAGTAGATGTTGTGCTGATTGACATCGTAAGAGATATACACTACCTTCTCAGATCTCTAGTGTCACCCTATCCGCTAGAAATGATGTCTATGATTTGGAATCAAGTGTCTCCACTCAATCACATACCTGCGTTGGATCCTATTGAGAAGTGTTTTAGTGATTACAGTCACTAGTGAATCTCGAAACAAGTCACCTCTCTCGAACGTATCTGCTACAGTAACATTCCAGCCTCGTTTTAGGTAGTACCTATGCATCATGCAACATCCCTCTCAGATTATGCACTACCATCCCTGCAGCTTTGCGCATGTGATCGTTTCAATGCAAGTCGGAACTGAGTAGAAGTAGGAGGAAACTATATCTACAACCTTCCGCACCCTGTGTACAAACAGGCTAAGCTGTGTTACTGCGACAGGTCTGTGTTTTAACCATTTGATGGAAACAGTAACTGAGAGAAGGATGAGAATTTTTGCTGCTGTACTGTGGTGCAAACTATATACAAGTAGCACAGATCCCCATCCATTCACATCTATCTCCCTAACATGCTACCTTCGTTATTCTGAACCATCCGTCAGAGAAAAATTACAAACTATAAAAGCTCAACTAACTTTATCTAGTAGAGAACAACATAAGATTTTTACCACATCTTTCTCCTCCCATATATCGAAAACAAATACCGCATGCATGGAGGCATCAAGCACATGTGACGATCCTATTAAATATGCAGGTATCGATCAACTACACAGACCAGTTTAAAGTTTTACCACCTGTACTGTAGAAGGATGGTCTCATACAGCGGACTATACTATAAGTCGCAAGAGACGCCCCCTATGGCCCTGACTCTTTGTTTGAAACATTGTTTGTTTTTTCTGCTCTAACATGCTTTGTACACTGCCAAACATTTTGTTTTTTTTTTGCGATGACTTCGAGGTTTGTGTCCAGTTCTAAACTGACATTATTCTGATCCATGGCCTCTAACAGACAACAATGACATCACCCGAAAGTACGGTTACCCAAACATTGCACTGTGACGCGATTGACCTCATTCAAGATGGCTTCTGTGATGTCAGCTGATGACGTGAGTACTGTTACCCAAGATGGGTGCAAAGTACCACAACCCCCTGCCAAGCCCCACTGGCGGGAAGTATTAATTTTGGAGGGAAGATAGGTCAATTTTTGTTACCTCTAGATGTCGCACAATGTAAACCGTAATGTTACTGCTGTTGCCATAACACACCGCACACACTGGACAATTTTAAATTAAAGTCGTTTACAACATAAGACAATTGGAAGAGTTTGGTGGCGTTGGTGTGGTTTTCCAAACTACATTTAAACTCATCTGTCACATTGACAGAATAGCTGATTGCTCTGCGTTCCATTTCGATTGATTCCTCAGATTACAGTCATGTACGCGATCACTGTTTCAGTGCTAGCCATTCCCAGAAGGTGTTACCCCTCCACAAAACTCTTTTTCCTATTCAAACAAGCATTGTCAGTCAATCATTATATGGTATCTGACAGCATGCCAGTGGATGAATGGGATGGAAAGGTACCCCTGATGTACTGAGATAATAAGCGTTGCAGTTGATTGTGTGAACAATTTTACCATTTTTACAGTAATTTCAACACTGACCAATGATGTGGCAGCATGTTTGACAATTTCAGAACCATAGCTAAACGACCCCTTCCCCACTTTGTGAATAGCCTTGCGAATGTAGATAGATGACTGTGCAGAACATTTATGCATTGTTAATTCTCGAACACACTGTAACCTCCCCCTCACTTATCAACCTTAATGACAGTGAAAAATTAAACCGCATGTACCTAATGGAAATTTGGGAAAAGCAATCCTCACCGAAGTTAATTTGTCGGTAAAGAGGGAGGAAGGGTTACATACATCTAAATGAAAGGAAAAATGCAAATGAAAATGGTGTAAATTAATTTGGAAAAAGATTAAAGTTAATAAAGAAAGTAAATGTGCTGTCGTTACGTTAATAATTAGCTGTCGTTAATTAGATATTTGAGATTTGGGAAAATTACGGTCGCCAGTCCTATGGAACAACTATTACAATAACTGAAAAAGAAAGGTTAATACACATATAATTAGCACTAAAAGCGTGGCAACTGAAGGTTGACAAACTGAATGTTTGTCAGAAATAATAGATTGCGCTACACTCTGACTTAATTTAGCAAAAGAATTAATAAAACCGGAAAATGGAAAGTTAATTTAGTGACTGAATTTAATAGTAAACTTTGTTCCTGAAGCACTACGAAATTCAATAAAATAAGGTTAGTCTTGGGCTACCTCAACAATCATCTCAATAGCAACTTGAATCTACGCAATTTAGAAATAATAGATTTAACTTTGAACTTGAATTAAATGATTTTGAACAATTAACAATAGTAAAATTTAGCACGTACGAAGCTGAGCTGCAGTCACACGTAAGCTAAAATAGGGTAACAAAACTCGCACTCTTAATTTGTGCTTGTGTAACCTAAATATAGTTCTGTTTGGTTATTGTTGCCAGCTATGAATACTTTAACTCTACTTTGAAATTAAAGCAGTGAAATGGAATTATTCTACTTTAATGCTGGCGTTTGAATTTCAATGACACTCGGGTTCATTTCGGAAAAGGAAGGGACCCTGCTTGGTAATGCAATTGGGACAATGGCCGGCCGCTGTGGCCGAGCGGTTCTAGGGGCTGTAATCTGGAACCGCACGACCGCTACGGTCGCAGGTTCGAATCCTGCCTCGGGCATGGATGTGTGGGATGTCCTTAGGTTAATTAGGTTTAAGGAGTTCTAAGTTGTGGGGACTGATGACCTCAGATGTTAAATCCCATAGTGCCCAGAGCCATTTTAACCATTTTTTGAACTGGGACAATGAGCAACAAAGGTTCATACTAAGTTGCTGTATTTTAGTGATGCAAACGGAACAGTTTGAAAAGCTGAGGTCTGCACATACAGTTCTAAAGCTTTACGTGCTTTCAGCCTTCCTTGTTGGTTGATTGAAGGTTTGAAGTCGTCGATCGAGGAGGTGGCGACAGTCACTTATTGCCGGGCGTCGCTGTTGCAGAAGCTGGATGTTGACGCACCTTCTTCTCGACACGGTCACCAGGCGAAACGGGCTCTTGATGTGTGCCAGCTAATTTTTCCGGTCCGCGACACTGTGCCAGAAACTATCCTAGCAACTCGAGCGCAATTACATGCTGCCAAACCCCAAAAGCGCTGCAACTCGTGGGAACGTCACTCAACACACCTGCTCCACCAACCTAGTCCAGCCAGACTCTGCTCTGCCCGCGCTCCACGCGACAGGGTTCACACTACCCAAGATCCTAAACACTTTGGTTCTCCTCACGACCTATCGATGTACTCGTTCGATAGCATAGTTTGCCCTAGGCAAGACCCAGCGTAAAAATACCAATAATATTTACAAAACAAAACAATTATACATCGATATATATATATATATATATATATATATATATATATATATATATATATATATATATATTGTAAAATAATTAGAATATATAAAGACTCAGAAATGTCATATCTTCAGGTAGCAAAATAAGGAATAAATTTATAGTACAATAGATTGAAATAGGAGGATATGCATTTCCAGCGTTACAACATCCATCATCAAAGAATGTCAGACAGCACTCTACATATTTCTAACACATCGAGTACAGTGCTTAATTTACGATCCATCTCTATGCTGTTGGGAGTCACAGAGCACTCTCGCAGTCTTAGGGTAAAATCAGAGACTGAAAGATCCACCTCACACTGTCATGGACCAATCCACCCTGCAGCACTGTTACCGATTTAATCTACAATCGGCCAGAAGTAGAAAGTTACATTCCATGAGTCGTAAATGAATGGTGCATGCCGACTCCTCACCCATCCAAGTGCACAAGATTTCTCAAGATGCACCTACGTCGGGGACGTTAGCACTCCTTATCGATGTATAGTAACAGATTTGAAAGTGTTTGATGTAATAGCAGATAGTGAAGAAGAAAAAGAAACAGATGATTTTTATGCACAATGGAGCTCCAGACGGATAGAGTTCGAAGCATTTTTACATAAATCAACCAAGAGTCTAGGATCAGTACCTGGAAGGTATTGGTAACAGAGAACATAAACACAAGCACTCCTAAGGCTACAACGTTCTGCACTTAAAACGGGCTATGATGTTAGATTTCTTGCGTTTCCGACTTATGAGTCGTATGGAATGTAGCGCTCTTAATATTTCATTGTATGAAATATATGTCAAACACAAAATATACATCCTTCTTCCCAGTCCCTCTACAATAAAGTATGTTATCGAACCATAAAACTAAAAAACTACTTCCTTAAAACATTGCCTCTATGTGATACGAGCACAATATAGTTTTCCAGAGATGTATAGCATCCAATGTTCATATGCGATCACGCTTCAGAAATAATACTATGGCTGCATGAGCCCTATATAAAATTATCGTTAGTAATGAGGAATACTTGTTACAAGAAAAAAGATAAACGCATAGCAGGAGCGTCCAACATGTGTAGATTACAAGTCATTCCGCCACTAACTCTGTAAACAGCACATCTGTGAGGCAAATGTATACATGGGGATTGTAGTGTCTCACAAGCACCTGTCGCTACCTTGGTGATGAAACTGAAGTCTCGAATTTACACCCAAGATGCGTCAGGGGGATGGAGTACGTCGCGTAAATCATAGTTCATTTAGAGGAATGTCTCACGTTTAATCGCACTTGAGATGGAATCCTGTGATGACCGACAGTTTTACCGTTAACGATCGCAAGTAGACAGTGCTTTAAATCACATATAGAACATGTGGCTGTAAATGAGTCATACCGCCTATGTCACTTGACTGATGCTTCCTGACATAACAGTGGAAAAATTAACCTACAGCAACTTCTCCCTTCTAGAAAGCATCATCAGTCTACCATTTATTTGTACATCGTTACAGCTCCATCTCAACCAATCACCCCATCCACTCTGTTATCCTTTAACGCAGATGCATGTAAGTTTAGAGGCGGAGGGTTCTCTGTCTTCCTGAAAAGCGTCAAATACGGTAGTCAACTCGCGTGTATCACTGGTACTTCAATAGACATACAATATAATGCTGCCTAGACGGAAAAAAATTGACTGCTTTCATGATTCCCTTCGCTTCCATGTCGACTTTTTCTCGGGTTCCTCTTGGTGCCACATACTTGTTCCCATGTATAAATTGCTCTGCGCCAACGAGAAGATACGCAAAGACTTCCTCAATTTCCCTGCATTTTGGTGTATGTTCGATCAATATACCTATTCTCCCATCATTTTTCGCAATTCTCTCGATTTTATGTCAGTTGCATCCATGCGATCTTGACAAAACCTCTCGTTCTGTATTCTAAAATTGCTTGTAAATATAGTACATCTGCCAACACCTAGCCCAAATGCATTGATTGGAAGGCATAGTGTAGCACTATACTCGATTATATCCAATCACCTACACATTTGGAAAGCGTTTGCTCTGTTTTCTGTATGTTTGTGTATACATATGAGTCACAGAAGGCTCCCAGGAACCTGTCTCCCCCCCCCCCCCCTCCCTGGTGGATCAAACTTTGAACATAGAGCATGTGCTCGGACGTAACGCGTGATTGGTCCACCTGCAAGCCCTATCCCAGATGTTAAGTGTGATGGATCTGCCTCCGAACATATATATATATATATATATATATATATATATATATATATATATATATATATAGTGCACAGCAGATCCACACTCGAACACTAACTAATATATTTTTGATCTGCATCCCAACACCGCTTTCAAACTCTATCCGATGCATGGCATATTGTGTACGCGCACCCCAACATCACTGTAGATATAACGCATGGCATATCCACACTCGAACGCTAACTCGGCTCTACTGCCGATGCTGGGAGCCTTCTGCGACACATGCATATACACAGACATACAGAAAACAGAGCAATCGCTCTCCAAATGTTGAGGTGGCTGGATGCAGTCATGTACAGTGCTATACTACACCTCCTGATCAGTGCATTTTGGCAAGGTGTTGGCAGCTGTACTACATTTACAAGCAATTTTAGAACACAGAACGAGAGGTTATGTCATGATTGCATGGATGCAACTGACATGAAATGGAGAGAATTGCGAAAAATGACGGGGTAATAAATATAAATTGACCGAATATACATCAAAATGCGTGGAAATTGTCTGAGCACTTGCATATCTTCTGACTGGTGCAGAGCAGTTTGTACATGGGAGCAAGTATGCAGCACCAAGAGGAATCGAAGTAAACGTCGACATCGAAGGGAAGGGAATCAGGGAAGCAGTCATTTTTTTTTCAATCTAGGCAGCATTATACTGTATGTCTATCGAGGAACCAGTGATACACACGAGTTGGTTACTGTATTTGACGCTTTTCAGGAAGACAAAGAACCATCCGCCTCTAAACTTACATGCACCTGGGTTAAAGGATGACAGAGAGTGGATGGGGTGATTCATTGAGCAGGAACTGTAACGATGTACGATTTAATGGTAGACTGATGATGCATTATAGAGGCGGAGAAGTTGCTGTGGGTCAACTTTTCCATTGTTCTGTCAGGATGCATTAGTTGGGTGACATAGCCTGCGTTCGACTCGTATACAGCCAAGTGCTCTGTATGTGATTTAAAGCACTGTCTACTTACAATCGTTAACCGTAAACCTGTTGGTCATCAAAGGACTTCTAATCTCAAGTGTGATGAAACGTGGCACATTCCTCTAAACGAACTATGATTTAAGAGATGTACTTCATCCCCTGGCGCATCTGGGGTATAAATTCGAGACTTCAGCTTCATAACTAAGTTAGCGATAGGTGTTTGTGAGACACTGCCATCCCCCTGTATACATTTGCCTCACAGATGTGTTTTCTTTTCTCCACTAGCACACTTTGTACACTGCCAAACATTTTGTTTTTCTGCCATGACTTCGAGGTCTGAGTCAGGTTCTAAACTGTCATTAAGACGACCCGATCCGCGGCCTCTCGCAAATAACAAGAACATCACCCCAGAGTACCGTTATCAAAGACGCACTGTGACGCAATTGACGTCATTCAAGATGGTTGCTGTGACGTCATCTGATGACGCGATTGACGTCATTCATTAAGACTTCCTAATCCATGGCCTTTCGCAGGCAACATAAACATCACCCCAAAGTACCATTATCCAAGACATCGCACTGTGACGCGACTGACGACATTCAAGATAGCTGCCGTGACATCAGCTGACGGCCCGACTGACGTCTTTCAAGATGGCTCCTGTGATGTAGCTGATGATGCGAGTACCTTTACCCACCTGGCTACAAAGTGCCACAACCCCCTGCCAAGCCCCCCTGGTGGGAAGTTTTAATTTTGGAGGGAACATCGGTCTATTGGGTTACCTCTAGACGTCGCACGGTGTAAACCGTATTGATACTGCTGGTACCATAACACACTGCACACACTGGATGATTTTAAATAAGAGTCATTTACAGCATAAAAAATTGGAAGAGTTTTGTGGTTTTGGCGTGGGTTTCCAAACTTCACTTAAACTCATCTGTCACGTTGACCGAATAGCTGATTGCTCTGCATTCCATTTCGACTGTTTCCACATATTGCATTACTGTTTTGGTGATAGCCATCACCAGAAGGTGTCACCCCTCCACAAAACTCTTTTTCCAACTCAAACGAGCATTGTCAGTCAATCATTATATGGTAAAAAACAGCGTGCCAGTAGATGGAGAGGATGGAAAAGACACTGCCGATATATTGAGACAGAGAATGGACGGGGTGATCGATTGAGATAGAGCGGTAACGAGGAACGATTTAATGGTTGACTGATTTATTCTAGAGAAGGAGAAGTTGCTACAGGTCAGTTTTTTCCAGTGTTCTGCCTGGATGCACCAGTCACGTGACATAGACTGCTTTCTACTCGTGTACAGCCGTTTGATCTGTATGAGTTTTAAAGCACTGTCTACTTGCGATTGTTAACGGTAAAGCTGTCGATCATCAGAGGACTTCCATATCATGTGTGATGAAACTAAACACATTCCTCTAAACGAACTTTGACTCATGTGATGTATTCCATCCCCCACATCGCATCTGGGGTGTAAAATCGAGACTTCAGCGTCATAACTAAGTTAGCCATAGGAGCGTGTGAGGCGTTGTAATCACCGTGTACACATTTCACCGACAGATGTGCTATTTACAGAGTTAGTGATGGAATGACTTGTAATTTTCAGATATCGCACGCTGCTGCTATGCGTTTATTTGTTTCCTTGTAGGATGTATAACCCGCTACTAACGATAATTTTATATTGGTCTGATGGAGTCATTTATGAACGGTGTTCGGATGTGAACAGTGGACACTATACGTCTCCGGAAAGCTATATTGCGCTCATGTCACGCACAGCAAGTGTTTTACGGTTCGATATCATAGTTTTTAATAGAGAAAGCGGGAAGGAGGATGTATGTCATGCGCTTGAAATATATTTCTCACAAAGGAATATTAACAACGCTACATCCCATACATCTGATAGGTTGGAAACGCAGGTGATCTAATATTATAGGTCCGTTTTAAGTGCTGAACGCTGTAGCCTTAGAAGTGCGTTGTGTTTAAGTTCCCTCTTACCAATACCTTCCAGGTACCGATCCTAGACTCTAGAACAGTACTTTAGAGTTGATAGCTTGGTTTATTTACGTAAAATTGCGTTGAACTCCATCCGTTACGAGCTTCATTGCTTATAAAAATAATTCATTTCTTGTTCTTCTTAACTGTCGCTATTAAATAAGGGCACTTTGAAATCTATTATTATATATCGATAAGGAGTGCTAAGTTTCTCGACACGGACGCATATCGAGATGGGTGAGGACTCGGGAAGTTCGATTCATTAATGAGAGGTGGAGTGTAGCGGTCTTCTACTGCTCGGTTGCAGATTAATTCGCCAACGGTGTTGTATGGCGGGTTAGTCAATGACAATGTGAGGAGGGTCTTTAACTCTCTAATTTTACCCTGAGACATCGAGAATGCTCTGTGACTCCTATGCGCAAAGAGATAGATCGTAAATTAAAAACTATGCTCGAGGTGATAGAAGTATGTGGAGTGCTGTCTGGTACATTTTGATGATTTATGTGTTCGAGAATTACCACTGGATGGATGTACTGCACAGTCATCTATCCATGTTTGCACTGATGCTCGCAAAGTGGGGAAGGGCTGGTTTAGCTATGATACCGTAATTGGGGAAACGTGCTGTCACATCACTGGCTGGTGTTGAAGTTACTGTAAATGGTTTGCGCTATCAACTGTGATGATTATTATTAGAGTACACCCATGTTATCTTTTCCATCCCATCTGTGCACCGGTTACCACATAATGATTCACTGATACGCTTGTTTGAGTTGGGGAAAAAGTTTTGATGGATGGATAGCAACTACTGGGGTGGATAGCGCCGAAACACTGATCGCGTACATGAGTGCAATATGAGGAATCAGTCGAAAGGGAATGCAGAGTGATCAGCTATTTTGTCAGTTTGAGAGATGAAGTCTAAATGTAGAGCTCGTGAATCACTTTCGGACTGTAGTTTGGAGACCTATGCCAACGCGGCAAAACTCTTCCACTTTGCTTATATTTTAATTGTCTTTTATTTAAATTAAACCCATGTGTTGCGTGTTATGCTATCAGCCGTAAGAATATGATTTAGACCATGCAGCGTCTAGTTTCCTGTGAAATGCCATGGATCAGAACTTCTTAACATCAGTTTATAACCTGACACTTGCCTCGAAGTCGTGGCAGAAAAATGAAATGTTTGGCATTATACAAAAGCGTGATGGAAAACAGTTTCTGAACCAGGGCCAGAGGGAGCGTCTCTTGCGACTTAGTATAGTCTGTGGCATAGGATCATTCGCTTTGAGTATAGGTGATCAAAGTTTAAACTGGCCTCTGCGGTGTTTGTATATTTAATAGGTGGCAGTAGCAGTAGTAGTTTGAGCTGTAAATTCGGTGAGGAGACTTGGTAAACAGTTAGGAATTCTTGGATTCCTGCACGCTGCGGTATTCTGGGGGAGCATTGCGAAATCTCTTTCCCCGCGCTGGAGCCCCGCCTCAGCTTTCCGTAATTGTGTCAGCATTGGTGCCTAGGTGACTTCTAAATCAGTTGAGCTTTGATAGTTCTCATTTTTTTCTCTGTTTGGGGGTAGACAATAACGATGATAACATGTTGGGCTGATTAATTTGAATGGACGCGGGTCTGTAGTACTTGTATGTAGTTTGGAGATTTACCACATTGCGCACATTTCCATGGAATGGTCAAAACATGCTCCTATCGCACTAACTCAGGTCGCTCTGTTTCTACACAGGTTGCAGAAGGTGGTGGGTATGGTTTTCTTCGACTTCTGCTCAGTTCCGATTTAAAATGGAAAGAGCACATGCTAGAAGCTGTAGAAATGGGCGCAGCTGGAGCATGTGCAAGGACTAGCTAAAACGAGGTTGTAATTTTACTGTAGCAGAGAGGTTCGAGGAAGATGAGTCGTTGCGAGATATGAGAGTACCAGAAATATGATTGAGTAGTGGTTGTAATGATTAGAGGAATTATCAATAGGATCCAACGCAGGTATGTGCTTGAATGGAACGAGCTTTTTTCAAATCCCAGCCATCATTTGTAGCGGATAGTGTACACTAGACATCTGAGAATCTAGTGCACTTTTTCTTACTTCAGTCGTTACATCATATACTACTACTGTCTGTGTTCCTTCTCAGTCATCTCTTATAACTCACTGGGTAAATCGTGGAACCCTTGATACGGTCTCGAGAAAGAATGCGCTACAAATACTATAAAATTATCGGTTTGAGGGAGTGACAAATACCGGTTACGGACCTCTTTCCTTAGCAGAATCACTTTCAAAATGCGGTAATTTTATAACTATGTTGCATCGTGGTCTGATAATAGACATTCCAAAGACCACCGTCACAGTATTTCTCCGGAAAAAAGGACCTCGTTCAGAGCTAATGTCGTACCTTGATTTGTAAAGCGGATATAGCTTTTAAGGATAATTGTGTGAGCTTGAAGAACCAAGACCGCTTGTGACAGTAACATGCAGTAGTTGTTGAGAGCGAGCCTTTTTTTTTTTTTTTTTTTTTTTTTTTTGACATCTGGCCGATTAAGTCTCTCTGTCTAGGAACGGTGGTGGGACTCGCAAGAAAAAACCTAAGAGACATGTCCACGCATGGTTGATTTTGGGTCAGTATTATTTCGTATCGTAGGCAATCAGCTACTGACGAAGTATTATAGTTAGTTATAGTAGGGAATACGTGTTATGTTCACATTTGAGCATTAGGTTTATAAAGTATGTGTTTATGGGAAGGAAATGACTATGTTCAGTCCTAAGGAGGGTATGGATTTGACTTGGAGTACTGTGACAGCAAAAGGGAAGAGTATGTCAAGTCATAAGAAAGGTAGTGATATTTCTAATTCCAGAGCCACTGCCGACAGCAGGAAGTATTTCCGATACTTGTCTCATTGTCTACGGCCGTTCAATGAGAGCGCGATCGTAACATTTAATTGTAAGTATAATGATAA
Organism: Schistocerca gregaria; assembly: GCF_023897955.1. Taxonomy (NCBI): domain Eukaryota; kingdom Metazoa; phylum Arthropoda; class Insecta; order Orthoptera; family Acrididae; genus Schistocerca; species Schistocerca gregaria. The sequence goes on from NC_064922.1 coordinate 785,898,053, forward strand.
AATATGTATGTGACCGGTTTTCTAGAATGATTCCGTGCATGCATGGCCTGTGGTGGGAATGATTCACGTTTCCCGTTAACGGCAGTGGCGGTCCATATGCAGAGGAGTTGGAGTGTAGGAATGTATGTGAGTTAACTTACCCGTCCTCTAGAGGACGGAATAGCAAACTAATACGTGTTGGATGGCTTTCGTGAGCATGTGGAAATATGAGAAGATGGTGCGTTTGCGCTGGACCGTTGTTTCTTCTTATGTAAATTGTTCTGTTGACTGCTTCTGCACATTTCGCGCGTTTATTTAGTTGAAAGATGATCGATTGTGGTGTGTGGAAGACAGGATTGCATGTTGTCTAGATATGGGAAAGACCTTTGTTGGCTTGTAAATTATAGCGATGATTTGCAATCTGTTATATGGCCGACTTCGGTATTCGAGAGTGGAAATATCACTTTCTTCTATTTGTTTCTAGTTACTGAGCGGTTTACAGCACGCTCCACCTAGCTAAAGTTTCGCGTCTGTAGAGAAAATATTTACAGTGTGTATCTTGGGAATTATGTTGCGCTAGCGACCAGTAGGGTGGTGCCTCTTGCTTGTTATCGAGAAGTACCACGAAAATGATATAATATTATGGTGAAAATAGGTGTGTTCTTGTAATCCCCAAGTCTGGAGATAGGTGTAGAAAAGCAGGCAAGCAGGGAAGCAGGTTCGGATTAGAAACAGTAACGCATTTGTATCGAGGGGGCCTGTCTTTGCACATCAGTTCTGGGAGCGACTTCAGTCCGCTGAGGGATTTCTGATGTAAAGGGGGTGATTTTGTATGGCATAAGATATGAATTCTACGTTTACTAAATCGACACGATATGTGTTGATATATTGCTGAGTTGGAGATCGGTTTCATGCACTAATATTCAATCTCGTAGGCCCTGTGGGAGGACAGTGTAATATAGTAGGTGTCTTTCCATATTTGACGATATGTATGGCACTTTGTGAAGTTTAGTTGTCGGTGGAATATAGCGATTAGTGTAAAATATTTTATTGGCTCTGAATGTCACGTCGGTAGAAAGAAAAGAAAAGGTGGCCGGTGCTTCCCTAGGACTGAGGAGAATCGTGACATAAAGTCGGTGTGAGTGTAGGCATAAAATAATTTTTTCAGGTGCTGTAAAGATATAAAAGATAACTGCACTGTTTGTGTAAAATGTGTATATATATTGTATTGTAAAGTTACTGTGGTTTATGTTGTGTAGTATACACTCCTGGAAATTGAAATAAGAACACCGTGAATTCATTGTCCCAGGAAGGGGAAACTTTATTGACACATTCCTGGGGTCAGATACATCACATGATCACACTGACAGAACCACAGGCACATAGACACAGGCAACAGAGCATGCACAATGTCGGCACTAGTACAGTGTATATCCACCTTTCGCAGCAATGCAGGCTGCTATTCTCCCATGGAGACGATCGTAGAGATGCTGGATGTAGTCCTGTGGAACGGCTTGCCATGCCATTTCCACCTGGCGCCTCAGTTGGACCAGCGTTCGTGCTGGACGTGCAGACCGCGTGAGACGACGCTTCATCCAATCCCAAACATGCTCAATAGGGGACAGATCCGGAGATCTTGCTGGCCTGGGTAGTTGACTTACACGTTCTAGAGCACGTTGGGCGGCACAGGATACATGCGGACGTGCATTGTCCTGTTGGAACAGCAAGTTCCCTTGCCGGTCTGGGAATGGTAGAACGATGGGTTCGATGACGGTTTGGATGTACCGTGCACTATTCAGTGTCCCCTCGACGATCACCAGAGGTGTACGGCCAGTGTAGGAGATCGCTCCCCATACCATGATGACGGGTGTTGGCCCTGTGTGCCTTGGTCGTATGCAGTCCTGATTGCACCTGCACGGCGTCAAACACGCATACGACCATGATTGGCACCAAGGCAGAAGCGACTCTCATCGCTGAAGACGACACGTCTCCATTCGTCCCTCCATTCACGCCTGTCGCGACACCACTGGAGGCGGGCTGCACGATGTTGGGGCGTGAGCGGAAGACGGCCTAACGGTGTGCGGGACCGTAGCCCAGCTTCATGGAGACGGTTGCGAATGGTCCTCGCCGATACCCCAGGAGCAACAGTGTCCCTAATTTGCTGGGAAGTGGCGGTGCGGTCCCCTACGGCACTGCGTAGGATCCTAAGGTCTTGGCGAGCATCGTGCGTCGCTGCGGTCCGGTCCCAGGTCGACGGGCACGTGCACCTTCCGCCGACCACTGGCGACAACATCGATGTACTGTGGAGACCTCACGCCTCACGTGTTGAGCAATTCGGCGGTACGTCCATCCGGCCTCCCGCATGCCCACTATACGCCCTCGCTCAAAGTCCGTCAACTGCACATACGGTTCACGTCCATGCTGTCGCGGCATGCTACCAGTGTCAAAGACTGCGATGGAGCTCCGTATGCCACGGCAAACTGGCTGACACTGACGGCGGCAGTGCACAAATGCTGCGCAGCTAGCGCCGTTCGACGGCCAACACCGCGGTTCCTGGTGTGTCCGCTGTGCCGTGCGTGTGATCATTGCTTGTACAACCCTCTCGCAGTGTCCGGAGCAAGTATGGTGGGTCTGACACACCGGTGTCAATGTGTTCTTTTTTCCATTTCCAGGAGTGTATATTGTAAAGTTGGTATGGTTTATCTTATGGCATGACTAGAGAGGATGACAGTAAGTCCTACCATAGGAGTATTTCGGTATTTGACGATATGTACGGTAGTTTTTATGATTTAATTGTCAGTGCAATATGGCGATCTGTGTAAAATAACCTCTCAAAGTCTCGTCTGCAGAAGGAGAAAAGGTGGACAGTGCTTCGATATCGGCGATATCAGTAATTCGATGGGTAAATTCGATAAGAGCCAGTCATAATGATCGATTGATTCACATCCTTTGTGCTGGGATATAGGAGCCTCCACATAGCGGAGGGGACGTTTGTGTGTGATGAAAACGGTAAGGGTTTACACGTGATGGACTGGGTTCCACGTTAGGTTCGCGAGGAAGACTGAATTCGATATTATTCTGCGCTATTTTCATAAAGAGGTTCTGTGAGGACAAGAATTTGCTTGCATACAAGCTGAGACATGAAGAAAGCGAGCATTAACTATTTCTGGGACAGTATACAATTGCCGAGAGGTCGACTTGACTATAATTTTTTACAAAGCCATGTGACGTAAGAATAACATTGATAACGTTTCAGATGCCGAGTCACCACGTATACGTTTCCCGGGTACGCACGGCTGAACGCAGCTCATATGTTCCATTAGGGGGAACTTTCACCTGGGTCAGGCGTCAGCTCGTGACTGTGCGCGTCGTGGGGGCGTCTTCACTGGTGTAAAGGTGAACACGTATTTGGGTAGGAATTTGTCAGGTGTCAAGTATGAAATGGATGTCGCCACCTCGCGCTTGAGGGTAGCTGTGTGTGGTTTGACAGCTGACGGACACGTCACTTGGTGGGGGTTACCGCTAACCTCCTGTGCGCTCTTCTGGACAGGGGGTGGCGGAGGGTGCTTGCACACATTGATTGCATTTATTTGGCAAGCGGGTCTGTAGGCTGTGCTATGCATTATTTGGACAGTTTACGACTACTGAGCATGTCTAGACATCACTGTGCTGCATTATTTAGGAACAGTTTGCAGGTATGTACTGAAATTATTTGGGAAAATTAGGAGTTGTTTGCGTGTCTGCAGACTGTGTATTGCGACCCCGAGCACATAAGGGCAAGTGTTTTGTGTTACTGTGATTATTATGTTACATCGCTAAATAAAATGTTCCAAAATAAATAGAGAGCACTGCTTCCTTACTCTCACCCAGCAGCCCAGTGCAGTCTGAGTCATTTTAGAACCATTTTCCCCCAACAGACCACCATTTGGGACTAGGTCACAGGAGGGATGACAGTACCCTCTGATGGCCAAAATGTGTACTAGGTCAGTTGGAGTCTAGATCCTGTGGTAGAGTCATTGCTTTCAAAATAAAAACTTATGTCCATCATAGACAAAGTCGTTTTCCCGCGATTTACCCCCACCATCTTTGATGATGTCAGGCACTGCGCACATTAGCGCATGTTAGTACAGTTTAGTACACGTTAGTGTACGTTAGCCTGACAACATGAGTTTGAAAGGGGATGTGACGTTCGACTGAGGATCGTGTTGGAGAGTTTAAGTATTTACTTCCAAGTCCAGGTGAGCGTAGCACTATCGAAAATTAATTCCATGTCTATGGTAGCGCTCTCTGGTGGTGTCAATATGTATTAGACCTCATGGTGAACACACTGTTCGTCGCCATCTTGGATTACGTCACGGATGAGTGCGCCCTCTGGTGGTGGCGATGTGTACTAAATCAGTTTGAGTCCAGACCTCGTGGCGAACACAGCTGCAAGAAATTATTTAAATAAAGACTTAAGTCCAAGTCCTTTTCCCACGAATTCCTAGGGGGAGATAGCCCAAGTGACCTTTCTTTCCTACAATTTTCTTAGGTGCGATGCATTGTCCTGTTGGAATTTCAACTTCTTGCCATTTTTCTAGGGGAGTGGAGAGGGTTAGGTTAGTGGAGGTAGCCCAATTGACCTATCTTCCCACCAAAATACGCCATCTTGAATGACGTCATTACAGCCATCTTGGATGACGTGATGTGCTGTTGCAAAGTCTACATGGCGCCTTCTTGGATGATGTCATTGCAGCCACCTTGGAAACATCTGGCAACAATGTATGTGGGGTAGCGCCTGCTTTGTCCCCCTACTGCTTGGTGATTGTCTGTGGCTAAAACCCCTCGTGTCCCATTCTTCTTCCTCCATCATATCCATATTAGCAATTAAGAACCCTCTTTGTTAATCCTTTTGTCCTTGGTGCTAAAATTATCTATGAAAACAGGTACCTTGTTTTCTCCCTTTATTTCTTGTATGCATACAATGCAGCGACCCACCTGATTTAATAATTTACTCTCTTTTAACAGTTCCATCACACACAAAATTCCTACCAGCAAACCAGACTCAACACTGACCCAGCGTGATTTCCCAATACCCTCAGGTACACAGTCATGTGAACAAGTCTTAGTGTGGTTGCTCATGGTTTAATTCGTTAGTTTTTCATAACAGACTTCCCTCAGAACATCACTACATGAGCAATGGCTGGACCTAACTGAAACATTTTTCTGTCAAGTTCCACCCTGTGTTGCTGAAGGTCGACAATGGCACGCTGTTGGTACAAAAAATCTAATCCTAGAATCATGTCGAATCCCTCACTCACGTGGGGTCAATCTCTACACATTTTTTAAAAATTGAACTGTATCCAGGAAAAAGTCTATGTCCATGTATTCTAATAGTGTGACAACTTTATCCCCTGTTCCATGCAGTCTGTCCTGTGCTGGGTCCCACTGCTTCACCAGATAACAACTGGCGACCTACACATGCGCACCTGTGTCCAATAATACCCTGCAACCCTTTTTCCTACTATTCCTCTTATCGCACACTCCACCTCTGCATATGGTTTTGCAGCATCCAGCAGTACTGGTAATGACCATATACGGACCTGGGGTCCCCCTTGGCGTTTAACATCTTATTCTTCCCCAGTCCTCTGCTTCGAACACTATTAAATTCTCCTACTTTATTCACGTCGCCCTGAGACTGGTAACATTTCCTCCTTACATGCCCATTTGACCACACATGAAAAATTTTATAGTAGCTCCAAACACTGTCCGTTTACTCTGCATTTCAGCCAATAAATCGATCTCCTCACACTCTATTGCTAACCTCACTGCTGTGCACAAATCTGTCAGACACCTGCCTCTAAAACTCTTGCCATTTCCACATGCAGCCCTCTTCAAAAAGCATCGAGCGCCCTCTGCTCAGCTTCTTGCAAAATAATTTCATTGCCTGCAGCATCCAGTCCTAATTGATATGTACATCTATTAATTTTCCTTATCCTACCCGCAAATTGTTCCACAGTATCGATATTTATTCTAGTTATTATCCCTAATTGTTTCCTATAGTGTTTGGCACTATTTCGTTTTGTATATCTCTGAATTAACGCTTGTTTAAATTATTCGAATGTTGTGGCTCTCTTAAGAGCTTCTGTCTACCCTGCACAAGTTTTAGATTCCCCTGTTAGACTCAATTTTGCCTCACTCAATAATTTCTTAGCAGATCAACCTTGCATCTCAGCCAGATTTCCAAGGTCTCCCACAAAGGTCTGCACATTCTCAGTTGCCTTAGCAGAAAAACGCATAATTAAATTTGCAACTGCCAAATCTGCACCCTATTGTGATTCTCGCGTCCGTCGGCCGTCGTAATTTAATTTATTATTTACTACAGAAATTGATTGGTAATGTTGATGGTTGCCGACTTACGTGGTGGGCCTTAATCAAAATGATATTTCATTCAATTTTGATTTTCAATTAAATGCTTTTGTGAAGTTCTCTTTTTTAACAATATTAATCTTCAGTGGAATTAGACTCGCTGAGTCTTAAAACATGAGTATATAAGTTTAACAATGGAATAAACTTTTCATATTAATTTCTTCGGCTAGTCAGCTCACATTAAAGCAAAAAATCTTTAGTTATTAATTACAGTTGCGGCCCACACACGCGCGTGAGTATTACTTCTTACCTCCGTTAACCATTGCATTGCACTAGTCCTAGCTCTGGCTCTCGGCTGTTCTACTGAAATAAAGAATCTTAAAGCTACGTATTTTCTGCAATGTCGGGCGGTTGTGGGGAGAAATGTATATTATGTTAATAACGGGCGAGTTTAGCGCTTCCGCTAAATTTTATAAGTTAATATCGCCTCGAAATGGCATCGTTGGCTGCATCGGCCGCTGCGATTGTTGCACTGAAAATTACTCAAATGCAGGCTAATTCAAGGAAGGCGGACATGAAATCGGGATCACTTCTTACAAATTAAAAGTAAACAACAATATCAAATAAATGTACTATCTGCTTAATTAGTACAAATATGCTTACATTTGCTAGCACTCGCAAGATGTTCGTCTACACTCAACCAAGACAAGACAAGAAGTAAGGACGACTAAAAATATAACAAAAGAGCATATCTTGTCGCCTCCTTACATCATTTTGTTATATTTATTTGCCCTCGAAACTTACACAGAGAAATTATTATAATACGGATACATGAGAAAAATGTATATTATTCAATTTTTAAATGTCTCTTCTTTATAAATACTGTTTTTTTAAGTCTTTTCTTATTATTTCTCTGGGGACGCTATATAACCCAAGCAGTTCTGTATTATCTGTTGTTAATTGTGCTACCTTTTCCAACAGTATGCGTGCTGCTTCTGACTCAAAGATTTCAGCTCTGGTTATGTCGAAGCTCTGCCCTTGACAACACTCATTTTGAGAACTAACACTCATAAGACAAGAAAACAAATAACATTAACTTATTTCTAAAATATAAATTATAGAGTGCTGCAGTCAGTCGTTCTTTTTTGGATTGTATTACGCAAATCCAGATTTCGGCTAGTGGCTAGCCATTCTCAATGCACTATTTTCTGTTCTCAATTCATATAAGTCCCTGTTGTTCGGGCGTTCACAGTTCTTTCATTCAAAGAACTGTGACTGATGCCCGAAAGCAGGGACTTAAATGCACTGAGAATAGAAAATAGTGCCTTGAGAATGGCTATCTACTAGTCGAAATAAGGATTTACGTAATAAAACCTAAAAAAAAGACCACTGATTGCTGCACTCTGTAATTTATACGACACATAACAGTCGCTAAGTGCACTCACTTTCCCAGTGGAAGGTAACCTGATTGATTCTTACATCTAATCATGAGCCGTCTCGACTCCCAGCATTGCCTAGCCATATGCCCCTGAGGATTACATGTATAACATATTAGTGGAACTGATTCTCAACATGATGCTGAGTGGCCCTCAAAGTTACACTCTGCACATCTAACAGCCATTAACCAATCGTGACTTCTAAAACTAGACGAATGCACTGGTTCTCTACTCGCAATAAAATCTACTTTACAAAATGCACAACCACCAGACCTTTGCTCATGACCCAAATACAATCAAAAACTTTTGGATTCACTGTACCGTATGCCATAGGTTCAGACATTGCTCTAAGAAGGCGACATGAGTGATCTGACACCGGTGTTAGATGACCCTTTGATTGTCACCTGTGGAGAGCGAAATGAGATGTCAGGAAGGCAGTACATTCGTTTAATTGACTTTGTTGTTCTGGTCCTTGGTCATAGTACATCATGAACAGCTTGATGGATACGTCTGTGGCCTCTCATGCGAAACAGTAGACATCCAGCATTGCAGACACTGCAAAGAGCAGGGCCAAACGTGGAGTCACTCTAATGCTGCTATCAGTGACGTCTCCAGCTGTGACAATGACGACAGCATGGCAGCACAGCTGACAATACTGCGGGGGCACCAGTGACCTCCTTCCAGTGAGCGGATGGCTCTCTGCTATGCCGGTGGCTCTCTCATGACTCAGGGCAGACTGCCCTGTCCCATCATCAAGTAGCAGACTCCTTACTGCATTCTGGGATGTTGCTCTAGGTGTCGCATATTCGTGGAGTAGGCTGTGATACTGAGGCGAGAATATTTTAGTACATGAATGGCTGAGTACTTAACACTCAAGACTATGTTTGTTAAGGGCTTAAGGCACATACTCTAAGCACTTCCATGGAGCCAAGTGAGGGAAGCTTCTGTCCTTTCAGCATTGGCTCCTGCTAAACCACTCCCAGCTGGCTCTGCTTTGGAATGCCTGTCAGCCATCTTTTGCTTTGCAACACATAAAACTCTCGCCAGCCAGTGGCTGCCTCCCTTCCAACTCACTTCTGCTCTGGCATACTTTTGACTGAATACAGTTGATATATTACACTACAGTTCTTTGTTGTTTCTGTTCTTCCTCCTCTACTACTCTACATAGTCACTGGCATCGACGGCTAGATGGAAACGCAGATTTAAATAAGGCTGGTGCAAAATTTTAAAATTAGCCAGACCATTGAATCAAATGGTTTTGGGCCTTCCAGTGTCCATAACCACACACTGCTTTACTTGCACAACTTCATTAAATGTGAATTGTTGAAGGTCTGATTGGGAATGAATTTTCAATAAAATTCCCATATCCTAGATAGGGATCATAGTTGTTTCTTGTCTTTCGGAGGTGTTGCATCTTCAATAGCTCATATATTTTCTGGATCTAGCTCAGTACAATCGTGTGGTAAGCAGTGTCCCAAAAACTTGACCTTTTCCTTTAAAAACTCAGGTTTCACAATTTTCACTGTATTTTCTGCAGTTTTCTAGAACTTCAGCTACATTGGAACATTGCTGATGGGTTTCTAAACCAGCGGGTGTCAATAGCCAGAAATAGTAAGACTGGCCAGCATACTTTACTTGTAGGTAATAACTCCAGTCGGTGCACACCAATAACAACAACATGTTGGCCTGCAGAAGGCTTGTCTGGAACTCGTGGTATTGGCATCACCACCCACAGCCAGTGCGTTACCACTAGTGGTGCTATAGTTGCTGGACTATTTTCTCTACCCCAGTCACATGTTCATCTGGGAAATGAGATAATAACCATCCAACCAACGAGTACATAAGTGACCACCAGGTACATAGTTCACCAATTCCAGCAGACTCTCCAGTCCCAGATGATCAACACACCTGCAAGTTCGGCGAACAGCCAGGAAGTTTCCTGTATCAGGCCATCGCTCATCATCGACTATTGCTTTGTTGGACTCTGCTGTCAAGGGAAAGTAAACTTCATAGTTGGACTTAAGAATCAGTGAGAAACTTCTAGTCGGTTAGAGTCAGAAATTAACTTTCTGTTGGACTTAGTCTGTCAGAGATACTTAAGTATTCTTATGGGACTTAAACAAATAAGTGAGTTTTTCTATTCAGCTGTTGGACTCTGAGTTAGTTTATCTCATGTGGGAGTCATTCTCAGTTGCGTGTATTTGCATCCTAACTAACTGTAGTTTTGTTTCATAACAGTCACATAATAGAAATGTTTCTTTATACATTGTTCCCCAGCAATATCAGTTATCATCTTTGGTCACAACATAAGTGGCGATGAGAGTGTTGAAAGCTTCGTGATATTGTCCAGCCATGATTGTCATAATTGTATGCTGTCTCATTGCAGTATGGCCTCTACGACTGGAGACATAACAGCTTCTTAAGTGCTCTTACTACAACAGAACATTCAGCAGACCCAAGAACTGTTACTAGAGAAGCTGGCCTGCATCAAAGCAGCGCCAGGAGGAATTTTCAATCACATTTCCCAGATCGACGCCATGGTAAAAGAAGGTGCAGCCAATTCCACTTTTCTTCTCAACTTCTGATAATAAAATGGAGCTGTGTATGAACTATATTGCCAGACTGGAGCAACACAGCACAACTAGTGACACTCACGAAAAAGATTTCTTACTTACATAGTCAGAGTGTGAAGTGTAGAGTCTTCTCCAGCAACTTGATCCACAGGTGAGACCTAGTGAACTAACGCATATGCAACTTCAGTATGAACTTTTGGAGTACTTTGACTCACACATCCCTGTAGCAGCTGCGAGACAAATGTTTCAGTTATAACAAGAAAAACGGACAATTTATCATGAGTGGATCATAAAACCAGGGGTTATCTTGGAATGGCAAATTCCAGTGTCTTAGCGCCAACTGTAAATAGTGACATGCAAACTCCTTGGTGCACAACATGATTTTAGTCCATTCACCAGATGAGAGTCTCAGGAATGACCTGCTGAAGTTAAATTTCCCCTCCGTAGCTGCTTGTTTGCCACTAATCAGAGAATTTGAACAAACTTTGATATCATTGGCAGCATTGCAGAATCACTTGACAGTCTTTTGGATTCGTTAACAACGCTGTATTCCAACCTGCTCATGTCACCATGAGGTTGTTGATACTCTGGACGCTACCATCTAACTGCTGGACGTGACAGGTTTCCAGACTCCCAGGCGGTTGTGCTCTTCTTTGAATTGTTTTATCCCTCAGCAGCATCAGCAGTGTTATTTTTGAAAGGCCAAGTGTATTCTGTACCACAAATCAGGCCACAAGGCCGAAGTTTCTAATTTGTCTGGTGGATGAAAGTAGATGGCAAGCATCTTTTCTGACTATGATTCTAACAGCAAGTGGGAACTGCTGGTTTTGAGTCCTGATGTTCGTCATGTATGTTTAGTTCTACCCTGTTTTACATGTCTGTATCTTCTTCAACAGTTCTCAGACTGCAAATATACAGGCTGTTATGTTCAATGTAACTTCAACTTTACCATAAAAATTGACCAGCTACAATAATGATGACATTGCAGTCTATGGCCAAATCTTGCCTACCATCCAGTACAAGAAATCAGCTCTCACTGTCAGACTTTTGGTGGTCAAGTTGCCAGGTGCCACCAATATTTTAGGTCTCGACCTCTTCTCCAAGCTAGGCCTGGAGGTACACAATTCAACTAAGCTCATGTGGGCTTCCCTGCCCAGAATATACCTGCAAGCCCTCTTACAAAAATATGTTACCATCTTCAGCGGAAAGATGACATATTTCTGAATCTATGAAGCCCACACTACATTGAAACGATGACAATATCTAAATCTTGTCCAGGATAAATTACGTTTGGAACTACAAATGTTGCATGTGAGGGTGTATTCACTTCAGTCACCAGCAACTTGGCCGCATCAGTTGTATTGATGGAAAAACTGAATGGTTCCCTTTGGGTCTATGAGGATTTGAAGTCCACGATGAATGTCCAAATAGTTGTAGATACTTACACAATCCCCTTTGTGGAGGCAATCATGGCAAAGCTGGCTGGCGGCACCATTTCTGCAATAATACACCTTTGGGAAGTCAGTTACAGTTGTCTTGGATAATTAGGCAAAACGCTTGTAGATGATAAACATACCTTTAAGCTTATTTCGATAAACCAGTTACCTTTCGGAATTTCTAGAGCACTGGTCATTTTTCAGTGTCATCTGGAGCAATTAACAATAGGCATTCCAGGCATGACCAATTATTTGTATGACGTTATCATCATGGGGACTGCCTCACTGGATCTGCTGCACAACCTAGAAAACTCTTTCGGGTCCTTGAGAAGGTTAACTTAAAGTGTTACAACGACAATGTGTTTTTTTGTCAGTCAGGTGGAATACTTAGAACATATATTTAGTGCTACAGGTGTTCATCCTATGTTAAGGCATGATGAGGCCATCTGCAATCTACCAGTTATTACAGATGCCAAATAGATCAAGCCAGTTCTCTGCCAAATTTTATTCCACATGCAGCGGCCATTGCAGAGCCCTTGCACCGTCTTTTGTGCAAGAATGTCAAGTGGCACTGGCCACCCACCTCCCAAGAAGCCTTTCTTGAAATAAACATTCACCCACTAAGCCCATCTGCTTAATTGTATATGATTCTCAGAAGTGAATCATACTGCCTGCAAATGCCTTGGATTATAAGCTGTTGGCACTCATCGCCTCTAGGGTCAATGACACGAAATGTTCCATCTCTTTGGCTTCCAAGATGCTTACCACAGCTCAATGTAACCATAGACAAATCGAGAAGGAAGCTCTGGCTATCATGTTTGCTCTTAACGAATTCCATGACTGCATCTATGGCCAAAGTTTTCTCCTCTTAACTAATCACAAGTCAGTTCTCTCTCTCTTCCACATGGGTGCTAGCATTCTTCCAAGGATTGTGCAGTACCTGCGAAGTTGGGCCATGTTCATCTCTATGTACAGTAATGACATTCAGTAACTTACCTGCACTTGAGATGCGAATGCTGACATTCGCTCTTGCCCTCCACTGGGATAGGACTTCTTCTTGCCGTAGTGGTTTCTGCAGCTTCCTTACCTTCTCTTTCCTGTTTGCAGATGTGACCTCCTCCTCTTTCATGCTGTCCCTCAAGTGGTCGGATTAATCTGAACCTTATTGCCTCGTTTCTCACGATTTCTTCTGTTTACATCCATCTGTTCTCCTTCGTTTTCTTCACATATATTGTTGTCTAAAGCCCCAGTATTTAGTGAATTCTCATCCCACGAATTTATATTTGAGTTGCCATACTGGTCTGACTCCAGAAGATTTATTAGTCCTACCTGTGCAGCTATCACTGCGTCTTTGCCTGCCCTATGCCTTATCTTGCTACTTGTGATACCACCCCTGTTGCTTACATTGTCGCTGTATCTCTCACTCCACTCGTCATTTACAGCTGTCTCTTTACATGTTTGTAAATAACTTCTCCTTCCCCTTTGCTTGGCATCCGGTCTGTATTGGTCCATTGAATTTTACTATTGCTGTATTCTTCACAGCTGATACCAATTGTTGGTCCTGGCTGTCATTTCACGAGTGTGCGAACCTTCACATAAGCTTTATTTACTTTTTCTGGTTATTTTTATTTTGGTTTCTCGTCCTACCTTCTCCTTATTTTGGTCTTCTATTGTTCTCTTTATGATCTGGTGTTCCCTGGCCACCTCTGTCATGGCCTTGATGGTCACTGTTACCACTGTTTCTCTTTGAGTCATTCATGTAGTTCATGTGTGGTTCAGGTACTCTGTTTTTGCTGAAGTTGTATTCTGCCCTCCACTAGCCTCATTGAACTGTCCACATTACTCAACGACTTCCCCTCTATGAATAATTATACGACTTAGGCATTTTTCTCCACAACTGCGAAACTTTCAGTTCATCTTTCGAAAACATATCTGTCTGATGTAACTTGTTGAGAATTCTCTAATAACAGGCTAAAATATTGCCATGATATGAGCTGTGCACCACATACACGCTCTGACTACATTTGCCTGGAATTCATGTGATCAAAATTTCTGAGTAAACTTCTGGAGAAACTCTTCGAATGTTTGACGTTGATTTTGCGTTTTATCGATTGCTCATTATCTTCCTCCAACAAATAGCAATCTGCCTTATTTTCTTCATTTTGCTCTAGTGTGCCAGTATGTTCCTTTGTAGTTGTCGAAGTAAGTCCATAAGATTACTAAGTTTTGCCTTTTACATTGCCACTTAAAAGTTTTCGTGTGGTACCCCCCACATGATAACACTCCTTGAACCTTTCTGTAATTGTTGATCCAACTTTTTTCCTTGTTCCGCCGCTGCAATTTCTTCTTGTTGTTTTTATGCTTTGGCCCTGGTGCCTGGTGTCTTCTTGCTTTTCTTTCCCCCCACTTAACCTCTTCAAATATCTTTATTTTCACCTAATCTGTGATGCCTGTGATTCTTTTCTTAACAGCTTGTTCAATTTCTTGTTGTCACCCCAGACTTTATGTCTCTAATTTTTAAGTTCATTTTTCATTGCCACTTCCATTTCTTCAATAGACCACTCAAATTAGTCTGAAGCAATATGATTTTATGTATGAGTTTGCTTTCTCCTGTTCGCATTTTGGTTATATCATTTTCTACCTTATATAGTTGTTTTGATCTGCTTTCATTCCATTTTTCGCTTGTTCTTACTTGTTTCTATTCTATTTTCTATCTAGCTTGTTTTTTTTTCACTTTTGTCGTAATAATGAGTTGTGAGGAGATAGATTGTGACACGAATTGCTGGCCAGATAGTAGAGGAATTTCTGTGGGTGAGACAAAGATAGCAGTGCATTCTGAGTCATGATGTGACGTAGACATATTGGCGTATCAGGCTTTGTGAATTAAATATAGTCGCTGTCAACTATCTCGACTGCTTTATTGGGACTTTCCCTGACACTCAGTAGGGAAATGTTTCCATAGTGTTGACGCTGCACCAACTACGAAAAGTGCAAGATTTTGTGTGAATCGTTTTAATGCACGTTAACAATCTGGCCATCTGTTGTTGTCAGTGCAGCCCTGGCGTCTGACAGAAAATTTCTGACTGTTTCAGAAACGATGACATACTTCTGTGAAGATTTCATATGGCATCAATATGCTGTAGTGTTTACAGAACATAAATTACTTGGCAAAGCCATACAACATCCGTTGAAGGGTATCAGGCCATGATGCTACCGATCCTGGACCTTACTGCCCAGTAAATTATGGATATCTGCCACCTGCATGGCACTGACACTCTCATCATCAACCAGTTATCATGAATCAGTTACATCTCAATCCAATGGGATGATGAGAAGCCGGCCGCGGTGGCCGAGCGGTTCTAGGCGCTTCAGTCCGGAACCAAGCGACTGCTATGGTCGCAGGTTCGAATCCTGCCTCGGGCATGGATGTTTGTGATGTCCTTAGGTTAGTTAGGTTTAAGTAGTTATAAGTTCTAGGGAACTGATGACCTTAGGTGTTAAGTCCCATAGTGCTCAGAGCCATTTGAACCATTTGAGAAACTGGCCACCAACCAGTGCAATGATGCAAGTACTACAGTACTGACGTGCAATGACGCTACCAGGTTATGAACTGAAGCAAACACTGTTCTGGGGACTGAAATGCCACTATTCAGTGATGTCTCTCCTAATAGGATTTGGCCGTTGGTGCCAGAAAGAGTGAGTTCAGCAGTTTTTGAACAAATGCACAGCCTGTCTCAACTGAGCATCAGACCCAGTAGTCTGCTTCATTACAGAATGGTTTGTGTAGCTTAACATCAAGCGAGACTGCCTCATCGGAGCACAGGCATGCATACCATGCCAACATAGTAAAGTTGCACCACCACAATTAGCTCGTTTTGAAATTACATAAGGTCACTTGTGCCATGTACACAGCGTTCTCATCATCCATCTGCTGGAGTCAGAGGGATTCAAGTCTCTACTGTCAATAACAGACAGAGCATGCCATTATGTGGAATTTGTCCCCTCGAGGGCAAGATAGCAAAGTCCACTGCCTGTGCCTTTGTAGAAACCTGGAGAGAGCATTTTGGAATATCAGACATAGTAACGACAAACCAAGCCCGCCATTTCGAGTCAGCACTATTAGACACACTGTGTAACCTCTGTGGAATCAAATGCAACTGTACTACAGCCTATCACCCCCGGAGTAATGGGTTGGTCAAGCAGTGCCATAGGGCTCTCAAAACTGCCCTTATGTGCCACGAGAGGTGTGGACTGAACCATTTCTATGGTTACTACTCATTATCTGAACTGCCTTCGGGGAGAATCTGCAAGCGTCCCTTGTTGAGATACTATACGGCAAATCATTGAAGCTTCCTGCTGATTTCATTCTACCCACGTAAGACCCTGAGTAAATGGACCTGCACGCACAGGCATTGTGGATAAAGGACCGCATTAGACATATCAATGTGCCACCTCCTGCTTTGCACTCAGTGTGCAAGGTCTCCATGCACAAAGCACTCTCAAAGCGAAAATACGTCATACTACAGGATGACATAGTCCGGCCAGCGCTGAATCTACCACACACGATACCTTTCAAAGTTCTTATGCGTTTTACATTGTGATTGGTGACAAATGAACGAGACTTTCGATTAATCGCTTAAAATCATCATGGGTTCCTGGGAGAACATCGTCCTAAACGTCATGAACAACAACAGCTACGACCGGCCTCTATCCACCCCCAATGCAGCACATCCTGTTATCATTTGGATCGATCTCAGATACCTCAGCCCAGACGACATTACTGTCAAATTCGTCGATAACGACTTGTGCCTCACTATCTGCAACATCGACAGTCTGATACAGCATGCTGCCATAATCTGAGGGCTTGGTCATAGTACACACTACTCAGCAACATCAACTATGCCTCCATATCATCCTGCCTTCAATAGCTGGCACCCTCACTATCGCCTGCCTGGGGCTGCTACCAACAATCACCACCTACACTCCCACAACATGCTGGGGCAGATCCAGCTGCAGAGGCAACCCCACTGCCACTGCTCCCTTCATCCCCAGCCAAACCACTAGAGTCCTGGTATGATCGCATCAGGAGCCTTCTGTGCCACCTGCTACTCTACCCACTGTACAGTGCCAGCACCACACATGACACAACTATGAGAAATGGTCCAACTGTGTTCTGTGTTGCAGCCAGCCACGACACAGTCAGGTGATGACGCCATTCACATCTATTCTTCAACATTCTGCTCTGTGAGGTGGGTGTGCTTCGTGGGGATATCGTTAGTAACAAGCATTTCTGACCAGAGAGAAGAGGCCAAGTCAAATACAGCAATGTGTTCTGAGTCATAGTGCAATGTAGACGCGCTGATGTATTGCAGTATGTGAATAAAGTGTAATCGTTATTAACTATTTTGGCTCTATTATTGGGATGTTCCCTGTCGCCCAGTAGGGAAATACTGCCACAGAGTAATTGACTAAACCCAACAGTAGCATTTAGCTCTCCACTGAACCTGCAGTATTTGTTATTGATGATTCGATTTCTTATTCAGTTGTTTCACCAGCCCCCTCATCCTCTTGCACAGAGCTACCTCTTACCTCCTACTCTGTTGTTTCTCGTACTGATGCCATTATAATTTTCTTTAATTTAGCCTGTGGACTGGTAATCATAAATTTCCACCGAGTCCGTGTCTCTTACCTGAAGATTGTTGAAGTGGACTAATCAGCAGCTGTTTGTATTATAATAACAGTGTTCTGTCCCAGAGGTCAGATAAAACTGTGAAGATACACTATATGATCATAAGTATCCGGACACCCCAAAAACATACGTTTTTCATATTAGGTGCATTGTGCTGCTACCTAGTGCCAGGTACTCGATATCAGCGAGCTCAGTAGTCATTAGACATCGTGAGAGAACAGAATGAGGCGCACTGCGGAACTCACGGAATTCGAACATGGTCGGGTGATTGGGTGTCACTTGTATCATACGTCTGTACACGAGATTTCCACACTACTAAACATCACTAGGTTCAAAAATGGTTCAAATGGCTCTGAGCACTATGGGACTTAACATCTATGGTCATCAGTCCCCTAGAACTGAGAACTACTTAAACCTAACTAACCTAAGGACATCACACAACACCCAGTCATCACGAGGCAGAGAAAATCCCTGACCCCGCCGGGAATCGAACCCGGGAACCCGGGCGCGGGAAGCGTGTACGCTACCGCACGACCACGAGCTGCGGACTAAACATCCCTAGGTCCACTGTTTCCAATGTGATAGTGAATTGTAAACGTGAAGCGACACGTACAGCACAAAAGCATATTGGTCGACCTCGCCTGTTGGCTGGCAAAGAACGCCAGCCATTGAAGAGGGTCGTAATGTGTAATAGAGACATCTATCTAAACCATCACACAGGAATTCCAAACTTCATCAGGATCCACTGCAAGTACTATGACAGTTAGGTGGAAGGTGAGAAATCTTGGATTTCATGCTCGAGCAGCTCCTCATAAGCCACACATCACGCCAGTGAATGCCAAACGACGCCTCGCTTAGTGTAAGGAGCGTAAACATTGGACGACTGAACAGTGGAAAAACGTTGTGTGGAATGACGAATCATGGTACACAATGTGGCGATCCGATGGAAGGGTGTGGGTATGGCGAATGCCCGGTGATCATTATCTGCCAGTGTGTGTAGTGCCAACAGTAAAATTCGGAGGCGGTGGTGAGATGGTGTGGCCGTGTTTTTCATGGAGGGGGCTTGCACCCCTTGTTATTTTGGATGACACAATCTCAGCATAGACCTACATTGATGTTGTAAGTATCTTCTTGCTTCCCACTGTTGAAGAGCAATTTGGGGATGGCGACTGAGTCTTGCAACACTATCGAACACTTGTTCATAATTCACGGCCTGTGTCGGAATGGTTACACGACAATAACATCCCCGAATCAAATGGAACACCTTTTGGATCTTTTGGAACACCGACTTTGTTCCAAGCCTCACCAAAGTGACATCGATACCTCTCCTCAGTGCAGCACTTCATGAAGAATGGGCTGCCATTCCCCATGAAGCCTTCCAGCACCCGATTTAACGTATACCTGCGAGAGTGGAAGCTAAGAGAGGGCCAACACCATATTGAATTCCAGCATTACCGATGGATGACGCTACGAACTCGTTAAGTCATTTTCAGCCAGGTATCCGTATACTTCTGATCACTTAGTGTATTTTATGATGAACGGTTCTCGCTACTCATCTGAACATCTACAAAATATAGCTACCAAATTCCTCGGGGCCATCTAAACGATCCCAACATACACTGCTAAATAAAAATTTTCTGTTATTGCACTGCCGCATGCTCTTCACATTGAAAATGCTAGTATGGACACATACCATACAACAAAAACATACATATAGAATAAAGAATTACAGTATTACTAAGTGACTATCATGAAACAGAGTACCAGTTGCAGGTTGCCTATTTAGCATCTCCCAGGCCCAACAAACATATGATATACGATATTTTACTTAATTATTGACCGATTTTGAAATGCTGTTGGCTTCCAGGGCCAACAAATATTATATTTTCATATGTCCTGTAATTATTCATCGAATTTAAAATTCTGTTAAAATCTACTCATTAATGGTCCTTTATCCTCAATCAGCCCATAAAATGAACGATTTCTGTGTTTTTCCCAAAAAAATAATGAAGTGATCAGTGTAAATCTTTTTGTGCATTATTTATTGATTCTTGGATAATATTTTTTGATTTTTAAAAAAGATTCGTCATCGAGCCCTCCATCTGAGGACTTAAAGTTGCTCTGTCCAAAAAGAGGTGTGTCCAGAACACAAGTCCTGCAGTCTGCAAATCTTATCTGAAATCAAAAACCAAACAATTTTCTTAGTTTAGGGTACTGAACATGGAGTTTTTTAAGACTGAAAAAAATATAAAATGGTTGCATGTGAAACAAAGATCTAGTTTTTCTGCATATTTTTGGTCATGGTTTTTGCAATAACTAATGACTAAACGAGAATAAAAAGTTAGCCTATTACTTCTTGCAGATATTTCTGAGGAGTAATTCAACCAAATTGCTGAAATATGTCTTTGGTAGCGTACCCACAGTTTATTCTGCCAGCACAAAATACACTATCTCTAAGGGTTGACAGGCTTTTTCTATTTTCACTATATCATTTGGTTGTGCTTTCTTCCAGTTTTCCATATTTCTCTGGGTTATAGTTTTTAAAGAAACAACAGGATCCACAGCCACGTCTGCAATTTTAGCTACATCGTTTTCAAAAACTGTGACAAAGAAGTCATTAAAATTATCAGGCTGCCAGTGTTTGAGGAGAAATAGGCTTTTTAATATGTTTTTTTCATTAGATTCCAGACTGCTTTGTATGCATTATAGGCTTCCATTATGAAGTTATAATTGTTTTTCTTCTTTGGCTTCCTCCACTTTTTTCCTGCACAGTTTCTTGGCCTCTAAATAATTATAGTGAAACATGTGTTTAATTTCAGTGCCCCTCCATATTCGCCATCCAGTGACACCTGTTGCCTGGGTATGACACAGCAGCTTGTCAGTACCGTTGGACCTTCTGAGACCTGGTCAGATGGAGTTAAGTTTAGTTATATATTTAGTTTCGAGGTCCATGGCTGTATTGCAGTAGTTAATCCAGATTAAGATAATACTTTTCAGGTTAGGTAGTTCAGGTGTGTACCATATCTTTTTTTCAATTATTTTTTGATTTTATTGTGATTTCTCTGTGTGACTTTTCTTAAGGTAGCAGTGGGTCCATTTCATCACATTTGGGTTTCTGTGTTCAGAAGAGGAAATTTTCTGTCCACTCTCAATATCAGCTAGTGCAGCTTTGAATTTATCATGTTTTTCCTTTCCTTTGACTGCCTTGTATTTAACTGATGATTTCTCGTAGTCTTCATATTAGTCCATAATTACTGCACTCTGACCTTTGAGCATTAGATCATCTATATTTATTTGGTAATTTCAGCTATCTAAGTTTGTTGTAATATTATCAAGGCAGTCCTCATCTTTTGTTGGGAGTCTGTTTACTGCAAAAAGCTACAATAACTATTAAATTCGAGGAAATTCTCTCTTTTGAACTACTGTCACCAGTGTTTACATTAAAATCACCACACAATGCAGCTACTGACCTAAGGTATGACAATGACATAAACAGCTTTCCATTTGTGCAATAAATTATTCAAAATTTCCATTTGGTGAATAATACACAGAAACAATAACCATATCGATATCCAATTAGCTCTAAACCAGCTAGTTATAATCCAAATATGAATTGAAATTCCGTAAGTCTTTTCTTACATTAAGATTTGTGTTAGCATACACAGATACACATCCAAAGGTGGCAGTTTCTTGATACCATGAAGTCACCATCTCAAGGTATTCAACACAGTGCCATAAAAAACGGCTGCAACACCCTCAAGACTCTGTTCAACGGTACCGGGGTATGATATGTGTATGCTGAAGGGTTGTAGTGTTAGTGGCTCCTTTGTCCCGATCATCAGAGATCAGGGTTGCTCAGGATGCCTGTCTGCGCATGTTATTACTTGGCAGCATGTGTGCTGACATCGTACCATATCAGACTGGAGCCTGTATTGCTACTACTGGTGGCCATTCTGAACACAACCTATACTGGTCAGTTGTCTCGTTACTCTTCAAAATCCACCCAACTAGTATATACACTGGTATTGTACTAGTGTGTGCTACGATAGGTATTGTAGGGAGTGTCGGCGTGGGAACCAAAAAACAGTGTTTCAGATATGTTTGGGAATATTCTCCAGCATATGAAAAAAATGGGATCAAATTAGTAAATTGAATGGATTGGGTAACGAGATTAAAACGTCATTAAGTTCTGATATTGGCGATGCAATTAGTAAAATGCGTTCAGACATAAAATCTTCAGTAAGTTTCGATGTTGAATAGGTCAGGTGTTGAGATGGATTTCAAAATGACCAAAACAGGGTCAGACATAAAAACTTCACTAAGCGCTGAAATAAATGAATTACACAGTGAAGTTGTTGATATGGAATCCAAGATGTAAAATAAAATCTCGAATTGTAGGGTTTCTTGGAAAAATGACCTAATCTTGTTTGGTAATAATATTAAAAGTGACCTTCAATCAGGTCAGGCAATAAAGTAATATTACTATTGTAATGGTGAAAACTGAATTAAATTCGCGAATTGAGCAACTTGCTGAGGATATTGTTCAGCTAGAAAAAAGAGTAAATTCTGAGTTAGACAGAGTAAATGAACAGGTTCACAGAGTAGAAAGACACTGTGAGGATAATTATGTGGGACTGAATACTCAAATTAAGGAGGTAAGGAAGTGTGTGCAAAGTTTAGTGGAGCAAGTTGCTGATAATATTACTAACATTGAAACTAACATTCAACAGCTCAGTACAGACATGAATGAGCAGCTGTGGAACTATGAAACTAGACTAACGAAAGATGAACAGAAGGATGACAAAATAATATTTGTGTTGTGTCTAATGGTGTTCTGGAATCTTCTGAAATTGCTGTTACACATCGCTAATTCTTAAAATTTGATCCAAATAAGAATGTTTATCCAAAAGAATTTTGGAGTGACTTTGAAGACATTTTAGCAAAAGTATAGAGCGATAAGAAAAAGATAGGTTTCATCACATCAAATTTAATGGGGGAGGTTAGACTATGAGGGAATTTAGCTTCTGATAAGTATAACAGTTTAGGGAATTTCAAACAGGCTTTTTTCGAAGAATACTGGGGAAAGAGGAAGCAGATGGACGTTCTGAATAAGTTTTGGTCTGGGGAGAGGTGTGACCCAAAGAAAAATAGCATTAAAACATTTGTGGAAAAGTGGGTTACAACTTTGTCATACTTGAACTCTAAAGTAGAAACAGAGCAGATAATTATGGGAACAGAAAACAATTTGCCGTTATATTGGCGAAATAAGATAATTTCTGCACTGAGAGATGACATTGACCAGTTTGTTCATTATTTAGTACAAAACATTCTGGAAGAGGAGGGAAGTAACAGGAGAGAATATAGGCCTCCCACTAGATCCAATGACAATAGAACAGAAGTCAATGCGAACAGAAAAGGCGCACAAAGGGTAGGTACAGGGGAAGAAGAGGTACTGCTGGAGGCAGGTACAATGACAGAGTACAGTATTTTGATTGCAATCAGCTGCGAGCCTATGACGTAATGGATGAGTGTCAGGTGATAGTAACGTCAGAGGCAACGACCTTGCACTGCAGGGAAACGCGTATCAGTCTGTGAGGATGCTAGCATTTACAGACTGCAACCATACAGACTAAAGCCGCTAGCAACAGCCTTTGTAAAGAAGGCACCTACTAAACAATGTATTGAATGTAATGACAATAAGATCAGAAAGGCAGAGGAGAATGACACTGAGAAGCAATTTATTTCTTTAGAAAGGAAAGTAACGTTTTGTGGAAGGGAAAGTTCAGACAGATATCAGCAGAACCATTCTAAAGAGGAAGGTATTTCAGAAAGTAAATATGTAGATCAGGAGGTGGGGGTGAATTGGCACTTCGAAACGGATGAGAGACTACCGGTTGACTGTGGAATTAATATTGTCGAGGTACTGGAGGAAGAGGAAGAAAACATCGAAAAACTTATAAATAAAGTAAGTAAAGAGTTTCCAGAAGGTGAAGCTGAAAAGAAGGAAGAAGGGGGTAATATAAATAATTCTGACAATACTGTAGGAAAGTTGCAGAATCAGAGGAGAATTTAGATGACGAGGTTGGGGAAGAAAGTGATGTGTTTTCCATAATGAGTAATTTGGTGGAAGGTGAAATAAGATCCAGTGAATGTTAATTTGATTTCCACAGGAGAGGTTGGTTTTGACAGACGAAAAGTTGTGTAAGATTTGCTAGAGGAGTCTGAATCAAAGTGTTTGAAAAGAAATCCAAAACAACCTATTATTAAAGTCATTGTATTTAATGATAAAGTGACTTGTTTAATTGACAGTGATTCTGAAATTTGTGCAGTGTCGTAGGAATTTGTGAATGCTCTCCCAGAAAGTAAAGCAGTTGTGATAATGCCAGTATGTGGGTTAAACATTATTGTGGTCACTGGTAGAAGCAACAAGGTCGTGAAGCAAGAGTTAATGATGCGCATTACCATAGGTGGGGTTCAGTTGAACACAACTGTTTGACTATTAAAGGACTTAGTTTAGAGATGCTGGTAAGTGTCGAATTTTTACGGATATACAAAGGAAGATTAGATTTTGGAAACATTGAGGTGCTAATAAATGTGCTAGGGGAAACTATATCCATTCCTTTTGTTAGAGAAAAAGGTTGCACTGCCTAAGACTTGCCAAAAAGCTTTTGTAGAACCACAGTAAACATTGAGGAGATTGATAAAGACGGAGAAGGGAGGGATGATGGTCCTATTGAAATAGAATCATTTAAGTGATACGGAATCAAAAACACAATTGATTTAAAGAGATATTTAATGGAGCAGCAAATAAATAGTAGTAACTAAGAAGCCTCAGGGTACACAAATTCTTTGCGTTGTCGGGCGGCTGACGATCATTAGGCACCTTAGTTGTTAGCAATACTATTTTCCCTTTCTTTTCGTGTTGTCAGCCTTCCTCTTCTTCATTCAGAACTTCAGCTATCTCCTTTCCTTCTTCCCTATCAGTAAATAGTGTGCTAGAGTAGTACAAAGTATACAGAGAGCTTGTGTCCCAGTAGGAGCTAAAGGGACTAACCAGAAAGAGAGAGGGATGAAAAGTATGCTTTAATGTGACGATACAGTGATATGGTAAGAGTGCTTAGAAGCTTTTGTGTTATGTAAAGATGTTGTAAGAGTAATGTGTCAGAGGCAAGAGAGGATTGCCTGCCTAACAAGAAAAAAGAACTTTGTACTTGATGTCTTTTGAGAACCAGAGAGGTAGACTTAAGTGTATTTAATGTTTTTAGAGATGTGTGTTTTCTTGAATGTAGTGTACGATATGGGTTTAAGAGCCACGTAAGTTGGCATGAGTTGTGCTTAATGTTTTTCTGTAAGGACCTTTTTGTATGTACTATACATATATATTATGTAATTTGGATGATTAGATAATGAAAAACTAGTGCAGAAGGTATATGTGTAGAGCCACATACGTTAGCTGGAGTTAGTTGCAGTAATGAGTTATGAAGAGCCACAGTAATGGGCTAGGAAGTTCGGTAATGTTCTATACAGAATTTTGTATTTTTTCTGGAATATTGTGTGTAAGATGTACAGAGCCACAGATGTGGCATGAGTTATGTTCAGTGTTTTCTACAAGGACTTTTGGTATTCTGTATGCCAATAATGACGAGTATTCCTTATATAATATGTGTCTAATGTGTATTGCTTAAACCACAAAGCTGGAGTATTTTCAGTCTGCCAACTGCAATATGGTAATTTTTTGTATACAGGATCATTGTGAGGACTTTGCTAAAGCCACAGGAGTTGGCAAGGATAATTTGCAGTAATTTTATAAGGATTTTTCTGTAGGATAGGTATTCTTTGTATACAGTAGTAAGTACGATCTGCCTCAAATGGTTCAAATGGCTCTTAGCACTATGGGACTTAACATCGGTGGTCATCAGTCCCCTAGAACTTAGAACTACTTAAACCTAACTAACCTAAGGACATCACACACATCCATGCCCGAGGCAGGATTCGAACCTGCAACAGTAACAGTCATGCTGTTCCAGACTGAAGCGCCTAGAACCGCACAGCCACAAAGGGCC
Organism: Schistocerca gregaria; assembly: GCF_023897955.1. NCBI lineage: Eukaryota > Metazoa > Arthropoda > Insecta > Orthoptera > Acrididae > Schistocerca > Schistocerca gregaria. The sequence continues at coordinate 785,923,577 of NC_064922.1, forward strand.
GGCAAGATCTGCCTCAGAGCTACTGAAGCAGACATAAGTAATTTTAGTTATTTTCTGAAATTGTTTCATCTTTTTCTGTGTTGTATATAGGAAGTGTTGCTGAGCTGTAGGAGGTGGAATGAACGGTTTTCAGTGCTTAATGATTTTGTATCTATTTGCGTAATGTGTAATGATATTTTTCAGAGCCACAGATGGTGGCAAAATTAGTTTTTCAGTATATAAAATGATCTATTTTTTTCTTTGTGTGCAGTAGCTTATTACTGTAAACTCAAGTAGTAAATTTTGTATTATGGAAGAAAGTTAAGAAATAGTAAAATTTTGAATTAGAAATATTTGTAACAATAACTTGCTTAATTACACACAGAATTCGAAAATAAGATTTCAATAATAGTGCCAATTTTGGGTGCACTGTTAAAGTTTTTAAAAGCAGTTAATTCATTTTTCACTCAATTAATTAATACTAAATGTAAAGAAATGTTGGACTGAAAATCAATATCAATTTGCCTAAAAAAGAATTTGGAAAAAAAATTCTTTTTAAAAAAAGAGTTTTTCTTGTAACTTTTGAATTTGAGAGACAAGCTTTAAGAAATATTGTCTGTTAGGATACATGTATGTGTTAGGATTAGACTGAAGAGCTTAAGAATGGACGCTGAGACATACTGTCTATTACAGGTGCTGAGAGAGAACCTAAGGTTGAGACAGAACTGGACGCTAAATACGAGTGATGAGCCATTTTGTAATTCAAGTGTAAGTGTTTATCACCCCTCCTCATTTTACTTTGTTAGTGAAAACATTTGAATACTCCTCAAAGTGTCAAAATTCTAGTGTGATAACTATAGTCGACGTAATGCTTCAACTACATTTTCAGTAAAGTTTTTGAATGTTATTAAGAGGTGAGACAAACTTGATTAAAAATGAAAGAATTGGATTTAAAAAAGAGTTTGTTGTTTGAAAAACTTTTGTAAAAAAACTTCTTCATGCATCTTTTGAAAATTAAAAGCATTTTGAAAAAATATTGTAATACGTAAATTTTGCAAGTTGAATTTTGTTAAAGTCATTCTTTTAATAAGAAAGTATTAAATCGTAAATAATCCTGTAAGAATATTAGATGTACCATTTCTTTTTGGCTGATGAAAAATAATTTTTTTGTAAAATTAATTTCCTGTACATCATCAAGCCCTAGCCATTAACAATTGATGAAAATATATATGTCATGTTGCGATGTTATGTAATTTAAATAATTTCATCAAATGATTTTTTTGGTAAAAACAGTTTAATGAGAAGTACCAGTGTAGTTAAGAAAAACATTAGAGCAAAAATTGTAAGAAACATAAAAATATGATCAGGAAAATTTTTAGTTTTTTATGGGGTGTGTAGCATCACAGTTATTAGGGGATTTCAGATTTTTGCAATAAGTTTTGTTACATTATGGCAAGCTGTCCTTGAAGCCTGCAGTATAGTAGCATTCAGCAGCAGCCAACTTGTGGCTCGCCGTATGCACAATAGCCACACCTGTCGCTAAAGCAGATTGCGAGAATGCTCACTGTGGTGCATACTAAAATCACTTATTCACCTCACCTAAGAAACTAAATAACTATGTTAAAATTTATGTTTTATTCCAAAAGTGGTACATGACCTTTTTTATTCAAACAAACATAGTGTCAAAGTACTTAACTGAGACTTAAGAAAGTAAATTCAGGTAGGAACAATAGCAGTTTATATTTCTCCTGTTATTTCAAAACATTAATAGCACTCTCATTGTGCTGATTTATTTTATAAGGATTTCAATTCTGAAGTTTCGATAATTTTTCTTTTGTAATGAAAATAACAGTTTAAAAAATAATATCTCTATTTTTAATTAGGATGAGAGTAAATGAGAGAGAATGTGAGTGCATTTGGGAGACATACATCAATTTTCAATTATATATTGTATTATACCTTACATAACTAATAAGTGTTACGCCACCAGGGTGTCATGAAAACCGTAGATCCCCGAACTGGCGGATGACGTATGTCTACGAGTGTTTGCTTTTGTAGTAATACAGCCAGAAAGGCAATAAGAGGATAATCAATTCTAAAGTACATTTCAAGCATAGTTCTCTCTTATTTTTCGTTTTGTTTGGTTTGATGGAACAATTTGTTAATATTTGCAGCATGAAATGACGTAAATGCATTTGTGAATGTTGATTAGAGTAAAATAGTCTAAGCGAGAATATGATCTTTGATCAACCAATCAGAATAATGTCTTTCCCACGCATTGAAATGAATTATATGCCCTGAATGCAACGGCATTCAGACCGTCTTGGACTAGATGCCGGACGAAAAGATCATGTTAGACGTGTCCGAAAAAGTTATTTGTAAAATGAAGAAGTGACTGTTAGTTCGCATTCGGTTTATATCGCCGTGCAAGCAGATGCATTTACAGACAGTTCGGTGAAGGTTGGGAGATTTTGTAGTTTTTGTTGTTGAGAAAACTGCGTGTGAAACTATCTGCCTTCGTGAAGAATTCTGTGTGGTATGTTTATTATGCATTTACACAGTTCGGTGAAGGTTGGGAGATTTTGTAGTTTTTGTTGTTGAGAAAACTGCGTGTGAAACTATCTGCCTTCGTGAAGAATTCTGTGTGGTATGTTTATTATGCATTTACAGAACACTTTTTGGCGAGCATCTTCCTTTGAAGAATCCACTGAAAAGGACCGAGTGTGAAACTCATTTCGTAGCAGAGTATTGACTCTATTAATCTCGTAATATTTCGTGTTGGACTTAGTACATTTCTGGCTGTCTTGCTTGTGATATAAGCTGCATGAACTAGCAGTAGATGTGCTCTCGACGTAAATGTGGGCTTGCTGACACCATAACTAAAAGACAATAAAAAACATGAGTATCAGGGAGCGGACATTTTCAGTGATGGAAGGTAGCATCTATTTTTGTCCTTTATTACTAGAGATTTATAGGTTATTTTGTTACCTGAGTTACGTGGACTATGCAGTCGTAAGTGTGGACGATGGATTTCTTCAAAGCTGCTTTTACCATCGTCTACATAGTACCTATGAACGTAGAGTAACGGATGGTGAAAAAACGCTGTGTTGAGGTAGGTGTACATTAATTTGCAGCTTGCTTCACTCAGTGCTAGCGAACTTTTATAACACAGTGCCACCCCAATGTGAAACACAAAATATGTTCTGCGATATTTTGTTAACATGCCACATAAATCAGAACCAATTGGAAGCAAGAATGCACTCTACATCACAAGCAGAAAGCAAGACACCACACTGTATTTGTTGTGTTCAACAGACGCCGTTATCTGGTGGGTTTTATGTTATATGTTACACCTAATGAATATGTGCTATTTGTAAGCACCGGCACATTGAATATCTCGAGGACGAATAGTTATTGGTATGACTTGTAATAAAATGACAGGAAACTTCACATTGGTGGTAAGGATTTTCGTATTTCGTTATAACGCGCGTGTAATGAAAGTAATCCATTTTAAGGCAATGACCCAGTTAAGATTCGTGTAAATGTATAGTCTTTATTTGGATTTGTTGCATAATTAAACGTCAATAACAATTGAGGTGCAGAAAATAAGGCTGATAAAAGCCGACTTCCAGCACAAAGTAGTTATATGAGGCACCATGATATGGGAGTGAGAATAGATGTGTCCTGTTGTATTCAGTTTTTTTTCACCTTTGCGTTTCTGAAAAGGTTGTGGGAGTTTAATATGAACTTAACAGAAATACTTTGTGTAATATTTCATGTTATATAAATGTAGGCCTAAGTGTACTCTTTGTCAAGGCTGTGTTTGATTTGGTGAAGTTTTATGATCTGATGTCTTCCCTAAGTGTAGATCTATCTTTAATTTTTGTCTTATTAGATGTTCACGGATATAAAAGTTTTTATTTATGTATACCACAGACAAAAATGTTCAGAAGAAGAAATTTTCGTTTTAATAGAACTAACGCAGGAATTACACACACTTCCATTTTTGCGAAGAAAGTGTACGGTTTGCGAGCCAAAAAAAGCCAACAACTGCCACTGGAGAACGCAGAAAGCGCACAATCACGTCAATCACCTAGTGCCACGTGCTGATGGCGCTGTCTCTCATGCAGTGAGGTATCCCGTCCGTGTTCATTTGAACATTACCTGCCTCTTCCCGTGTGTTGACAGCTTAAATGATTGGCGGTAGAATCCTACAACAAACTGTACTGACATGCTAATTTACCGTACTTTTAGTGAGTTAATGTCAGTAGTCATTGTTCCATTCAAAAAGTACCGAAAGGTGTAAGTCACTACATTCTAACGAAAATCGAATTTCGGAAACCGTTTTTCGCCGTCATGTTCATGTGTTAAGTTCTGAAGCGGATTTGCAAGCCAATTAAGTGCGGCATCTAGAAAATAGCTGTTACAGTATCTGATTTAGTCAGTACAATTGCTATTTCTCTTCACTTAAATAGTGGAGGTAAAAAATATCATTCTCAGTCTAGTACATATTATCCTCCTTCACTGCACAATAAGTCATCCCGTCCATATTAGACGAATATTTTGAAAACAAGACAGAACCCGAAAGTCCACGTATGTGTCAAAAATTGTGCGTTTACACTGGAGCGAAAATGGATTGTGGAAGCGGAAAACCGACAGCTAGAAACGGATTTTCAGAATGGATGTTTTAGTTTTACATGACCAACCAGAAACGGTATTGTGAAATCTGTTAACGAAGTCAAGTTTCGGGAATGCCTGTGAACATAGTCAGTGAGGTTATGAGTTCCAATCCATGATACATAACGCCATAGAAAAGTATCACAACTGAGGAACTAACAACGATAAAGTTTGGTAATGGACAAAAAAACTTCATAACGTACATTGTTGATCATGATCAATTTTATGTGGTAAAGTGCTGAGAAGCGAAGCATTTCAAAATGCCGACATTTATTTGCTAGCGAAAATAAATATAAGGAAACACATAAAACAATATTTATAAGAGAATAAATAGGGCCAGTTAACTTTGTGGGAACCTAACTCCATGGAGTCGCCCAGAACCATATCGCTGCCCTGAGAAAGCTCAACTAACCTCTTTGGACCTGCAGCTGAGTACACTATGATCAATGTTTGTGACAACATGCTTTGTACCTTGTAGGATAATGAAATATATTTGTGTGGAATCTTATGACCTCTTAGTTATTATTATAAGTAACTAATATCCCATATTTTTTTCTTACAAATGGTAACTAATAACGACATAAGTAAATGTATTTTTCTCTTCATTAGAGATGACTTCTTCATTTAAAATATTATTTATTCGAAATTACTTCATCGACAATATATATCGTGGGCGACAGCACTGTTATATTACTGTATAACATAAATAATTTTTCATTTTCAGATATATAACTTCGCTTGTGGAATACCACTCAATGGAAAAAAAATTCAAGTCGTCATGGAATATTTGCAGTACTACAAAAACAAGGCACAACAATAAAATCAAAATTAAGAAGAAACATTACCACAAAACCAGGAGACTACTGAAGAATGGGATACAACCCGTCAGCTTTGATCAGTGACGTCAGAATTTTCCAGAGATGATTTATGACACAGATTTAACAACAAAGACGAGTGTTCAGAAACAAAGGACTGCAGGAGAGAAAACAGATGGTAGGCGTATATCACGTCAATTAATATTTTGATCACAATATTAAGGATATTGCTTGTTTAGAGTCCTAGTACTTCTGTAAAAAATTAAGGAAAAAAAGGAATTGATGTGACATTAGCATGGAATACCTCATTTGACATATAAATATGTTGTATTTCGTGCTTCAGTCGATCTATATAGATTAACTGCTGTACGGGATACAAATTTAGCATTTGTCGATATCTTAGTTTTCGTTAGCATTGGTATCCTGTTCTACACTTGACCTATAGAGTGGTACAAATTTTACAAGTGTTGCTTCTTTCACCTCCGCTACTGCTACCTTACATAATATTTATAACCCATACTTCAGTTGGCCTATATGGGTCAACTGAAGATTGGGATACTAGTACTAACGAAAACGAAGAAATCAATGTACGCATCATTGGCATCCTGTACCTCTGCTCAACTACACTAAGGCGACCTATATAGGTCAGCTGAAGACTAGAATAGTAGTGCTAGTGAAGGCGAAAAATGGTGACATGGGTATTGTTTGTATCTTGTTTTATTTATTTATTTATTTGTGTCCTAAATCTTTGAAGTACATATACTATACTCTAGATGTTAGACAAAATGACATTACATTAATATACTGTTACATTGATTGTATACATTACATTTATAAATTTACATTGTTATATTGCTATATTGTTACATTACGTTTTTATAGTGTTACAACAGAAATTAACTTATTTTTCAAGATACTGGGTTATTGAGTAAAAACAGTTTTCCAAGAGATATGAAGTTACATACTTTCTTGCACTTTTTAACTTTTGTGGGAAAATACTACTTGATAGTGAATAATTGCATATATTTAGCAATGATTCGAGTATCTGTTCAGCTGATACTTTTATAATATAGTCTGGAACATCGCCAACTCTGGCTGAATATTTATTTTTTAATGACTTTATGGTGTTTAACAGTTCTTCCCTACTTATTGGTCGAAAGAACATGGATGTATTTGTTACACTATTTCCACAAATTTCCTCTAATATTTTGTTTTATGTTTTTCCCATTTGTTCCTTCACTAGCTCACCAGAAATATTGGTGTAGCAAGTATTGAAGTGGTTAGCAATTAATTTTAGATCCGTGATCTTGTGGCCCATTTGTGACAATACAATATTTTTGTGTGTTTCCTTCTTTCCAGTAAGTCTCTGTACCATGTTCCACATTGTCTTAGCTTTGTTTGATGATTCCATAATAAGTTTGTCATTTTCCCTTAATTTTGCTTCCCTTATTACACAACTCAGAGTTAACTTTGATCCCTGATGTAATCCACGTTTTTGATTTGCTGGGGCCTTTATAAATTATTTTCTTTTTTGGAAATGCAATTTCAAAACAATGAAATTATCCAGCTTTTCATCTGTTTTGTAACTGTTGTAGATTTTTTTCACAAGTGGGTACTTAGCATATGTTTGAAGTGCTTAATATTTTGTTTGCTGAATTTTCTCTTGTAGATAACACTTCCATTCCTAGACAAGTTAATATTTCTGTATACTACAAGTAGCTGTGCACTGTGGTCATTGTAGCCAGTATTAAAGTTTTATGAGGTGTGCATGTCTGTGTTTACAAAGATATGATCAATAAGTGTAGCACTAGTGTTTGTTATGTGTGTAGGGGAGTTTATTTTAGTGCACAGGTTATATTCTTGAATAATATTAAGGAATTCCTCCCCCCATGAACCATGGACCTTGCCGTTGGTGGGGAGGCTTGCGTGCCTCAGCGATACAGGTGGCCGTACCGTTGGTGCAACCACAACGGAGGGGTATCTGTTGAGAGGCCAGACAAACGTGTGGTTCCTGAAAAGGGGCAGCAGCCTTTTCAGTAGTTGCAGGGGCAACAGTCTGGATGAGTGACTGATCTGGCCTTGCAACATAACGGCCTTGCTGTGCTGGTACTGCGAACGGCTGAAAGCAAGGGGAAACTACAGCCGTAATTTTTCCCGAGGACATGCAGCTTTACTTCATGGAGAGCTGCATCAAACCAGTCTCAGGACTGAAGACAACAACAACAACATTAAGGAATTTTACTCTTTGAGAGATATGTGTTAAGGCGTCATTATTAAAATCGCCACACAGAACTATAGTTTTGAAAGTATTTTTAAGTTTCCCTAGTGCAAGGTCAAGTCTTTTAAAGAAAATGTTTACATTGCTGTTGGGTGATCTGTAAACACACATTATTATAGCTTTTCCTGATGTTATTTCAATAGTTGAGGCTTCAAAGTGTTTTTTGCTTCCTAACTGATCTATGTTATCTTTTACATAAATGTAGCTTCCTTCAAGCTTTGATATTGATCTGCAAGAGTAGTTTGCCAGAGTGAAACCGATTATGTTTGAGTACTGTAAATGGTCCTTCTGTAGCCAGTGCTCACAAAAACATAAAACTGATACCTCCATCCACTTATTGCTAAGAAGCACATTTGTTTCATCAAGTTTGTTTAGTGGGGACTGTACGTTTTGGTGAACGACTTTTAAAGTGTATGTATAAGTTTGTTCTGTAACACATTCCTCTGTGGCACCCTCAACCACTCTAAAAAAAACTTCTACCTATCCCTTGGTGTATGTTTCTTCCCAGAGCCATTTATCCAATGTGTTTTGGACCATTTTTGTGTTATTAGTTCTTTCCTTGGGATTCGTCCTTCATTTTGAGTCAATTTGGACCCCTTTAACATGTTCTGCTTTGTTTTTTGGGTTTTCATTGCCTGTTATGAGCCAATTATCCAACATACTGGTAAATTTTCTAGTGTAATGCTTTACAAAATTATATATTTTCTCTTTTAGGTATTGTGTACCAGCATAGTTCTTCAGTTAACCTATATAAGTAAATGATACCGTTATATATGTCACTTTTTCATCTAGCTAGCACCAGTATCCCATAGTTCAGTTGACCTGTATACGTCAACTGAAGTACAGGATACGAATTTTATGTATGTCGGTCCTTTCTCCTTCTGTAGTGCTAGTAGAGACTCGAAAAAATTGTAGAGATACTAGTACAGGAAAGGGAAAAAGAGCAACAACTGCAAAATTTGTATTCTGTTCTGCAGCTGACAAACTCATACTTAACATAGAGCAATATAGTACGATAGAGAAATACATCAAAATAGACAAGTTAAGTAGAGCAAAAAATAAAAATAACTTACCAAATGCAAAAGACGTGAAGAAAAATCACATACCCACTTACAGAAGAAAAACAACATCACAAAAAAGCACGCATACATACAAACACATAAATCCAGATGTTCACATCAAGGAAATGAAATAAAATAATTAAACAAAAATCCACAGAAGAAAATTGCCTAACATAAGAAAATAAAGAATGGTGGCTTAACCCCAAAAAAATCAAAATCAATATTTTAACCATCTCGACCAAACCTACCCTGTTTCTTAATTATCAGTTACCCCCATTCGCATCCCAACCTGAAATTAAGTAACAAATTTTGGAGGATACGTTTGTCCAACACATTTAAGGAGACATTTAAACAGGCAATATGTATTTGGTATACTACATCTCCATGAATATTCATCTAAATGGCTCTGTAGTGTCGAAATGCCCCCCCCCCCCTACAACAGATTTTATGGTTGACCATTAACCTTCTATACTATTGGTACAAGCCTCAGTTGATGAAGATCTGAATTCAGTATTATGATTGACGACAAGATGCTGAAAACCTCTATTCCCCAAATCCTTATTTGAAGACAAACCATTAGAAATAACTACAGAGCCCTCTGCAACATGGTCTTTTATTAATTTCACCGACACTTTCTTTGTTCGAGTACAAATTACTTTAAAAACAACATTGTCACAATCTGGACCTGAAATTACAGCCACCGAAACCCATACTCCCACCGCACGTTCCTCCCTGTTGTACTTTGTTTTTGCCCCCCCCCCCCCCCCCCTCCCTGCGCCAAAGGGCCCCTACAGTTTATATTCCCCACAAACTTCACTACAAAACGAATACCAGTCTAAAACCGAGGGTCACTCACTAGACATTCATGCACACACAACCACACAGGATACCTCAAACGCTAACAGTGTAAAATTTTTATTTTATCCATCAAGGCGTTTCGAATTCTCAAACAATTTTACTCGTCTAATTGAATGCCATAGCCGATCCTTGCTACGCCTTCATATGAATAAATCGTGAGTACGATGTGCAGACACATTTATCAGGCGCATGTGTTCGTCACACTCACGACATCGAACGTAATCAGCAAGAAGACCAGACATTTGCAAAAATCGAATGGTTCCCATCATGTCTATGCCCAAAGCCTGCTTTAAGTCTATCATATTCATGGGAATAGATAAATCCATACCTATACACGAAAATCAAAAACTTAAAATTCTTCTAAATGAAAAATTATTCTTCCAAATTATCTCAAAGAATGAAATTAAGTACCGAATTAATTGGAAAGAACCAATTTAAATCAACGCAAACGACAAAAAACACTACATAATGTCCAGCGTTGTCGTTTAAACACACATTCATTTATTTCAATTTACAATAATAGCGCTTATCCACAACAGACAACCGATTTATTATCTCGAAAGTAAAGATATAATATCATGAGTAACCTAGTATAACATACATAAAGAGGTTAACTTCCGATATTAGCAGACGGTGACACAGTTAAAACACTCTTTCCGAGACCTTAACGTGAGGTGAAGGTGCTTCGACGCCTGTGCCAATTCCGCCATTTGAAATGCGTTGTAGAATGTTTTGAAGTGGCGTGACGTAACTGATGCGAAGGCCTGTGTGAACTGGACTACTGGCTTTCGTGACTGCACAGGCACGGCCATGGAGGTATACCTCCATGGGTACGGCAGCGGTCTGCATGGCTAAAAAAAAAAAAAAAAAAAAAAAATTAAAAAAAGGGAAATTCCTACTCAGAAGGTATTTTTTCAAGAAAGATTAAGAGCTTGTGGAGATGATACAGGCCGATTGGCGGAAAAGTGATGATGATCATGATGTCAGCAGCCTTTATATCTTGTGTAACACATGGGATTTAATCCAAGACAAACCGCTGCTAATTTCTGTTGTTAGTTTGAGAATTTATTTCATTGCTTCACAGTGTTTATCAATTAGGAGGTGAATGTAACATTGTATGGCAAGATTTTTATATGATGGTAAAGAATCAAGGGGGTTTACAAAGTTCTGTGTTCCTATCGGTCACGTGGTTGTCGTGAATAGTCATTGACCTTTGGAACGTTATCGTTGGTTGAGGAAAGTCCGGAACATTTGTTGGGGGATAGGCAGAAATTCCTGGTAGTGAGGTCGGACGTGTTCCAATTTTATTCGGTTAGTATCCGCAATAGTTTGCACGTGTCAAAATTAATCATTTGCTGAAAAACATTTGTTTGTGTTTTGAGAGTGTCGTGAATTGATAGTGACAGCAGAAGACAACAAACACAGCTGATGGACAGAAGCAGTAGTTCGAGCAGCTGACCAAAGTATGTGAAATTCCTGTTCCTCAAATTAAAGGACTGTAGTAGCTGTTCCTCAAATTAAAGGACTGTAGTAGCAGTATTGAAATATAAAGGGTAACGCCGCAAGTGCAGGTACGTGTCCTCTGAAAGTAACAATTTGTAACTTAAGATTTACAGTCTTTAAAGAATGATTTTGTTAGGAAGAAGAAAAGGTGTGAGAAGCTTTCAGTGATAATTCCCAATAAGCTTTATAAATTTCATATTTTCTACATTCTATAAAGACAGTTGTTGACAAAGTTGCTGTGATTAATATACCTTTATATCTATGTTAGGCCATTGGAAAAAATGTGTCTGCAAGGTTGTTTCTCAGTTTTTCGTAATTTTTACTGTTAACGTTAGTATTATGTGAACACAGTCATAATTTGTTTATTTAATTATTCATTCATTCAATCATCCGAAAATCTTTCCGGTTTGTGGGACACAGAACAAACACAAAACAAAACATCGTCGCAACACAGTAAAAATACAGTATCATTTCAGTGTATACATAAAATGTAGTTTTAGCTATAAAAGAGTTTGCTCTAGTTGTAATAGCTGCTTTGTTTTATTTCAAGTCTCGTGTATTTCAAATTTTATGAAAATTCTACTACTGAATAGAGGCAATGACCCAGTTAAGAATGCCCTAGAGCTTATACAAATGAGTGTGAATGATGATATGATTTTGACCTTACATGGAAGACTGCTGTAAATTTGTAATCTTCTGTTTATTGTGGAAGTTTTGTAGGCAGATATCCTCACTGACTGGCCAGAAAGCATTCCCTTTTATGTTGTATGTTTGTCATGGATATTAAAGTTTTCGTTTATGTCTTTTAAATTCTTTCCCATGTACAGATTTCTAGTACGTACGTACAGGGAATAGGAGGACTGACGAGTTTACAATCCTTTACAGTAGGATGCTATGGAATTGAGCAAAGTAAGCAATTCAGACAGTGCTAAAACTTGGTATAACAGACTAAAACATATTTTTATTTAGTGTTCATTTTTTTATGCTGTTTAATGTTATTTTGATGCTGCATGCCTAACAACTATGATTCCAGAGAAGATTTAAGTTTTGTTGCAGTTTGATACTGGTGTTGTGTGCATCACCTTTTAAACAGCAATTTTGGAGTTGTGTTTATCAATAGTTTATTCCCCAGGAACCATCCGTTTAGCAGTACTGTTGTTTTATTTACTACTGTTGTAGCTGACTTGAGTTGTTCCCTGTTATATGGATGCTTGTGTCATGTGCAAAAGATCCACTGTTCAGGTCTAAATTGTTATATGCAGGAGAAAGAAAGAGGCTTGGTGCAAGAATCAGTCCCTGAGGGGACACCCTCTCCCCCCCCCCGCTTTTTTTGTGTTTGTCTGGTAGAGCAGTGCCTCTAATGCCATATACTTGGAGCCCCGACAGTGTGTTGTGGTCTGGGATGTCAAACGCTTTACTTAAGGCTATATATATATATATATATATATATATATATATATATATATATATATATATATATATATATTAAAAACAAAGATTCCAAGACTTACCAAGCGGGAAAGCGCCGGCAGACAGGCACATGAACAAAACACACAAACACACACACAGAATTACGAGCTTTCGTAACTGGCAGTTGCTTCGTCAGGAAGGAAGGAAGGAGAGGGAAAAATGAAAGGATGTAGGTTTTAAGGGAGAGGGTAAGGAGTCATTCCAATCCCGGGAGCGGAAAGACTTCCCTTAGGGGAAAAAAAGGACAGGTGTACACTCGCACACACACACTCGCACGCACACACACACATATCCATCTGCAGATGGATATGTGTGTGTGTGTGCGCGAGTGTACACCTGTCCTTTTTTTCCCCTAAGGGAAGTCTTTCCGCTCCCGGGATTGGAATGACTCCTTACCCTCTCCCTTAAAACCTACATCCTTTCATTTTTCCCTCTCCTTCCTTCCTTCCTGACGAAGCAACTGCCAGTTGCGAAAGCTCGTAATTCTGTGTGTGTGTTTTGTTCATGTGCCTGTCTGCCGGCGCTTTCCCGCTTGGTAAGTCTTGGAATCTTTGTTTTTAATATATTTTTCCCATGTGGAAGTTTCTTTCTGTTATATATAACACACACACACAGAATTACGAGCTTTCGCAACTGGCAGTTGCTTCGTCAGGAAAGAGGGAAGGAGAGGGAAAAATGAAAGGATGTGGGTTTTAAGGGAGAGGGTAAGGAGTCATTCCAATCCCGGGAGCGGAAAGACTTCCCTTAGGGGAAAAAAGGTGTACACACACACACACACACACACACACACACACACACACACACACACACACCCGCACATACACAGACATGTCTGTGTATGTGCGGATGGATGTGTGTGTGTGTGTGTGTGTGTGTGTGTGTGTGTGTGTGTGTGTGTGTGTGTGTGTGTGCGAGTGTACACCTGTCCTTTTTTTCCCCTAAGGGAAGTCTTTCCGCTCCCGGGATTGGAATGACTCCTTACCCTCTCCCTTAAAACCCACATCCTTTCATTTTTCCCTCTCCTTCCCTCTTTCCTGACGAAGCAACTGCCAGTTGCGAAAGCTCGTAATTCTGTGTGTGTGTTTTGTTAATGTGCCTGTCTGCCGGCGCTTTCCCGCTTGGTAAGTCTTGGAATCTTTGTTTTTAATATATATATATATATATATATATATATATATATATATATATATATATACGCCAGTGGCACTTGGTGATTTGTCCATAGTTTGCAGGGCATGGTGTATAAAGTCATAGATGGCACTGAGTGTTGATTTATTTTTCTTGAATCCGTGCTGAATATCAGCAGGAATTTTATTTTCCCCTAAAAATTTCATTAACCTAATATACATTACTTTTTTTATGAAAAGGAAAATTGCTACTCACCATAGAGGAGAGATGCTGAGTCGCAGATCGGCACAACAAAAAGACTGTCACAAATAAAATTTTGGCCAGAAAGGCCGTTGTCAAAAAAAAAAAAAAAAAAAAAAAAAAAAAAAAAAAAAAAAAAAGAGAGAGAGAGAGAGAGAGAGAGACTGCAGTCTCTGGCAACTGAAGCTGGGTTCTAGAAATGTGCCTGTCTGAAAAGCTGAATTGACTACATCTGAAATGAAATGTTTATAATGCATTGCTTTTGGTGCAATCAGGAATATCATCAATTCGTGATGACTGTAATACATTGCTTTATGATGCATTCTGGACTACTATCAATTCCTGAGGAAATTTTTCTAAGAGCTGATGCAACTCAGTTGATTTCATCTGGAGTTGTTCTGCAAACATAGATTCAAGAGGAACAGTACTACACTTTGGTTTCCATTTCTTCCTGGTATCCATTTTGTCACTGATTATTAATTGTCTGCATAACACCACCTGAAAAGATTTGTGATGTGTTGGGATCAGTTACGCTGTTCTCATTGTTCAGACATATGTGCTTTCTTCTTCATTACTTTCCATATTGCTTGGTTTTTATTTGCTAACTCTTGTTATGAACGTACCATTGGCCATTTTTTGCATGGTACACCATTTTTTGTACATTAGAATGTGTTTCTGAATATAGTTGTTGAGAATGGGAGATGTGCTATGCTTTTTCCTGTATCTAAGTAATTCTCTCTTCCTCGCACTTGAGATTCAGATATCTGTTGTTGTCCATCTCTTTCCTTTTGGGCTTGTGCCACTTATTACTTGTGTTTTGACAGGGAATGCAATTACAAAGTAATCTCTGAAGAAGCTAGAGAATTTTTCAAACTTTTTGTTGATTTCATTTATTTGTAAAACTTTTTCCCCCCTTTCTCCTGGTAATAGGGAAGTGAGTGTTTTCCATTATTCTGTGCCTCAGCTAGAAGTGAACCCTTAACTTTGAAACTGTTATCAAGCCCCTTTGTTTCAAGTTTTTAGATTTGAAGTTATGGTAAGGAAAGATCTTCTGCAGAAAGCTATTGACATTTTCAGGAGTTGTGCCACTTTTGATTTGCTGGGATGTAGCTGTGCCCTTTTTTCACCTTACGGTATTTCTTATTTGTCTTCTGTATCAGCTATTGTTTCAATCCTGCTTTTACACTTGGCGTTTCCAGGTGCAGCAAGATTCTTTAGGTAGTAAGCATGCATTCTCTCTGGTGCTTTGTAATGCTCTATTACATGAATGCTTATGTTCTTCAGCCGCAGTATCAAGATATTTTTTTCCTTTAGTACTTACAAAAGATGACATATGTAAAAGTGCCATGGAGTTGAGTCTTTGCCAGGATATGAGGATACATAATTGTGAACTACCCAGGAAATTAACAGAAAAAAGTTGGATTACTTCTATTATGGGTTATGAAAGTGATTGGTTGACTCATTGTGACATTATGACCAAGGAGATAAAGCAGACAGTCACTCAAAAGAGATGTGTTATTCATCTTGATTGTATTAATTTTTTGAGATGGCCAGTTTCAGTTGAACATGAACCATCCTCAGATCAGATTATGTCAGTTACAAGAGTAACCCATCCAACTATCAGCATAATTTACATACTAAAAGGCATGTAAAATTTGATGGTATTTGGATGGGTTACTCTTGCAACTGAACAATCAGGGGCTACTCTGATGACTAATACAATCAAATCTAAGGACGGTTCTTGTTAAATCAAAACTGTCCATTTTTAAAATTGATACAATCAAGATGTTAAGTAAATCTGTTTAATCCCTGATATGAGGACTCTTCGTGGTTGGAAGTGAAGAATGTAAACTGGTAGTAATAATTGAAAAGTGTCCGGTGAGGAGCAGTAGTCATTGTTGTTTTTCCTTGTGTGTGTTCACTTTATCACAAATATTTGAAGATCTATATACTAATAAACATTATTTCATTGTAGTTTTCGTACAACACAGACTACGGATATTTTTTTATTCAAACTCTTGGACAACTTTTTTCTGTTATCTGTCTTCTGACTAGTTTGATGTGGCCTGCCACAATTTCCTCTCCTAAGCAACCCCTTCATCTTTGAGTAGCACTTTCAAACTATCTCCTCAATTATTTGCTGGAGCTATTCCAATCTCTGTCTTCCTCTACAGTTTTTGCCCTGTATACAGCTCCCTCTAGTACCATGGAAGTCATTTTCTCGTGTCTTGACAGACGTGCTATCATCCTGTCCCTTCTTCTTATCAGTGTTTTCCACTTATTCATTTCCTCTCCAGTTCTGCACAGAATCTCCTCATTCATTACCTTAGCAGTCCACCTAATTTTCAACATTGGTCTGTAGCACCTCGTTCTTGATCATACACTCTTATTATTCCCTCTTGACTGTTGTACGTATTCTATATGACCAGTCTCTCCCTATAGCTTATCCCGACTTCTCAGAATTCCGATCATTTTGTGCCATTTTACATTGTCGAATGCTTTTTCCAGGTTGACAAATCCTATGAATATGTCTTGATTTTTCTTTACTCTGGCTTCCATTATTAACCGCAATGTCTGAGATGCCTCTCTCTTGCCTTTACCTTTCCTAAAGCCAAACTGGTAGTCATCTAGCGCACCCTCATTCTTGTTTTCCATTCTTCTGTATGTTATTCTTGTAAGCAGTTGGGTGCATTAGTTGTTAAGCTGATTGTGTGGTAATTCTTGCACTTGTCAGCTCTTGTCGTCATTGTAATTATGCGGATGATGCTTTTCCGAAAGTCAGAAGGCCGGACTCATACATTCTGCACCCCAACTTGAATAGTCGTTTTGTTGGCACTTCCCTCAAGATTTTAGAAATTCTGATGGAATGTTATCTATCCCTTCTACCATATTTGATGTTAAGTCCCCCAAAGCTCTCTTAATTTCTGACTCTAATACAGGATCCTTTATCTCTTCTAAATCGACTCCTGTTTGGTGTTCTATCACATCAGATAAATCTTCCCCCTCATAGAAGCTTTCAATGTATTCTTTCCAGCTATCTGCTCTTTCCTCTGCATTTAACAGTGGAATACTGTTGCACTCTTAATGTTATCACCCTTCTTTTTAATGTCACCAAAGGTTTTTTGACTTTCCTGTATGCTGAGTCTTTCCTTCCGACAATCATTTCTTTTTCAATGTCTTCACATTTTTCTTGCAGCCATTTCATCTTAGCTTCCCTGCACTTCCTATTTATTTCATTCCTCAGTGACTTGTATTTCTCTATTCTCTATGCTCACTCTGACGTACTGTCATCTTTGTATTCGTTTAATTTTGTTAATACTATATATTTTATTTTTTAAAGACCTGTAAATTTTTCTGTTAATTATTTTGCCCAATCTATGGCAATTTCGTGTCACTGGACATTCAATGCTCATCTTACATTTGTTTTACGCCAAATATTTATGTTACAATCTATATTTTACTGAGTAAAACTGATGAACATTGTCACGTGGTGCCACATATAACACTATTCCCTAATAACCGAACATTTAGTGCTGTCATGGTCACCACATATAACACTAACATGCCATGAAAATCGCTGATGTTACTCTCTGAGAGGATTTTGAAGTGTGACCGTGCGTGTGTCTAATGGACAAGGGTATCGGACCATAATGTCAAATTTGATGGATTAACAGAAAACCCAAACTGGCATTAATCTTGGGAGTCACCAAAGATGGTAAATCATAAATGAGTGAAAAAATATGAATAATTGCCAGCCCATTTAGGCCCAGTAATTTGGAAATATATATTTGAAGAAATGGAATATTGGTTATCAAAGTTACTTTTTTGAGATTTCTCTTTGAATAGCAAACAGTATACAAACTGACACAGTGCACTCTGTACTATGTGTAGCAGCAGTTACCAATAAAACACACACACACACACACACACACACACACACACACACACACACACACAAGTAAATTATGGGGAGCAAATTTTCACCAAGTTCATACTAATGACAGCCACACTCAAGGGCACTAATTAATCAGATACTGAAATATCACTGCATGAAGTGCAGAACTAAATTTGTACATGAGGGGCTTCTGTCTTAGCTGACATAAAAAACACAAATAAAGCTGAATAATATCATAAATAAACTGTTTGAGTTCTTCTACATATATCAGTTTTCCTTAGTAACAGTAATAGTTCAATTTTTTTCTTAATAAGTGGAGAATGTGAGGGGACCAATAAACTAGTAAAGTTCCACTAGTCAAAGCCCTTTGATTATAACAGTAGTAAAGACTAACTCTAAAAGCTAATTAATCACTTCACTTGGAGTAGTTCATAAATTACTTTGCAAGACAATAGTGGTTCCTGAAGAGGGGCAGCAGCCTTTTCAGTAGTTGCAGGGGCAACAGTCTGGATGATTGACTGATCTGGCCTTGTAACACTAACCAAAATGGCCTTGCTGTTCTGGTACTGCGAACGGCTGAAAGCAAGGGGAAACTACAGCCGTAAATTTTCCCGAGGGCATGCTTTATTGTATGATTAAATGATGATGGGTAAAATATTCCGGAGGTGAAATAGTCCCCTATTCGGATCTCCGGGCGGGGACTACTCAAGAGGATGTCCTTATCAGGAGAAAGAAAACTGGCGTTCTACGGATCGGAGCGTGGAATGTCAGACCCCTTAATTGGGCAGGTAGGTTAGAAAATTTAAAAAGGGAAATGGATAGGTTAAAGTTAGATATAGTGGGAATTAGTGAAGTTCGGTGGCATGAGGAACAAGACTTCTGGTCAGGTGACTACAGGGTTATAAACACAAAATCAAATAGGGGTAATGCAGGAGTAGGTTTAATAATGAATAGGAAAATAGGAATGCGGATAAGCTACTACAAACAGCATAGTGAACGCATTATTGTGGCCAAGATAGATACGAAGCCCACGCCTACCACAGTAGTACAAGTTTACATGCCAACTAGCTCTGCAAATGATGAAGAAATTGAAGAAATGTATGATGAAATAAAAGAAATTATTCAGATAGTGAAGGGAGATGAAAATTTAATAGTCATGGGTGACTGGAATTCATCAATAGGAAAAGGGAGAGAAGGAAACATAGATGAATATGGATTGGGGGTAAGAAACGAAAGAGGAAGCCGCCTGATAGAATTTTGCACAGAGCATAACTTAATCATAGCTAACACTTGGTTCAAGAATCATAAAAGAAGGTTGTATACATGGAAGAATCCTGGAGATACTTGAAGGTGGTGGTGGTGGTGGTGGTTAGTGTTTAACGTCCCGTCGACAACGAGGTCATTAGAGACGGAGTGCAAGCTCGGCTTGGGGAAGGATTGGGAAGGAAATTGGCCGAGCCCTTTCAAAGGAACCATCCCGACATTTGCCTGAAACGATTTAGGGAAATTACAGAAAACCTAAATCAGGATGGCTGGAGACGGGATTGAACCGTCGTCCTCCCGAATGCGAGTCCAGTGTGGATACTTGAAGGTTTGAGATAGATTGTATAATGGTAAGACAGAGATTTAGGAACTAGGTTTTAAATTGTAAGACATTTCCAGGGGCACATGTGGACTCTGACCACAATCTATTGGTTATGAACTGTAGAGTAAAACTGAAGAAACTGCAAAAAGGTGGGAATTTAAGGAGATGGGACCTGGATAAACTGAAAGAACCAGAGGTTGTACAGAGTTTCAGGGAGAGCATAAGGGAACAATTGACAAGAATGGGGGAAAGAAATACAATAGAAGAAGAATGGGTAGCCTTGAGGGATGAAGTGGTGAAGGTAGCAGAGGATCAACTAGGTAAAAAGACAATGGCTAGTAGAAATCCTTGGGTAACAGAAGAAATATTGAATTTAATTGATGAAAGGCCAAAATATAAGATTGCAGTAAACGAAACAGGCAAAAAGGAATACAAACGTCTCGAAAATGAGATTGACAGGAAGTGCTAAATGGCTAAGCAGGGATGGCTAGAGGACAAATGTAAGGATGTAGAGGCTTATCTCATTAGCGGTAAGATAGATACTGCCTACAGGAAAATTAAAAGGACCTTTGGAGAAAAGAGAGCCGCTTGTATGAATATCAAGAGCTCTCATGGAAACCCAGTTCTAAGCAAAGAAGGGAAAGCAGGAAGGTCGAAGGAGTACATAGAGGGTCTATACAAGGGCGATGTTCTTGAGGACAATATTATGGAAATGGAAGGGGACTTAGATGAAGATGAAATGGGAGATATGATACTGCGTGAAGAGTTTGACAGAGCACTGAAAGACCTGAGGCGCAACAAAGCTCCAGGAGTAGACAACATTCCATTAGAACTACTGACGGCCTTGGGAGAGCTAGTCCTGACAAAACTCTACCATCTGGTGAGCAACATGTATGAGACAGGCGAAATACTCTCAAACTTCAAGAAGAATATGATAATTCCAATTCCAAAGAAAGCAGGTATTGACAGATGTGAAAATTACCAAACTATCAGTTTAATAAGTCATGGCTGCAAAATACTAATACGAATTGTTTGCAGACGAATGGAAAAACTAGTAAAAGCCAACCTCGGGGAAGACCAGTTTGGATTGCGTAGAAATATTGGAACACGTGAGGCAATACTGACCCTACGACTTATCTTAGAAGCTAGATTAAGGAAAGGCAAACCTACGTTCCTAGCATTTGTAGACTTAGAGAAAGCTTTTGACAATGTTGACTGGAATACTCTTTCAAATTCTGAATGTGGCAGGGGTAAAATACAGGGAGCGAAAGGCTATTTACAATTTGTACAGAAATCAGTTGGCAGTTATAAGAGTCGAGGGACATGAAAGGGAAGCAGTGGTTGGGAAGTGAGAGAGACAGGGTTGTTGCCTCTCCCTGATGTTGTTCTATTTGTATATTGAGCAAGCAGTAAAGGAAACAAAAGAAAAAATCGCCGATGACATTGTAATTCTGTCAGAGTTGAAAGGAGGATATAAGATGAACATCAACAAAAGCAAAACGAGGATAATGGAATGTAGTCAAATTAACTCGGGTGATGCTGAGGGAATTAGATTAGGAAATGACACTTAAAGTAGTAAAGGAGTTTTGCTATTTGGGGAGCTAAATAACTGATGATGGTCGAAGTAGAGAGGATATAAAATGTAGACTGGCAATGGCAAGGAAAGCATTTCTGAAGAAGAGAAGTTTGTTAACATTGAGTATAGATTTAAGTGTCAGGAAGTCATTTCTTAAAGTATTCGTGTGGAGCGTAGCCATGTATGGAAATGAATCATGGACGATAAATAGTTTGGACAAGAAGAGACTAGAAGCTTTCGAAATGTGGTGCTACAGAAGAATCCTGAAGATTAGATGGGTAGATAACGTAAGTAATGAGGAAGTATTGAATAGGATTTGGGAGAAAAGAAGTTTGTGCCACATCTTGACGAGAAGAAGGGATCGGTTGGTAGGACATGTTCTGAGGCATCAAGGGATCACCAGTGAAGGGCAGTGTGGAGGGTAAAAATTGTACAGGGAGACAAAGAGATGAATACACTAAGCAGATTCAGAAGGATGTAGGTTGCAGTAGGCACTGGGAGATGAAGAAGCTTGCACAGGATAGAGTAGCATGGTGAGCTGCATGAAACCAGTCTTAGGACTGAAGACGACAACAACAACAGCAACAACAAAATACAACACAAGTAAATTCAAAAAAGGAACCTTTCATGATGGGTACCAAAAATACACCTTCTTTAAAATTGTGCATAAATTTTCTTCTAACAATACTATCATAAATCTGTTCATTATAGATTTATATGTACTTTAACTTAATTTCCTGTGAAGCAGGTATTCTTTGCAATAATATTTACACAATCTTGCTCTGTAACCCTACAAAACTATATTTTGTAATAAACTAAGGATAATTTAGCGAAAGTGTATCCAACTTAACTTTTGTGGTTTTAGCTTTAACTTCTACTACTCCTTTTGCTTTAGACAAAAAAATCACTTTTGAACACATTAATGCAAGAAGTGTTCATTTAAATCAGGATACTCTGTTTTAGTAGTACTTAGGTGAGGACCCTTCATAGGTTTGTGATCAGGATTGAAAATATGGTTCCGGATACGAATTTATGTTTTATGTGATTACTATTGAAACCACACATAAATTAACTGGTTCATGCCCATATATCACTTACTGAATGTATGAAGTTTTCTGAAGCAGTGCAAAGATTGGTGGCACGTGACGTGGCGGCTAACTGTACTCACGGCTCTTGTATGAATTCTTTATAAAACCTCTTCATGGCGTCGGATTTTCGACATATTAGAGCCATTCCATTATACCGCGAATACCAAGTAATAGCCAGTTCCACATCCGAGGCAAATCCCTTATAATGCAGCTTCCTATTGCCTCTCTTAGCACCGTTGAAGTGTACCGTGCGAAGGATAGCCACATACTGCGTGCCGTTCAGCTGAATTGCCGAACTCACCTTTTACATCGTGCCATGCCACCATCCGTTGCGGAAGGACTTCCCTACAGTGTTTACATGTTACAAATACAAGTGCCCTAAGCATGAACCAGCTTTTAACATACGACCCGGGACAAACGAGAGATCCGGGAAAAACCCGGGAATTTTTTCATCCGGGAGAAAACCGGGAAAAACCCGGGAATTTTTTAGAATTCCGGGAATTTGTCATTGTTTTTGTTTTCAGTTAATTTTTTGTAACTTTGATTGGTAAGAACTGATACTCGAACAAAGGATATTACTGTATTACTGTATCCTGCTCTACTACAGATAATACTGCAGCAATAGGACATGAACGAGAGAAAAAACGAAAATAAAACATAAATTGCAAAGGAAATGCGCCATATACAGCAACAAAACACAGTGCTCATACAAGCGTCTACCAACAGCAAAATGAGTCAAAGGCTTTAGGAAGACTATGCGATGCTTCGTAACAACAAATTGCCTCCGATGAGCATGACGTCACAACTGTTTACATTAATTCGTTTTAGCAGTTACGAGCGGGATCGAGCGCATGCGCAGTTGAGTAGTACCTTCTCCCGCTTGTGGCTTCTGAGATGTGGCTGTTGTCTGTGTAAGCAGTCGCAGCAAGCAGCTAGATGCTGCCGGGTAAAATTTTATTGGAGCGCCCAAGTAGCCAGATTCTTGCATGCGCAGCAGGCCCAGATCTCGGAGTGGGAGGGGTGTGGGCAAATTCATATTCTTGAGGGGAAAAAAACCTTGTTTCACAAAGCGACTAGCATCCAGCGCACTTAAATCTATCGATTATTAATATGACTTTGAAACGCATCCCTGTCGGTTTTTCAACACATTATAAGTTGATTTCTGAATGAATCATAAGTTGATTTGTGAATGCGTGCATAGTGTACATAATGTCTCTGTCAGGGGAATCCTCGTCGAGTGTAGAAACAAACTTTCGTACAGACAAAAACGGCTATACGAGCTGACCGGAGGAGAGCCGAATGGCTGAATGCCAACCGCTGCCTGATTGTCTGGGTTTGCGAATGATGAGCGTTGTTATAATTATTAGCGAAATCCATGGATTCAGACTACAGAAGTGGAAATAGACGAATAACAGGTAATAAAGATTACATATTCACTTCTCGGTGTATCGAAGAAAATGAAATTTTGACGGAAAATTTTTGGCCAGATCGCTATACTAGTAAGGGCCAGTCGAACAGTGCCCAGCTAGCAGCCGCTTTAAGTTCTACTCTGGAAGAAGTGCCGAAAACGCCTTGTACGAACATGTAACAACGCCTAACCAGAGAATAACCGCGAATAACTAAACCGATAATTCTAGCAGAGTTAGTGAAGTTAACCTGTGAATAAGCTTTGACATTGGCAGGAATAGTTACAGAATTAGTGATAACAAGCCTGTTTGTTAGAACGAGGAAGGAGAAGAAACGGGGACATTACACAAATTATGGAACAATATGACGATTCCAAGTTTGTATACAAATTTCGTACTACTACTTTTCGATCATGTTTGAGAAACTGGAGCATATGAATGAAGTGTGAAACTATCCCCTAACGTAAAGCTTTTTGCTTGTAGTAGGCCTAATAGGTATTTGATATTGGTACTTTGTGAATTATATTGTTGTTATAAAAAAGACCGTTTGTGCCTAAACAGTCTCGTTTATTTAGTATATGTTACAATTGTTGCCGTGAGAAAATAGACTTAATTAGATCGGGAAACCACACCTGTCTTGGGCCCTATTTGTATAAACAGCTTTTTCAGTATTAGACAGCAACATTTCGATTTTTCATGTAGCAAAACGTTTGACGAACCTTCGCAGAAAGGAAAGCACGCCATATAAAGCTGTAGCAAGATTAGAGAGAAAAAAAAAATCTAGAGGCTAAGGATTGTACAGGGTGTCCAGAAAAGGACTCCCTGACTTCAAAATTAAATATCTCGAAAAGAAAGATCGATACAGGAATGCAGTAAACGGTATGTTTATTGTGAAAGTTGTAAGAAGTTTATACAGCAGTTTGAAATAATAGTTACAAAAGCTGCTAACAGATGGCGCTGTACACTGTACAGCTCATATCAGCATACATAAGTGAAATAATCGTATGAAAACAGTCTTTGCAAACAATCACATCACAATGTTTTCAAAATGTTCGCCATTCGCACTACAGAGGTCGCGCAAACAATGAATGGAATTCGCCATCACATTTCGTAGTGTCTCAACCGAAATGGATTCACATGCCACATTGATCGCCGATTCGAGCTCGTCCAGCGTGGCGGGATGCTTCGGGTAGCCGTGTCTTTCACTGTGCCCCACAAAAAAAGGTCACAGGGAGTCAAATCCGGCGAATATGGAGGCCAATCCGTGCCTGCACCAGTAAATTTGGGATATTCCAAAGCAATGACTCGATTCCCGAAGTATTCCTCACGAAAGCGAAACACTTGTTCCGTCCGATGTGGTCGGGCTCCATCTTCCATAAACCATTCAGACCTGGTCGATCCTCTAACGCTTGCTGTGTGGCGACAAATTGTTCCAAAATTGCAACGTAACGTGCACCAGTGACCGTTTCTCGAATGGAAAAAGGGGCAATAATGCCTCTGCTGCATACTACAGCCCACACAGTAATTTTTGGAGAACACAGGGGTTTCGCTTCACATCAATATGGTTTTTCGGAACCCCAAAATCGGCAGTTGTGCTTATTCACGTATCCATTTAGGTGGAAGTGTGCTTCATCTGTATACCAGATGCAGCCAACATCAAATCCTTCACTATCAATCATTGTGAGCATCTGATTAGCAAAGGCAACCCTCTGTTACACAGCTCGTACGGGTATGGCCTGGTGCGTTTGAATTTCGAACGGAAACATGTGTAGGCTCTTTCTCAGTATTTTCTGCGTGCTGGAACGCATCAAACCAGTCTGATAAAATTCTACCGACGGATGACATTGGATTTCGCGGAATAATTCCAGAAACTGTGGCGATATTTTCAGGCTTAACTGTGGTTTGCTTGCGGCCAACATGCCCCAGTAGATCATCAGTTACGCTGCCTGCTCATTGAAATTTTGCAAAGAGCGTACGAATGGTTTTCGCATCGGGTCCTTTCGGAACATTAAATCGTGCTTGAAAACTTCGCCTTGTTGCCGTAGGACTCTCTTCCGACCTGTTGTACTCTAGCACCAG
Organism: Schistocerca gregaria; assembly: GCF_023897955.1. Taxonomy (NCBI): domain Eukaryota; kingdom Metazoa; phylum Arthropoda; class Insecta; order Orthoptera; family Acrididae; genus Schistocerca; species Schistocerca gregaria. Next base: position 785,949,215 of record NC_064922.1, read on the forward strand.
AAAAACGCGCTGTTCAATGGAGTACATGGTTTTAATCTCTCCCTTCCGTACGCTAACCTCCTTTCACGTTTCAATAGTGGAACTGATCGCCCTGGGCTCCGGATCATTATTTATACTAGGCATTACGTATGGCGATTACAGCGCCATCTGTTAGCAGCTTTTGTACCTATTATTCCAAACTGCTGTATAAACTTCTTACAGCTTTCACAATAAACATACCGTTTACTGCATTCCTCTATCGATCTTTGTTTTCGAGATATTTAATTTTGAAATCGGGGAGTCCTTTCCTGGACACCCTGTATATTGTCTTGCTTGTCTCATGCCTTTACTGGGTCTGTGTGTCCTATATTTAATTTTTCACACAAAGCAGCAAGTTGTTAGTTGATAGGGAATAAAGAGTGTATATTTTCTGAAGAGTTCTTTTTTTTTTAAATAAAAAAGAGGGACAGGATTTCAAACCGGCTGACTGTAAGCAGGAGAGGCACCAAAGGTCATTTTAATTTCCATTGTCCTGAGTATGGTTGATGGCATCCATTACAAAATATACAGGTTTCAATTCCACAGAGCGAAGTACAGTGACGTGCAATAGATGAATTCTGTGTGAGCAGACGAGGCACTGCACTTTGGCACACTTAGACCAAATAACGTTTTACATTACCTCGAACACACATGTTTTCAAACTCTTCAGAAAGCTGAGCTACAAAATGTACAAATTTTTTGAAAATTTGCTTTTTTTTCAATTTTTGGCGTCCTGTCTCAAACGCTCAGGGAGTGGCGGTGTATTGCCCCGGTTGGGAAATGTCGTAGACCCGGGGCTGGTGCACAGAGCAGTCTATGTTATAGTAGGTAAGTGGGTAGTCTCCACGTGACCCATGTTTACATTTAGTGATTTTGCTGTTTCCTCTTCGTTTACTGCTCTCATGTCAAATGAAAACAAATGAGATTTCTGTGGCCCGAAGCCATCAAGTGAATTAAAATACAGGGTGATTCAAAAAGAACACCACAACTTTAAAAATGTGTATTTAATGAAAGAAACATAATATAACCTTCTGTTATACATCATTACAAAGAGTATTTAAAAAGGTCTTTTTTCACTCAAAAACAAGTTCAGAGATGTTCAATATGGCCCCCTCCAGACACTCGAGCAACATCAACCCGATACTCCAACTCGCTCCACACTCTCTGTAGCATATCAGGCGTAACAGTTTGGATAGCTGCTGTTATTTCTCGTTTCAAATCATCAATGGTGGCTGGGAGAGCTGGCCGAAACACCATATCCTTAACATACCCCCGTAAGAAAAAATCGCAGGGGGTAAGATCAGGGCTTCTTGGAGGCCAGTGATGAAGTGCTCTATCACAGGCTGCCTGGCGGCCGATCCATCGCCTCGGGTAGTTGACGTTCAGGTAGTTACGGACAGATAAGTGCCAATGTGGTGGCGCTCCATCCTGCAGAAATATGAATTGTTGTGCTTCTTGTTCGAGCTGAGGGAACAGCCAATTCTCTAACATCTCCAGATACTGTAGTCCAGTTACAGTAGCACCTTCGAAGAAAAAGGGACCAAAAACTTTATTGGCTGAAATGGCACAGAAAACGTTCACCTTAGGCGAGTCACGTTCATACTGAGTTGTTTCCCGCGGATTCTCAGTGACGGTTGACTTTCCTGTTAGTGTGGAAAGTTGCTTCATTACTAAACACAATCTTTGAAACGAAAGATTCATCTGTTTCCATTTGAGCAAGGATAAAATCACAGAAATCGATTCTTTTAATCTTATCAGCTGCAGACAGTGCTTGAACCAATTTCAGACGATAAGGTTTCATAACTAACCTTTTTCGTAGGACTCTCCATACAGTTGATTGTGGAATTTGCAGCTCTCTGCTAGCTCTGCGAGTCGATTTTCCTGGGCTGCGAACAAATGCTTGCTGGATGCGTGCTACATTTTCATCACTCGTTCTCGGCCGTCCAGAACTTTTCCCTTTGCACAAACACCCATTCTCTGCAAACTATTTATACCAACGTATAATACACCACCTATCAGGAGGTTTAACACCATACTTCGTTCGAAATGCACGCTGAACAACTGTCGTCGATTCACTTCTGCCGTACTCAATAACACAAAAAGCTTTCTGTTGAGTGGTCGCCATCTTAGGATCAACTGACGCTGACGCCTAGTCAACAGCGCCTCAAGCGAACAAATGTACAACTAAATGAAACTTTATAGCTCCCTTAATTCGCCGACAGATAGTGCTTAGCTCTGCCATTTGTCGTTGCAGAGTTTTAAATTCCTAAAGTTGTGGTATTCTTTTTGAATCACCCTGCACATTCACATAATTAAGGAAGGCTAAATTGTTTTATTTCCACCTTCCTGACAGTCAAGGAGTAATTGCCTTGCACAACAATGAAGTTATTTTTGTCGGTTTGCTAAGGAAATTATCTGTTATTAATCTTTTCCGCTGACGCACACTATTCGCTGCATTTCAGGTGCGCTTTTTCAACTTCTAGCACGTATGGCGCTATGCCAACAACCAATCATGAGATAACACAGTATTGGTACTCCAAGAAAATTTACATCCCGAAAACCACATTGATAAGCTTAATATCAGGTCGTGGCCTACTTCACTGGGAATCTGGACACACGAATGTGCACTTTAAATGTGCACGTTTTAGTATGGGTCACGGAATTCCAATGTTCTTGGAGCATCCTCTGATGTCTTGTTTCTTTTATTACATAATGTAAGATCTTTTAATGTTTTACACGTACGAACATATGGGCTCCTTGCGGCACCATAGCTGCGCAAGCGCGGTGAAACCTGCCATCTGGCGCCTGCAAAAACGAACCTATTTCTAACAGGTCGCGGAAAAATATTCCGAATGGTGGTTTGAAAAGTGTTTCCATCGAAGCACATTTCCTTTTACGCAAGTTGAACTATGTGCGAGGAATTTCCTAAATCACAGAGCGTTTGACTCTCATTTAAAAATCAACTCTTTGATAACGAGCCATTTAGATGAATTTCGAGCCCAGAAGATCAGACATTTATGTCATAAAAAATTTTACTTTCACATTTGTGTGATATATCGTAAATTGTAATACGCGCCAAAAGACCAACATTATTTGTGAAAGCTTAGCTTCTCTTGCAGCTTATTAATCTTATAGACCAATATTATATGTGAAAGCTTTCCGTTTCGTGTACCAACACTACGTATATTGATTTAAACCATTAACTTTCCCTGTTTGTGTGTTCGCGCTACTTAACAGTGATGTTGCTATTGGCTGACTACATCGAAAGTGTATTTTTAACCGGGAAATCCGGGATTTTTTTTCCTTGTCCACGTTAACAAACATTTTCTTTTTATAAACATATTAATATTATTATAACTTACCATTTCATCATATTCTTTTGCTTTTTCATATATACATTACAAAACTAATTTTCTTGCTATAGATCAAGGAGATTAAACAACACAGAATACAGACTCCATAAATTGCAGATATACAGTTACACAATATAAACCTGCTTCTAATGGATGAAAGTGTTACAGTCTGTCTAAAGAGCTGTGAAAACATTGATCTATTTCCATAGAGATGTTTACAAAATCATATCACTTTACTTGAGGCTGACCAGCGAAGTTCACGCACCCAGCTCACTACAACTGTCAATCAACTTAAGCAGACAAAATTCCCATTTCTTCACACCAGCTCTTAAACTCACAACTGGCGAATTCACCGTCTCTAACACATTGTACTTTTTGACACTTTCAGATTGAACTGATTTTCACTTTGTAAAACATTTTCGTACAGATCTTGCAGTCTCTGACTTATATCTTATCAAGTATGTTGGACAAAAATGAGTGAAATTATCAAATACTGCCTGTAGCTGTAGCAATCAAATTTCAGGGGTATCTCCACAGATTTCAGTGTGTGTTATTTCAAGTGGTCTCATTCTAATGACTTTCTTCACACAATCATAACACACTTCTTATGTTGAGCAAAACTATTGGGTACTCAATTGCTTATTCTCTGATGGTGTTCGGTAGTGTGAGAGGTGTTGTTGTGGGCCAGTGCGGCCCAGTAGATGCACTGATGAGAGAGAAACAATACTTTATTAACTTCAGTTACACATTATGTCATTAGCAGTGTAAGGCAGACATGTCTAACCCCAACGACACAGGCTGGCAAAGGCTCGCAGTGTCAGCTTCCGTCCTGCTGAGGATGCTGAATTTCAGCAGAGCTGCGACCGATGGCCTGGCAGTGGGCCTCCTGCAGTAGATGATGCTCATCCTTAAGTTACTAGGGGGACATGACTTACTGCCATCTGGCAGGAGTGAGACAGCTGCAGGTGAGGATGGTAGGACAGCATTACTGTGGCACTAAGTCACCTAAAGAGGCTTAATGCTGGTGGCAGATGATCTGACCTGGTCTCGAAGCCAAGGCTGCAGCGGGCAGTGTTCAGTACTTTTGCTGTCTGGTGTGGACGTGGCATCATGATAATGGTGTTGGACTCCAAATGCAACTGCCTCAAAGTCTTACTGTTTGTATGGCTCCGATGTGCACTTGTTACACTAAAACACTGCGCCCGGTCATGTAGCTCGTAACTATAGAGTTCTGCTTTGGTGTGGTGATATTGTATGCTATGTTACTACTGTGAAGTGCAGCTTTCCGCTGAGTACTGCTAGCCTGTCTTGCAATCTTTTTGCGTGCATGCTATTATGATTCATGTCTCTTTACACTGAGATTAGACCAGCGGTAGCTTGACACAATGCTCCTTACAAATTATTACAAGTTCTATTAAAAGTAGGTCCTGGCACTACATTAGCCCCCTCCATCAGAGAACCCAGGCTCTGGAGTCTTGCTTAGGACCGGTTCTCCCTTTTAGTCACTTCCACCTTTATACTGTCAACGTCAGATACTGTGCATGTACTATATTAATGTTTTACGGCTACCTCATATCCTGTTCACTCTACAAATTCTCTCTCTACACATATATTGTTCTTGGGATCCACTCGACTGCAATCTGGGTTACCCATGGATTAGATTTCTGTGTGGCTTATCATTGCAGATGGGCTATAAAAGCTATGCTGAATAAAATCAGTCACCATGGCACTAGAAATTGCCACACTCATGGTGACTGCTATCGTTACCTACTATGCCAATGCTGCTCCACATTCTGCATTAACTGCTTTGCTGTAATCTGTCCCTCCTGTGTGGCTATCATTCAACTTAGTGAATGAGCTAGTTTTGGTTCCCAGGTATAATTAAAGAATAAAGGTTTTGCTTAGGCAACGTCTCAGAGTGCTCATCTGACCTATTCATATGCCATCATTGTATTTGAAAGAGCAATCTCATTATTATAGCTAGTAAAAGAGGAGTTGGACAAGTAATATCACGCTTAGTTAAGTTCAGCAACAACCCACTCCTCCTGTGAGCTTCTCTTGCTCATAACCATTCGCAGTCACTTCTATGTTGTAGACTGAATACACCCAATGTAGCCCTGCTTCTGGAAGTATGGTTTTGTATCCTTCACCTCCTTTTGGCATGTATGAACCTCTGCCTTGCTCCTGGACAGTTGCATGGCAAAAGTACTTCATTCCGTTTGAAACTCACAAGTAGGACATATTGTAACCTTCCCACTGTGGCATTGCTGCAATTGCTCCTGCAATGTCAGGGGCTAGGATAGATCCCGGGCATTCCTTGCCTGTCGTAAGAGGTGAGTAATAGAAGTCTTTGTATATGGTCATTTTTACCTTGGTGTTTTGACTTTTCTTTGGACTCCTGAAGTTTGTTGCTCTTTTTCCTGTTTTTAACACTTCCTCCCCTCACCTGTCTTGGCTTTTTAAATTCTGGTCCCCATTTTGGATTTGACCTCCATTTTCCATATTTTGTACAGGGGTGTGGGAAGTTTAGGGAAGGATACCTTACTGTGGTGCATTAACTCTCCACTATGCACTGTTATCCTTTGCACCTCCAGTCAAGTGAGTCATATCTTTGCACCCAGAATCCAGCATGGTAGCCAGTCCGGCGTGATGGGGTTGTCATGTTCCCACTGAGTGGTAGCCCCCTGACAACGCAGGGATCACACTGTCAGTGCTTGAGCTGTAACCTCTCGTGTCAGCCTAGGAGTAGGTACCCCTCCACTTTGGGGTACCAGGACTCTGAACAGTGACTACTGTGCAAGGTGGTCTTTGCCTTGGTGGTGTGGCGTCCAAGGGGGAACCTCCAGTTGGAGTGAGTGGCACCAGGACAGATGATCTGCAATTAAACAGATCAAACTTAATGGTGTTCATGCTAAAATGGCCATCTCTGTGGTCAGGAACAGTCATTTTAGTGCAGAGGCTTACAATTCTATGGCGTTTGTCTTTGACCGAGGCTCAAAACGAGCCAAGTACAGAGAAATGCAAGTGCACAGTTTGCTAAGTTCTTTTTTTGTTTGCAAAGCTGACAGTGGATATTTCAATACTTGAAGGCACTGTTTCTGATTGATAATATTGAAGATTGGCTTGGGGAGGTTGCCGCAAAAAAAAAGAAGGTGAGAAATGGATCTTTGCTGATCGAAACATCACAGGCCAACCAGTCATGGGCAATTCAGGCCTGTCAATATTATAGATATGCCAGTCACTATTTCTCTCACACCAAGCTCAGTAGAATTCAAGGTGTCATCTTCTATCGGAACCTGATGCAACAGACTTACGAAGAACTTCGTGGTGTGGAGAAAATTTTGTTCGCTGCTTCCAGGAGAGATAATAGTGGACACTGGAGGTTTTATCCTAGCCTTCTCAGGCAATATTTTGCCTGAGAAGGTTAAGGTCATGGTTTATAGGTGTGATGTCAGGCCTTATTTTCCTACTCCAGTGAGACGTTTTAGCTGTCAAAGATTTGGACACACATCTTCGTGCTGTTCTAATGAGGCTGAGGCTGTCTGTAGGGCATGTGGACAGTCTTGGCAGTGTGTCAACTGCCCAGAACCACACACTCCTCATTCACTGTAGTGCTCAGCGTTCAAGAGGGAAAAGAAAATTCAGGAGTATGAAAGACTTGACCACCTGTAGTATCAAGGTGGAAAGAAAAAGTTTTAATGACTTCATCTGACTGATATGGTCTAAAATTTTGTGACTGTTGTCACAGTCCACGCCCTACAAACAGTGACAAGGTCTTGCATGACATCTCGTGGCTCTGGTCGTATTCTGGGACCTGCCTACAGTTGGGGGAGGGAATGTCAGTTTACTTGCCCCCTACACCTATAACACTGATGGTTCCCACACCATCTGTGCGGCCAGAGATACCTGCTCATCCTCCCCCTGCAGATCCTGGGTGTTAGAATAGGACCGAGGTATTCCTGCCCCTTGTAATAGGTGGCTAAAAGGAATCTCTCACTTTTTGGCCCTATGAGTTCAGGTCCCATTCTATGGTTTGACCTGCCACTTTCAAAATTCTACAGAAGTGCGGGCCATATGGGGAAGGACACCTTTTGTGGTACATGAGTTATCCATTGTGACCTTAGATTCGATCTCCATAATATCTTGTCATGGCTTTGCATCCCCACCTGCCATTCAAGTATTTGTGCGAAGACACTTTCTGGGGTATGTCATCTTCTTCTGTTGTCTCCTGTCCTCTTTCACCCCTATGACAGTATTGGATTTCTCTGTGGCCAGTATACAGCACGGTAGCCAGTCCGTTGTGGTGGGGTTGTCGTGTACCCATTTGGTGGTAGTCCCTGACAACACAGGGATTGCACTGCTGACACCTGAGTTGTAAACTGTCCACATATGCCAAGGAGTAGATGCCTGTCTTCCTAGGGCATCAAGATTCCCGGCAACGGCCTTCATGCCAGTTGGCCTTTGCTGTGGCTGCGTGGCACCTGTAGGGAGAGCCCCTGATCAGAGTGGGTGGCATCAGGGCGTATGACCGACAATGAAGTGGAGTAAGTCATCTCTTGCTGGTGACCATATGGTGCCAGCAGTCTCTAAGAAGGGCAATGTAGAATACAATGCAGACAGGTGTGACCATAAATCGTTTCCCTCCCTTGACCCTAAATCGTTTCCTGCCTCGCTACACCATGGGAGGAACGTAGGTCTACAGAATGGAGAGAGCCATATTCACTTCAGTTTTCAGTCTGTAGCAGGACTGATTGGGACTCCTTTCTACCTACGAAGCCTCAGTTTTTCATTGAACACCTTGAGGATAAGTTGGAGAAGTGACAGTGCCGTCTAAGATGCGAAACAACGCAGTCTTGATTTAGACAGCATCCCCAGCCCAATCCTGAGTGTTACGTGTGACAAGCTGGGTGATATTCCTGTTTCTGTCACTCCCCATAAAAGTGTCAACATGGTCCAGGGATCATTTTCCGTTGCGATCTCCTCTTGCAGTCTGATGACGAGCTCCATGTCAATTTAGAATGGTGGCGTGTTCATTTCATCTGGAGCTTTTAAGGGGACTAACAAAGACACAGGGTTGTTACTAGTGCCTTCAGCTTGGCCTTTGAGGGTGATTCATTGACTGAAATTGTCAAGGTGATGGTTTACGCTGTGACGTTAGTTAGACCATATGACCCTCCCCCTATGCAGTGCTTTAAGTGCTGGAAGTTCGGGGTCATGTCTTCCTGCTGCACTTTCAGTGCCTCATGTCAAGACTGAGGATGTCCTGTGCACCCTGATACTCTATGTGCGCCTCCTCCCACTGGCATCAACTGTGGAAAGTACCAGTCCCTCTGCTCACCAGACTGCCCAGTACTCCAAAAGGAGCGGAAAATCATGGTGTACAAGACCCTGGAGCAGTTGACTTACACAGAAGCTAAACGTAAATTTGAAAGATTACACCCCATTCGGTTGACATCAGCATATGCTGCAGCTACGTCACCATCGCCGTCCCAAGTGCCAGTGGTTCCTCACACTATGCCATGAACCCTGGGCCCTCTGGGCCACCAGAATACATCCGCCCGTTGGTGGTAGGGGGCAAATCTTCCTCCGTTGCTCCCAAAGCACCTACTTCTGGAGCAAGGACCCCCCAGATGCAGGGGACATCGGTCCCCTCCCCCCTGCCAGAAAAGCAACAGCCTCCTACGGCTCCTCTTGTGCAGAAGGGGTCCCTTGGGGCTCTCTCTCTCTCTCCCAAGGTCTCCACTAATCCCACGGCGGACACTCGCCAGTGGCTCAAGGAGCCGAAAGCTGCTGGATGAAGAGCTTCGCAGTCTTTGTGCCTGAAACTACTTTAGAGAAGTTCTCTCAGCAAGCCCCTAAAGAGAAGTGAGAGAGTGAGCAAATAAAGAAGTCTGCTAATAAAAAGAACCCTTGGTGGCTCCGACACCACCACTCTGTACCAATTCTGCATCTGAGGATGCAGTGGAGATCATAGCGTTACCTGCGGACCTGGATCTCCTTGATGCCTCATCCACCATAGAAATGGCTACAGATACTCAGTTGGTGGCAGCAGGTGACCCTGCGGCATTACCTGCCTCCTTGTGCACATCATGCCTTCCCAACCTCGCGATAACGTCATCCTCCAGTGGAATTGTGGTGGTTTTTTCCACCACCTGGCTGAGCTACGGTAACTCTTTAGCTTTACACCTGCTTTCAGCATTGCCCTCCAGGAAACATGGTTCCCGGCTATGCGGATCCCTGCCCTCCATGGCTATGGGGGATATTGAAAGAACCATAATGACTTTATAGAGTGTCAGGTGGAGTTTGTGTCTGTCTGGAACTCAGTATGCAGTGAAATTGTGCTCCTTCAAACTCCTCTTGAAGCTGTGGCTGTTAGGATAACGACGATATAGGAAATAACTGTCTGCAGTGTATATCTTCCTCCAGATGGTGCAGTACCCCTGAATGCATCAGCTGCACTGATTGATCAACTCCCTAAATCCTTCCTAGTTTTGGGAGGTTTTACCGCTCATAATTCCTTGTGGTGTGACACCGTGCTAACTCGCTGAAAATTTACTGTTACAACTTGACCTTTCCCTCTTAAATACAGGTGCCCCCACACGTTTCAGTGTGGCACATGCCACATATTCGGCCATTGTTCTCTCGGTTTGCAGTCCTGGCTCTATCCACTAGAGAGCACATGATAACCTGTGTTGTAGTGACCACTTCCCCATCTTCCTGTCACTGCTCTGGTGTCAGGCCCATGGACACCTGCCCAGATGGGCTTTAAACAAGGCAGACTGGGATACTTTCACCTCTGCTGTCATCGTTGAATCTTCCCCACATGGTAACATCCGTGTAGTGGTTGAGCAGGTAACTACAATGATCGTTTCTGCGGCGGAAAATGTGATCCCTCATTCTTTAGGGTGCCAACGGGGAAAGGCAGTTCCTTGGTGATCGCTGGAAGTCGCTGAGGCAATTAAGGAGCGTCGGCAAGCTCTACAGCGGCACCCTTCCCTGGAGCACCTAACAGCCTTTAAATGGCCCCAAGCTCGCATTCGCCAGCTTATCTACCAACTGATAAACTTGTGTCCCTTCAGTCTGTCATCTGAACAGCCTTTTACAACACTTTGTTGCCATTTTTTTTTTTTTATTTACGAAAAGCGTATGACACCACCTGGTTACATGCTTGCCACATTTTCGCTTCGTACTATCTGTTTCTAAGTTGGTGACTCCAATAGTTCCACCCCCCTGCCCCCATATCTAGGAGAATGGGGTCTCGCAGGGCTCTGTATTGAGTGTATCTCTGTTTTTAGTGGCCATTAATGGTTTAACAGCAGCTGTAGGACCGTCCGTCTCACCCTCTCTGTATGCAGACGACTTCTGCATTTTGTACTACTCCACCAGTACTGGTATTGCTGACCTGCACCTACAGGGAGCCATCTACAAGGCGCAGTCATGGGCTCTAGCCCACGGCTTACAGTTTTTAGCCACAAAGTCGTGTGTTATGCACTTCTGTCGGCATTGTACCGTTCATGCGGAAACAGAACTTTACCTTACTGACGATCTCCTCGCTGTAGTGGAGACATATTGATTCTTAGGACTGGTTTTAGATGCCCAATTGACTTGGCTTCCTTACCTTCGTCAACTTAAGCGGAACTGCTGGCAGCACCTAAGCGCCCTCCGCTGCCTGAGCAACACGAACTGGGGTGATCGATCTACGCTGCTGCAGCTCTGCAGAGCACTTGTTCAATCCCGCCTCGACTATGGGAGTCTGGTTAATGGGTCAGCGGCAACCTCAGCATTGCGTTTACTCGACAGAGTGTACCACTTTGGCATTTGACTAGCGACGGGAGCTTTTAGGAAAAGTCCGATGACCAGTGTCCTGGCGGAGGTTTGGAGTCCCTCTACTGCAGGTCAGGTGTGTGCAACTACTCTCCAGTTACATTGCATGTGTTCATAATTCTCCTGCGCATCCAAATTACCATAACCCTTTCCCACCCACGGCGGTTCATCTCCCACATTGGCAGCCCAGGTCAGTTCACATCCGAACCCTTCTATGTGAACTGGTGTCCTTGCCTTTACCACCTATACTCAAGGTCCATTCATGTACACCTCGATGGTGTACACCTAGACTGCTGCTTCACCTGGATCTTTTGCATGGACCAAAGGACTCAGTTCACCTCAAGGCTCTCTGGTGTCACTTCCTCTCAATTCTTGATATGTACCAAGGCCATGAAGTGGTTTACACTGACAGCTCGATGCCTGATGCTCATGTTGGTTTCGCGTATGTCCATGGAGGATATGTTCAACAGCATTCCTTGCCTGATGACTGCAGTGTTTTCACTGCAGAGCTTGTGGCTGTATCTTGTGCTCTTGAGCACATCTGTTCATGCCCTGGGGAGTTGTTTCTCTGTGTACTGACTCCTTGAGCAGCCTACAAGTTATTGACCAATGCTGCCCTCGTAATCCTTGGGTAGTGACCGTCCAGGAGTCCATCTGTGCTCTGGAATGGTCCAGTCATTCAGTGGTGTTTGTGTGGACCACAGGACACGCCGGAATCCCAGGCAACAAACTCTCTGTCAGGCTGGCCAAACAGGTTAAACGGAAACCGCTTACAGATATCGGCATTCCAATAACTGACCTACATTCTTTTTTTACGCCACCAGGTTTTTTGGCTTTGGGAGACAGAATGGCATTGTCTCGGTATGCACAACGAACTGCATGCCATTAAAGGGAATATGAATGTGTGGCAGTCGTCCATGCGGGCCACTCACAGGAACTCTGTGATTCTCTGCCAAATACACATTGGCCACACTTGTGTGACCCACGTCAACCTCCTGCGCCATAAAGACCCTCCTCAGTGTCGGTGTGGCACCCGGTTGAGAGTGGCCTATATTCTGGTGCACTGTCCCACTTTGACTGCCCTGCGACGAAATATTCAGTTACCAGACTTATTGCCGTTACTTTTATCTGATAATGCCTCATTGGCTGATTGAGTTTTGCAGTTTATTTGTGAGGGTAGTTTTTATTATTTGAGCTAAGTTTCAGCACTTGTCCTTTGACTGTCTGTCCTCCGCCCTAGTGCTAATAGGGTGGAAGTTTTAATGTGTTGCAGAGTGTCTGGCTTCTCCTTTTATTCTTGTGGTCAGCCAGTCATGATAATCTGTTTTGTCGTTTTAATCTCTTCTGCCTTTTTCTTGCGTTCCTGTGGTTTTCTTGTCCCCTTTTGTCCATTTAAGTGTTTGTTGCCCTTCCATTGTTCTTGTGGTTTTTCCTTTCCCTCTATTTTGTGTTGTGAGTTGCACTTGTTTTATTCTTACACTTGTGGTAGTGTTTTATTCGGAACAAGGTACCAATGGCCTAGCAGTTTGGTCCCTTCCCCACCGTTTAAACCAACCGACCTATCAACCTATTTGTCTGCTGGCATCGTCAGGGATGAGGACATCTGTCGAGGTGACAAGGGCCAGCAGCCACAGGCTGTGAGTTGAAGACTATGGGCTTCTTTGTCCTCAGAAGATGAAATGAGGAAAAGATAAACTACCTTTTGAGGCTTTGGATGTTCTGCTCCTGTAAATACACCCATCTCTTCCATTCGCCACTTTCTCAGGCATGACTCCAAAACTCCTTCAATGGAACTGTAATGGCTACTATCGCCATCTGACTGAACTCCATCATTTAATGACTACTTATTCCATAATTGGCAAAGCACTTCAGGAAACACAGTTTATGACAACACACCTCCCTGCTCTGAAATACTACAGACTGTACTGTACCAATCACATTAATGTTAAGGGCACATATGGTGGGGACTGTATCCTCATTTGCTCCGATGCTTTCTTTGAGCAGGTGCCCCTTACCACTGCACTACAGCCCCTAGCTGTTAGTGTCTGCATGTCAGTTCGGATGTCAATATGTAATGTTACCCCCCCCCCCCCCCCCCAGGCATCCCCCCCCCCTAGACAGACCATCCCAATATCATGAGTTGTTAGAGGTAGTGGAACAGCTACCTCCCCCAATCTTCTTATTGGAGGATTTCAATGCCCACAATCTCTGTACACAGTCGAGCAGAGGCTGAGTGCTAGAACACCTCCTTTCAGAATTGGACATCTGCCTATCTAGCAGTGAAGCACATTTCAGTGTGGCCCACAGAACATACTCAACTATTGATCGTACAGTTTGCAGCCCGAGTATCTTAACCATAATTCAGTGATGCATCCATGGCGATCTCTGTTGTATTAACAATTTTCCTATTGTTCTCTCCCTCCCACTCGTAGACATGATGCATCCATGGCGATCTCTGTTGTATTAACAATTTTCCTATTGTTCTCTCCCTCCCACTCGTAGACATGTGGAACACGCTCCATGTAGGTTGCTTTGGAAAGCTGACTGGCAGGTTTTCTCCTCTACAGCCATTTTTGTAGCCAGTTGTGCAATGGATATTTACAGATTGGTACAAGATACTATTGATACTATTATCCATACTGCAGCAGTAATGATACCCTACTCCTCCAGCTCATCCTGACGACTGCCAGTGCCATGGTAGCGTGAAGATATACCCACAGCTATCGGGGAACGCCATAAGATGCTTCAGCAGCACAAGCGCCATCTGTCTATGGGTAATTAATAGCATTCAAGAGACCCCTGGAAAAAGTGCAGTTTTTAATAAAGAAAAGGAAGCAGGAGTGTTGGGAGCAGTATGTATCATCTACACAATCCCACATACCATCAACCCAAGTACGGACTAAACTACCATATTTGGGGCCATCCACCAGCCATGACAGTTCCTGGCATCCTTTTTGCTGGTAACATTTGCACTGATTCTGTGGTAATTACTTAAGTTTTGTGCCAATCTTTGCTGAACTGCTCGCTTGCAGTAATTACCATCCTCATTTCCTGATCCAGGAACACGTCATTCAGCGTCGCCCATTATCCTTCCATGCACATCGCTCTCTATCATACAACACTCCTTTTAGTAATTGGGAGTTTCGCGGCACTTTGGGAGTGTTGAGATAAGGCCCGTGGACTCAACAAAATTCACAACCAAATGCTCAAACATCTTCATGCTGACAGCACGAAACATATCCTCAAGCTTTTTAATCATATGTGGCAGGAAGGAAAATGTCCCTGTGAATGGTGGGAAGGTATTATTATTCCTGTCCTGAAACTTGGGAAGGACCCACATATTTTAACTGCTGGCCAATCTCTCTGAAATGGAACTTGTAAGCTTTTTGAACAAATGGTCAACTGCCATCTTTGTTGGTGTCTTGAAGCTGGAGGGTGTATATCACGATTCCAAAGTGGCTTTTGAGCTTTCTGATCTACCACAGATCATCTGATCAGTCTGGAATCTGCAGTGCACAATGCTTTCGTGCATTGCCACATCTGATTGCTGTGTTCTTTGACATACAGAAGGCATACAATACTGCCTGGCGACATCACATGCTATCTACACTCATGAGTGTGGTTTCTGGGGCAGTTTACCCATTTTTATTCAGAATTTCCTGTCTGACTGTTCAGGTCTGGATAGGTTCCACTGTCAGCATTCAATATGTACAGGAAACTGGAGTCCCTCAGGGAGCAGTTCTGAGCGTAATGCTGTTCGCTATTGCCATCAATGGTGTTGTAAATACAGTGGGTCCCACAGTCCCTCAATCACTGCATGTGGATGATCTTTGCCTCTGCATCGGTGCACAGCGATGAGTGCCAACTTCATGGGAAAGTCAGGAGAGGACATGACTGGGCCCCGAATCTTGGCAATCCACTTTTTCCTGCAAAATCATGAGTTTTTAATTTTGCCAACTCCGGACTGTGCATTTGCCCTCAGAAATTTATCTTGGTGACCAGTTCATTGAAGACATTGAAACTTTCAGTTCCTAGGTATTCTGTTTGACAGCAAGCTACTTTGCTGTGACAAAGCACTTATTTCATTCTGCTTGGGCATGGATATGTTGCCTGTGGGTCAGCAGCACTGACTGCTGTTCACTACACTGGAATGTGGTTGGCAGTGGGGTCCTTCCATATGAGCCCTGTTGACAGCCTGCTGGTGGAAACTGGTGTCCCACCACTGCGAGTTAGATGACTGCAGCTTCTGGCAAATTATGCAGTCAGCATCTGTCAGATGCTTACTCACCCTTGTCACTCAACTCTGTTCCACAACCAATAGTTCACACTGCGCGTCACCCACAGCTGAGTAGACTTAGCTGGGGTTTGTCTCTACTCAAGTGAACCTCCAACAGTCTCCTTTAGTCTGTGTTCCTAGAGCTCCCTCTCAACACTCCCCATGGCCTTTCTCCAGTTCTGCCATACTGATGGATATCTTTCGTGGCCACAAGAAGGATGCTGATCATACCCTTGTTGACACCTGTTTTGTTTGATCCTCCATGATACATGGGGAAATGTAAAATGTGGGAAATAATGTTGTAAGCTGTAAAAGTTACGTGTAGGATACCCCCTTGCACTTCATGTATGATGCATGTACATAACAAGCACCAAATGACTAGTCAGAGACTTTTTCATTAACTGATAAAGGTTTATTATCTAATAAAAACTGCTGATGTAACTGGAATTGATAACTGTCTGGAAAGTGGAAACGTTTGACTTAATTTCAAATGTTATAATCAGTGGTTTTGGAAAGCCTACAACTGTCATTCATTAGTTAAATAATGAAATACTGCACTAGTTACATATTTTTTCATGCTTAGCATGACGTGTTTCAAGAATTTTTTCTCATTGTCAAGTGCAAATATGTAAATAAGTATTTTGTATTGGTGTTTTAATGTGTGTTATTCTGCACTCTTGCCCTGTACTCGTCTTTTTAAGGTTATCAGGTACTGTGCCTCATCAGTTATGTAGTAAACCACACACACACACACACACACACACACACACACACACACACACACACACACACACACATTTATTGTTTGTTTAACTTCGCAAAAAAATGCATACGCAAGTACTGCATTTGACATCGAGAATGAAATTCTCAAAACACGTTTTGCTCAGCATGAAAAAATACGTTATCGGCACTAAAACATTTGAGCAACACAACATTCCATGTGGCTATGCGCTGAAACACCAGTGATGGGAGCTCGTGAATGAGTCTTTCAAATGAATGCTTCACTCCAGTGAAGTGTGTAGTTACCACTCAATTTCAGTGAACTAGTACTTCCGACTCTTCACAGATAGTACACCCCACACGTTTTTCTAGTTCACTCACTCTCTTCCCCTTTCCCTCTCCCACTACATCGGCACTACATCACTCATTCTCCCTTCACTTCAGTCCTCCCCCTACTGCCTGTCTACGAATCGCGCGGTGTTTGTGGGGAAGAATAGGTTACGGCGCGGTGGGGGGGGGGGGGGGGGGGCGTGGGGAGGGCAGCGTCAGCTGCTTCCTGCAGTGCTGACATCATTACCCTTGACTATTTGTCAGCGATCTAAATAGTCAATCCCTTCAGATATTGCTTGGGTGACAATAGGACTGGATGTGGTTACCCATGTAACATCTAATGAACGGCTTCTTGAATGTTCATCAACTCTATTTTTGTGTCCCAGATACTGTCCATTAGTGACTCCTGACCTGTCCAGAATGCCACTCCACACTTGCTCTATTAACTTTTGCCATTTCCTTGCAACTTCTGCTGTCCTATTCAGCTCACGTATGTTGTTCGCATCTAATCTTCCAAATACTGCCTGAAGTATTGTGCCTCCAACATCTATCCATTCCTGTTTCACCCTTTGTGTCTTGTTTGGCATTACTCCCACTACATCCGACATCTGCTTCTTTAATTGTGTATGTAGTTTTCTTCAAATACCTTCATAAATACTTAGTATTCACCATATTCCTTGATTCCCATATATTGAACATCAAACTAAATTTCCACTTAGGGCTTGATAATCATATCCTGCCACCTGGAGAACAAAACTTCTGCAACCATGCAATTGTTCTGTAGCAATTCTACTCCACCTGAGGCAAAGATGTACAGCATCAGCAAAGGAGCATCCTTCCTTCTTTGCTTCCACGAATGGCAGCCTGAGAATAGGAGCTCTTATCTTCTGTGCTGCCCTCAGAAGCATGCTGCTTCTGACCAGTATTCTTCATATAATTACTATGTTCAATTCCTACCGTAACACATACACATGACCTTATCTAGAACTACCCTAACAATCTAAAATACACACAAAACAAAATAACTGAACTCACAAGAATCGTAACAAAACACAACACTTTTTCGTCGACTGTAAACACATACGGCGTATGAAGTGTATGGATGTCGTCGTCTGTTGTTCATTCTTCTGCTCCTTCTTTCTTGCTCCCTTATTTTGTTCCACTGATGCTCTCCTTGGAATTGCTTCAGGTGCACCTTTGAATACTGGTGGATGCTCGACTTGTACAGTTGTTGACCTCATTAACAATTGTACCTTCACTTTTACTGGTGTTGTGGCTTCAGTCACTTGGTATGGGCCCTGGTACTGTGCCCCGAAGTTCTTTTTCTTTCCTTTGGTGTACATGGACTTCCATTACCCACTGCTCCACCTTATACTAAAGTAAAACCCCCTTATGTTTCACTGCCTTCTCTTGCCTTTCAAT
Source organism: Schistocerca gregaria (assembly GCF_023897955.1). Lineage (NCBI taxonomy): Eukaryota > Metazoa > Arthropoda > Insecta > Orthoptera > Acrididae > Schistocerca > Schistocerca gregaria. The sequence goes on from NC_064922.1 coordinate 785,967,158, forward strand.
GCTTTGGCGTTTGCTTGTTGAATTTTCTACCAAACCTCTCTCTCTGTTCTGCAGATTCCCAGACTTACTGTTTCCGCTTCCTTTCTGCTTAATCATATTGAATGATGACTGAATCTTCTTGCAAATAATGTCACCTCGAATGGCAATGACTCAGTGCTAGTGTGTACCTTTGAATTATAAGTGCTCACTACAGAAGATAAATACATATCACAATATGTACAGTGGGAGTTCACACAATAACTAAGCATCCTTCCAATAATCCGCTGAACATGCTCCAACCTTCTATTTCACTGAGGATAAAATGGACTAGTTCTTAATTTTCTTCACCTTCAACTGACTCAAAATGTTCATCAGGTCTGACATGAAATTCATTCTTTGATCAGTTATTATTGTTTCTGGCATTCCAAACTGCAATACCCTTCTATTCACCAGTGCATGCCCAACTGTGACTTCCTGCTGGTCTAGCATTGGCACTATGTAGATACAACACGAAAAATGATCTAAGATTGTTAACACAAAAAGATTTCTTGCTGACATTGGGCTGAACCATCCCAACGCAGCACCTCAATAAAACTAAATGATTGTATTTCCAATTGTTTCTGAATCAGATCTGCATGCAATGCACACTGTACACACTTCCTGACGTACAGATTGACCTCGTTCTTCTGTCTTCTGCACCCACACTTGTAGCATAACATATCATTTTTGATGGAGTGATGTGCAGCGCAAGCAGTTTTCAGACCAACAGATGATGATCTCCACTATGAAAAGTTTAGTTTTGTAATGTATTAGATAATCAGCTATTAGGACGTATGTTTTATTTATGCAAATGTGTCATTACCAGGGCGGACGCAGTGTGTCTGCAAGCCAGGATGTCAATAAACATTGTATAATGTTTGCGGAACCTGCCAGTTGGGCAGTTTATTTCATGTCGTTGGTACCTGCCTTGGAGATATAGTGCGAGCCATAGAGGAAGAGTGGCCATCATAATGTCAATGACGTCACAGAGATAAGAGAGAGCCTGTTATACAGATACATTCAGTTGACATCTGTTACTGAAGTTTGAATTTTTTTGAACTTCGTCCTTTCCAAATTTTTTTGATGTTCTGCATAATGTAATTACTTTGTAACACATAGTTACTGTATACAAGAGTACAATATATGAGATATTAATGATGAGCCTTGCCTTTATTTTGAGAGTTGCAGCAGTAACGACAGCACTTCGAGAAATTAGGTTTGATCAGAAGAGGTTGACAAGTGTGCTGAAATACTAAAATGAGCATGGTTAGATCACAGGAAGTCTTAGCTCCCGATCAACTTTACTTCAACACTCAATATCATGGTAAATAACCAGTGGGACATCACATATTTTCCTGCCACCCTCCAATTTGTTGTTCTACGCCCTTCACGGCTAGATAAAATGTTGTTATGCATTTTCCTCAGTACTTCTTCCCTCAGCTTTGCTGGTGCAACCACTCAATAGTCCTAATTTTGTCTCCCTACACAGAGATCCATCATACATGCTAAACAGCAGACTGCCTCGTCACGTGATAAGACAGCAGGTCTCCTAGCACACAATATAAAAACTATAGTGTCTGTGGTGTTAATGTTTATGGAGTAACGCACTGATATGAATGGCGTCTTTTCCCAACATGCCCCAGCAATAAATTATGCCTCAAAACATGTTTAGAGAGTACCTTTTATGTGCATTGCATCTTCAAATGTTTATATTTACCTATGCATTGTGAACATTGCATCTTTACTTATGATGTTTTACAATAGCTGTCTTAAAGACTTAAATTGCAGGATTCTGCAGTACCATTAGTAAAGAAACAATGTTTAAGAAACATAAATAAATGTTAACATCTGCAGATTGGTTGTCAGCCATCTTGAAATATCATGGGAAAGTAAATGCCTATAAAGGCAACTGGTTGCAGCTAATTAATTATAAATTACTTTCAATTTTAAACAATTTCATTATTCTAATACGTCCACATTGTTCAAGAATTATTTACTAATGTTAATTTTAGAGAGAATAGAACAACAAAATACGGCATTGAGATAATCAGTCCTAGTAGACCAAGTAACAGTAGCAGTAAGTAGCAGTAACTTTGCGAATTTCTCCACGGGCCAGATTGAAACCAGTCGCAGGCTGGATCCGTCCTGCAGGCTGCCGGTTGCCCAGCTGTGTACAAAAGTAGTGGGTTGTTCTTCTCCATTGACCTCCTGGCTCAAAACGCATCTCGGAGCATGGTTTGACATGTCACTTATTATAAACTCCTTGTGAAAATCTGGGAACACACACTGAACTTGACGTCAATACCTCCCTTAGTTTGATGAATACTCTGATGCTCATCTGACCATATAAATTTGATGCATTTCTCCAGTAACTGCGTAGGCAGCTGTACTATATTGACAGAGCCTCTCACAAACTGTCTATGATAATGCATGAGGTGCAGAAATGATTGTAACACCTTACTTGTTGCTGCTGGAAAATCTGTTGGATATGAAGTTTGTAACCTCTTGATCATCTCCCTTAGTCTTTGTCTATGTTCCTGCACATCCTTTTAAAAAAAATTGTCATCTTAATAAGTTAGGCATTCATGAGACTTTAATCATTTCAGCACCCATGCAACAAACGCTGGAATGTTACCGATACATTCTGTAAACTAAATGGCATTCTTCTGTTCTGATGAAAGTCCCTAAGGTGCTGAACATGCAGTCTTTGTTCTAGTCTGTGGAGCCGCTTGCAATTGGTGGTATCCACTCTTCAAATCTGTTGTTGAGAAGTACCACGCTGCCCAAGATTATCAGTTGTTTCCTTGGTGTTTGGAATTGATTAGGCATCTATTTTAGTCTTACTATTCAAATGGCGGTAATCACACTATAATAAATATTAGATCGCACCATCCATATACGTCTTTGGTATAATTGCAATTCTCATCCCTCAGGGGCTACAACTCTCTTTTGTTATGGTGTCAGCAAAATATTGATTAATAAACTCTTTTAAAATTGGCTTCAGAGACCATGGTATCCCATTGTGACCTCTGGTACACTGGGGCTTTGTTTTTTGTTGGTATCTTGTGCTGTGTCACAGGTATTGCAGTCAGTGGCCCTCATAAAAAAAGTAAGTCCTGAAATTCCAACAGCTGTCCCATTTGTGCCCCCTCTGTTCCTTCCAAATGCAGCTTTAGCAGCATCTTGTGCCCTTTTATAGCCTAGACCTTCTCTGGAATTGCTAACATTGCCACCAACGTTCACAACCTGCTGTGTCTAATGGCTCACTACCTCCCAGTAGTTCCACAACACACACTATGCTCAGATTAACACATTGACGGCCACTTCCCCTAGCTGGAATGTTTTTCCACTAAGCTTCACTACATGTCGTCAAAGGTAAATTATGACACACTGATCAGAAATTCCAACCTGAGGATTATGCTGTAGCCCTCACTTACATGAAGCACCACTTCCACACACTACCTGAACTTGGTTGCTTCTAAACTACCTAACCTTGGTTGCCTCTGATCAAAAATTCATCATTATTGACTCCAGTCGTTGTATATCACTATCCCGTACTCCACCCGACTTAGAATGTGATGTGTTACACTGTCTCGAAGTACCTGCAAAATACTCCATGGCTTTGTTAGATCTCTTCAAAACAAAACTCAATTGTTCGCGGAAAAACTGTATGCCTTTTGCTTCCTGTATCTCTGTACAAATCCCTGCTGAACTTGCTTGATAATTTCTGCTTTGTTCAGTGCCTCTGTGCAATACACAAATGACATTACTTCCCCTGGTAGGCTCAGTCTCACTACCTGTAACAACTGTTTATCCTGCCAACACCATATGTCAGGCAATGACATGAGCTCCTCCATAAATGATTACACATCCTCAGACGACCCATCAGAAAAGGGAGTAGTAAGGTTCACCACTGCTGACTACCTCTAGACTGTGTGATTTCAACAACCCCACCTCTTCATAACTCTCCATTAGTTTAATATCCTTGAACATTTTCTTCACCCTCAGCTGTGCCATCTGATTAATGAGTGATTGTATAGCTTCCTCACTGGTGATGGCTTGTGTCTCTGACTTCGCTTTTGCAGCCTTACTCATTTTTACAGACTCGGCCATAATAACTTAAGGGTAATGCAGATGGAACACTCCTTAGTTACTCATTACCACACTTAGTTCTTCTGTCTACTCACAAGCCAACTGGACTCCCTACATTTATGAGCCATATGATCCAAATTGTAACACGTGAAACAGATAACTGGCACAGACTCAACCCAAGGGACAGAATGCCCAAGTAAGTTACACTGCGTGCATTGTACACACTCTAGCTATTCATAACTAGAATTACATTTAACCTGAGAGATATCTACCAGTTCTTCTGCCCTCACAAAAATAACTCTATACTTATCACGACCCTTACCATTTGACTCCACAATTGTAAAAAGAAAAAGAAAGGGTATTCTCTGGGTAGCACGCTGCCAGCATGGTACGCCCTCCACTGTTCACTGCGGCAATGTCAGTTCTCTTGATGCCTGGTACCACTGATAAGTGCCGACGGCATTTGATAGGGTGAGTGGTGTGGATAAAGGCTGATGGGGCCCAATAGATATGCTGATGTCTGACTGAAATACTTCACTAACTTCAGTTAAACATTATGTCATTAGCAATGTGAGGGAGACACGTCCAACTCGACAACTCGGTCAAGCGAAGGCTTGCAGGTGCCAGCTTCCACCTTGGGAAGGTGTCAGTGCCTCGTGGTGCTGTTGTTGGACAGAGTGGCAGCCGATGGCCTGACAGACCCATGGGATCGACATCAGTGGCGCTTGGTGTTGTGCTGCAAGAGCATACTGTAGTGGTTGATGCTCTCACTTGGTGACTCAGGTCTGGCGACTACCACTGCGAAGGCGAGGGAAAACTGCTGTGTATGGGACACGACCTTGCTGCTTTTGGGCAAGAGTCAGATGGCAGCAGTTGTGTGTGTGTCAGGAGAGCACTCTGTGCCACAATGTCCCGCAAGACGGCTTAGTGCTGGCAGTGTGCAGCCTGATCTGGTCTTGAACCTATGACTGCAGCTGGCAGTGCCCAGTCCTCTCCTTGTGCTGCTGGACTCCAAATGCCTCTGTCTCAAAAGCCATTACTATTTATGTAGTTCAAGTCTGCACTTATATTAAAACCACACACCGTATGTAGTCATAACAAGTGTGTTCCCGGTGCAGTGATGTCGTCCTGCCTGCTATAGGTAGTACCGCTGTGCTGTACAGTTTTTCAGTGAGTGCTGTGAGCCCCTCTCACAATTCTTTTGATTATGTGTAATTCTGATCCACTGCTTACCAACCAGTGGTACCTTGCTGCAGTGTTAAACCTTGGATCCTTAGAAATTACTCAGTTCTTCTAAAAGTAGGTAATCACACTACCTTTTCAGCTTTGAAGTACCGCTTATGCCTGTATGGCTGAGCTTCTTATATCATTCTTGTTTTTCTTTTTCTGCCTGTAGTGATGACATTCCTGCTTTAATATTCACTTCATACACTCCATTTCTTGTTTTTTGTAATTTTAAAATGACTATTGTAGTTTTACGGCTTTGAACAGAATGTCTATTAAGCACAGCTGTGCCATCGTTTTGTGACAGCATTCACCAGATATGTTTGTGCTCAGTTCAGGGATGTACATAACGTCCTTGAGAGTAGTTTTCACCTACAAAGAATCAAAGTGCTGCTGTTTCCATTGATCCACTTTGTTTGGCAACTTTGGCAACACTGTTATAGGCTTTCACATTTAACTTCTCCGCTTGATGAGACATACGCTCTGTATGTGCCCTGATGATAATCGTGCAGTGAGGTTGAAATTTATCAGGTCAGGAGTAGGCAATATGTGTGCACGGGAAGAAGCTTGTAGTTGGAAGAAAGCCCCCTGCTGGGAGCCGTAGTAAGGCCATCTGTGCCTGCACTTTCGGCAATGACTGTGCTGCCGGATGCACCTGTGGTTTAAAGATAAATTAAATCTCAAAGGTGTGTGGCATTGGGTCATGAATCAGAAGTTTGTGTTTCTCCCTTTTCGATTAAATGGTAGTCAGTGCTGGTGACCAGGAGGTGCTCAATTGAAAACCTGCATCCCTGTTAGTAAGATTTTCCACCGTACAAATATGTATGGCCGCCTTTATTTTTAAGGCCCAGGAAGATGACTGAGGATAAAACTTCAGCCTTCTTGTATAACATGCAGTGCCCTTTGACCAGATACGCAATGCATTGTGTGCTAAGTAAGTTAAAAGCAGGGATGCAAATGAAGGTGCGAAAACGCCTATTGCAACAGCACAACAGCAGTCTTACTGTATTTTGGCAGCATGTCTTCAAGAATAGGAAGAATCCTCCATGCACACATCATCAGGTATGTTTTCGAGCTACCAGCAAAACTGAGAAATAAGTTATGTTAGTCAAAGACTGTCTTGACATTAGGAAATGTGGGCCGCGGTGGTCTCGTGGTTCTAGGCGCGCAGTCCGGAACCGTGCGACTGCTACGGTCGCAGGTTCGAATCCTGCCTCGGGCATGGATGTGTGTGATGTCCTTAGGTTAGTTAGGTTTAATTAGTTCTAAGTTCTAGGGGACTAATGACCACAGCAGTTGGGTCCCATAGTGCTCAGAGCCATTTGAACCATTAGGAAATGTGGCGTAGATAAGATCCCATGCCAATGTGAGAAATCTTGTATTGGAAAGACATATCGAACCATACAAGAATGTTGGGTTCATGTTCATACATGCATAAGCCAATATGATAAATCTGTGGTAGTGGAACATTGCCTGGACAGAGCATCGCACGTTTTACAAGAAGACCAAAGTTTTATCCTCATTATCATGTTTCTGAGACTGTGTTTGTAAGGTGGCCATACATACTTGTATGATGGACAATTTTATCAACAGAATGGCAAGTTTTCAATGAAGCACTGGCTGCCATTAAATTAAAAAAAAAGGAGAAACTGGAACTTCAGATTCATGAGCCAATGCGGCACACTGCTGAGATTTAATTCAGCTTTTAATCACAGGAGCACCAGGCAGCAAAGTCATTGCCCACAGCGCATGCGCAGAAGGTGTTTCTACAGCTCCTGGCAGGGGGCACTGAGCGCCACTCTCCTCTAACTGCAAGCACCTTCCCACACACGCACATTTCTTGCTCCTGACCTGATTAATTTTGACATCACTGTGCGATCATCATCAGTCGTATTTTGTGGCAGTGACAACAGAAGCTACCCAGTTGATGTTGAACAGTTATCTTGATGAAATATTGTGGAATTTGCACAATGTGATCGGATGGCAAATCCAAGAAGAGTGTTTTCAAAATAGACATGATCTTGAATATGAACATAGTATCAGACATCTTTCCAGTCTGAAGACAATTTAGTTAAAATTCCATGATCTGCAGTGCATTTATAGTACTAGCTATTGGCTGATTTTATTGTATTTGAAACTATAAAATTCTTGGTGCAACTGCTGAGCTCTTTGTGATAAATCTCCTTTGTGTATTGCTTTAAATTTATCACACATTGTCTTGAAATATGAGAAAGAAGTATTTTGCGACCGAACTGTTCCACAATACTTTCTTGGTGTTCTTGCCATGTCAGTTCAGGATAAAGCCTCGAGCTTTCAATGATTACTTCCATCATCTTCGTCAGGAGCAACTGACTGTCTAAACTGCTGCTGTAGTGACTTGATATGGTGCTACTACTCCCATAGTAGCATAAACCCTGTGATGAGTATGTCTGTCTCTTCTCTGCATCAAGAGCTCACTCCTATGCACTGCTAAGTTTACATCTGCTGTCACGATTGAAGTTCTTTGAAGATATTCTTATTTCTACAGTCTCTTTAAGTACGGAATCCCAGCATTTAGGGGCATGGGCCAAAACTTTTGTTTCATCAATCAGTATTTTGTGTTTTGTTTGTAAGGCTGTGCTCCAGTTCTCAATTTTTTATAATGTGCTGTTTATGTTCTGCACAATGGTCAGAAACGGTTTGGATGGACTGACTGATGTAATTGCTTGCACATTCATGTGTTATAAATCCCAGGGACCCTGAGACCAAGACCACCCTTAACCGGATGTAGAATCTCCTTTCTTCTTAGGGGGTCTTAAAATATATCTTGTCTTCTCAGGGCTCTGCCTATTTTGCTTGATGTAGCACCACTAAAGGGAAGGAATGTAGTCAGTGGCTCATCACGTGGATGTTAGACATTTTCAAGTTTTCTTTTCTTTGAGAATGCTGACTTCATATGATGCGAACCAAAGCCGTTTTTTTGGAACACATACTTCAGATGATTGATTTCTGAATCAAAGTGGTCCTCATCAGAAAGTTTTTGCTCTTTATGTCAAAGTATTTAAAACTGCAGTCTTCTGGGCTGGATGATGAAAAATCTGGGCACTAAAAGATATAGATCAGTGTGCATTTCCTTGCGGTGCACTGAGTGGTCGAGATGTCCATCTGACTTTTGTTGTACCAAAACATCTAAAAATGGCAGCTTTCCAGCTTTTCTTTTTCTGTCTTGACATTGAACTGAATGTTCGAGGGCATGTTGTTAAGATGTTCAAGGAGGTGCTCAGAGCTTCTATGCCCTGTGCGCAGATGATAAATGTTTCACCTACATAGTGATAAAATTTAGATGGATGAAGGATGCCAAATATAATGCATGCTCCTTAAAATCTTGCATAAAATAATTGGTGACTGCTCAAGACAATGGAAACCCAACCCATAACCATTCCATCTGTCATTTCATGAAATTCGCTGCCAAACAGGAGAAGTAGGTGGTCATCTTAATGTTTGGAACAACTTTATGGTTTCAGGAGTAAAATTTCAACGTGTCCTCCACAGGAACTTTAGTAAGTAGTGACACCACATCCATGCTGACTAAAATATCCTTTGGTCCAACTCGAATCGGTTTAATGTTCTCACTGAACATCTGAGAGTTTTTGATGTGATGTTCATAGCTCCCACCTACCGGAGTCATTGAATATGTGGCTACCCTGTAGATAGGAGAGCCAATATAGTGCTAACAGCTGATTTCAGTGGAATACCTTCCTTGTGGGCTTTAGGCAAGCCTTACAGCCTGGGAGGACTAGGAGCTTTGCCTCAGAGATTCAGGAGTTCCACTGCTTTTTGCTGTATGACAGTTGGGTGTCATTGTAGGCAGTCCACAAAATGCTGTCACTGTGATGTGATATTGTGAAACACTATGGCATTTCCCTTGTCAGCCAGAAGTGCCATAAGTTCTTCATCTTTCCACAATGGGTAAAGGTCTTTTCTCCCTAGTCTGCTGATGGTAGATTTGGGCAGCTTGATAGGATAAAATGTGAGTGGTGAGAGATGACACACCGCCTGTTCCACTCCACAGATGGTACTCACAATAGGAACAGTGTGTGGTGTATGAATGCAATTTAATCCCTTATTAAGGACTGAAATTGCTATTTCATCAGGGTCCTTGTCTGACAGGTTGATGACAGTGCATGCTGTTCCATGAGATGACACCTAACTTTGTGTGGTTGCAAGTTGCTCAAATTTCTTTGTTTGTTGTATAGCAGAAAAAACAGTGGAGCTGCTGAAGAACTCTGGTGTACCAGAGGATGTCATGAAAAATCTGAACCCAAGCTCCTAGACTTCCCAGGTAGTATAGATTACCTAAAGTCCACAAGGAAGGTAGGTATTCCGTTGTGACCAATTGTGTGCGCTATTGGCTCTCCTGCCTACAACTTAGCCAATTTAACTAAGTTAATGACTCTGATAGTTGGCCACTATAAACATCACATCAAAAACTCTTAGATGTTCACTGAGAAAATTAAACAGATTAGGGCTGGCCCAAACAATATTTTAGTTGGCCTGGTTTCACTATTTACTAAAGTTTCTGTTTAGGACATTGAAACTGTTTAGCAGAGCATTTTCCTCCTCAAATGATAAATTTGTTGCACCCTATTAGGATGACCTCATACTTCTTATTTGGTGGTAAATTTCATGGTTGACGCATGGAATGCAATGGGTTCTCTGTTGTCTTCAGCAGTGGCCAACTATTTTATGCAAGATTTTAAGAGTGTGCGTTAAATTTGGCACCCCTTCATTAATCATCATTTTATTGCTCTGTTGGCGACACATTTATCGTCTGGACTTGTGGTGTAGAAGCTCTTGAGCACTTCCATGAACATTTGAACAACATACACCCAAATATCCAGCTTGCACCCGAGGCAGAGAAAAAGGAAAGCTGTCATTTTTAGATGTTTTGGCACAATAAAAGTTGGACTTCCACAAGCAAATGTATACTGTATTTGTCATGATGCAGTTTTCATGATGCAGTCCAGATGAGAGCAGTTGGTACACAGAGCAAAAACTGTCTTGACTAGGACCACTTGGAGTCCAAAATTAATCATCTGAAGTACTGTCCTGAAAGAATGGCTTTGGTTCATGTAATATGATGTCAGCATTCTACAAGGAAAGAAAATGTGAAAGTGTGGAACATTTACGTTATGAGCCACTGATTATATTCCTTACTTCTAGTAGCGCTACATCAAGCAAGATAGGCAAAGTCCTGGGAAGATGAGGTAAAAGGCCTCCCAAGAAGATACGGGAGAGGGTATGTCCTGTTAAGGACAGTCTGTCTCGGGGTCCCTGGGAGTTATAACAAATCTTCTGAGTGCAGCAGCATGTTAGTCCATTTGTACCATTTGTGACTGCTGTGCAGAACATCAGTGACATATTAAGAATAAGAACTTGATAAATTTGTAAGTGTAGAGCACAGCATTACAAATATGACATATTGTTTTACGAAACAAAAATTTTGTCCGAGGCTCCACATACTGGGATTCTGTAATTAAAGTGGCTTTAGAAAAAAAAAAGGTTGGAAAACAAATTCGACTGTGACAGCAAGTATAATCTTAGCTGTGCATAGAAGCGAGCTCTCAATGAAGAAAGGAAGAGATGTTTGTCACAGGGTTTATGCTATTATGGGAGCGGTTGCACCACTAGTGCAGACATTGAAGCAACCTGCAACAGCATTATATAATTACTGACCAATAACAAGCTGTCTGTGGGCTATGTAAGGCAACCGCAGCAGCAGTTTAGGCAGTTGCTCCTGATGAAGATGATGAAGGCAGTTGTTGGAAGCTCAGTGTTTTGTACTGAACTGATACAGCAAGAAGTCCAAGAATTGCCTTTGAAGTTTCATAACAGAATACAGTGTATTGTTTTGTCTTGCTGTTCTGCTGCTACAATTTCTCCTTTCCCTTTACCGTCTAGTAAGGTCATCCGAAGACCAGTATCAGTTGCAAAGCGATTTAGAAAAGATTGCTGTATGGTGTGTCAGGTGGCAGTTGACGCTAAATAACGAAAAGTGTGAGATGATCCACATGAGTTCCAAAAGAAATCCGTTGGAATTCGATTACTCGATAAATAGTACAATTCTCAAGGCTGTCAATTCAACTAAGTACCTGGGTGTTAAAATTACGAACAACTTAAGTTGGAAGGACCACATAGATAATATCGTCGGGAAGGCGAGCCAAAGGTTGCGTTTCATTGGCAGGACACTTAGAAGATGCAACAAGTCCACTAAAGAGACAGCTTACACTACACTCGTTCGTCCTCTGTTAGAATATTGCTGTGCGGTGTGGGATCCTTACCAGGTAGGATTGACGGAGGACATCGAAAGGGTGCAAAAGAGGGCAGCTCGTTTTGTATTATCACGCTATAGGGGAGAGAGTGTGGCAGATATGATACACGAGTTGGGATGGAAGTCATTACAGCATAGACGTTTTTCATCGTGGCGAGACCTTTTTACGAAATTTCAGTCACCAACTTTCTCTTCTGAATGCGAAAATATTTTGTTGGGCCCAACCTACATAGGTAGGAATGATCATCAAAATAAAATATGAGAAATCAGAGCTCGAACAGAAAGGTTTAGGTGTTCGTTTTTCCCGCTCGCTGTTCGGGAGTGGAATAGTAGAGAGATAGTATGATTGTGGTTCGATGAACCCTCTGCCAAGCACTTAAATGTGAATTGCAGAGTAGTCATGTAGATGTAGATGTACCATTTCCCAAGCAATTCAGTTCTGTCTGCAATATCTTTCAGATCTTGTGTATTAAAAAAAAAACTATAATTTTGATAACCTATGTAGTGAAAGTACTGCTGTCTTTGAGCATTTTCATATCATAGAATTCCTCTCATCTGTTATCTTACGACCCACCCCTTCTCTCTCTCTCTCTCTCTCTCTCTCTCTCTCTCTCTCTCTCTCTCTCTCTCTGTGTGTGTGTGTGTGTGTGTGTGTGTGTGTGTGTGTGTGTGTGTGTGTGTGTGTGTGTGTCTGTCATTGTTACTCAAGACCTGTGCTTCTTTTACCCTTTCATTTTTAGAGCTCCGGGCTGATAACCTCTTCTGTTTTTACTTTCATGCGTTCATTTTATTACAAGTACTATTAGATACATAATGATTAAACTTCAGTAAGTTATTTTATTGCTGTCTTTGTGCAACACAGGTATATTTGACTGTTTGCATTTGAAGTGCTGTTTAAACAAATTTGCCGAAACCATTAGCAAATAGATACTGTATTAATTATTAGAAACCTAATTCATTCCTCAGATCTTCTCGTAGAAACTAAATCTGTACATTCATTAAGCCCTCAGGGGAATCATTTTTTTTTTCGTGAGCATGTATGTGGTGAGTACAGGCTCAAAGCTATTGCAGCACATACCTCCTTTCATGTGCTCCAATCCCACGGTGGTAGTCTTTGATTCTGAGCTGGCTATTCCCTAGCATCTACCTTTTTTTCTTGGAATATTCTTTCATTCACTACCATTTGGCTGAAGTAAATTGTGACGCCCTTCAGGGTTTGACCTTCATTTCCCAACCAGGCAAGGAACTACGGGATAATCTTGAGTGGCGAGGCATACATTCTGTTCAGTGTGTCCAAAAACATCTCATGGATAATAGAATATAGACAGGCACTTTTACAGTAGCATTTGAAGGGAATGTCCTCCAGGAAAAAGGTAGTCACAGTGTACAGGTGTGACATGAAACCTTAAATCCCACTACCCATGATGTGCTCTTGGTGCTTGTGCTTTGGTCATATGTCATTCTGTTGCATGGCAGATCCAAATATTGCCATTGCGAAAGATCTCTCCATGACGGTAGCCTTTGTAAACAACCACCTTTGTCTGTCAGTTGCATAGTACACCATTGTCTACATTCACCAGTTTGCCTGGTCTTCAAGAAAGAAAAGAAAAGAAAATACAGGAATACAAATTCATTGACTGCCTATTATTTACTTGGACACGTGGATCGAAGACAGTGCAAAAGCTATTCAGGATCAACGAAGAACCCTGCGACGTGTCTGATATCCTTCGCAGACCAAACTTATCACTTTTATGTGACTTCATGCTAAGGTTCACTGTCTGATTAAATACAGTAAGAAGGAATGCTATGAGGAATGCTCCTCTCTGGGAACATATTCCTTTCCATCCCATGTGTGTGCCATGCTCAGTTGTCTTCTGGGCCACCAGAGATCAACAACTGTTCCAGGTCTTGGTCTTCAGGGTGGTCTTTGTACTGATGCATCAGTTCTTGCTGAATGAACACCTTGCAACCCACTGATTCAATTCATAGTCAGATGATTTAACACCTTTGTGTTACTCAAAGGCTACATCTAATCAGGGTCTTCAACCATACCTGACTTGAAAATGTCTCCCCTTTTCAGTGTCAAAATTCTCTCATTATCCCAGTTCACAAGTTTTGTAGGAACCTGACACCTACCAATCGATTAGCCTCACAGATGTGTTCTACAAAATGCTTTAAAGGATGGTTTCTCACAGATTACACATTTGTCTTGACTCTAGGGGTTGTTTGTCCCTCTATCAGAGTGGTTCCCAGGAGGGATGATCTACAGCTGACCATCTGGGCTACCAGCCCAATAGGCTTTTTGTAAATGCTAACACTTCATTGCAGTCTTTTTTTTTTTTACCTGCATAAGGCATATGGCATTACTTGGTGCCACCATATTTTGCTTATTTACCATGATGGGCTTTTGAGAATCCCAACTGATTTTTATTCATAAGTTTTTATTCCACTGGTTGTCCCAAGAGAACGGTATTCCACCAGCCTCTGTCCTGAGTGTCGGACTCTTCCTCATTGTCAGCAATGGGCTAATGACCTCTGTAATGCCACTGGTCACCTCTGTGCTGTATATCAATGGCTATTGTATCTGGTATAGCTCCCGTTCAGTAGCCTCAGCTGAATGCCAGCTCCAGAGCATAGTCAGATACACCTCTGTGTGGACCCTGTAACACAGTTTCCAGTTCTCTCCCGCAAAAGTGGAGGTAGCGCATTTCTGTTGTCATACCATGGTCCATCCTGATTCAGAACTCTAGGAATTTGGTGCACAATCCTTTCTATAGTGCCTCCTCTTTGATAAAAAGCTGACTTGGCTGCCCTATATTTGTCAACTAAGACTAATTACATGTGAAAACTTAACCCTCTTCTTGCTTGCCCACACCTCTTATGGTATGGATTGTGCTACTCTTCTCCATATATACTGGCCCCTGGTCTTTTCTGAACGGGGCTGTGGTTGCCAGGTTTATAGCTTGGTGGTGCCTTCAGCTTTGAAATTGTTAGACCCAGTCCATCATTGTGGAGTTCATTTGGCCACTGGCACTTTCCACACTCCCTCCAGGAGGCTCACATCTCTTTTGTGAGCATGTGCTTGGCCACCAAGGGTCCCACAGCCCTTGTGGTGCTACTTCCCTTTCCATGCTGCAAGTCTGTATTTCACCTATTCTTTTTTTCCTCTCTACTTTTCCATTGGATGGTCTTCTCAGCACTAATTGTGCTTGGCTCTGATTTGTGTTTTGGACACTTATTTTCTTACCTTGCAGCACTGTACAACTTTCCATTATTAATTATATGGTCCTCTTAGTGGGTGTGACTTGTTATTTATTTTCTAAATTTTATATAAATGCAAAGCATGTAGGGACAGTTATGCAGGGCTTCATATATTCCACCTTTTGTGCCTTTCTCTTTTTGTACCCTTCTTCTTTGCAACAGTACTATGCCCAGAACCCAGCACGGTAACCATTCAATTGTTGGCTCTCATTGGAGAGGGCGTCAACTACCTGCACAATGGTAGCCACCTGATCATCACAGGGATCACACTGTTTGTGCCTAAGCTGGAAACATCCCATGCAAGCCAAGGAGTATGGGAGTATGTACCCATCATGGTTTGAGGGGGGGGGGGGGGGGGGGGGGGAGAGGAAGGACTATAGACAACTGTTTATTGGCCAGGTAACTGCTGCTGTGGCTGGGTGGCACTCATAGGGAGTGCCCCCATTTGGAGTGGGTGGTACCATGGTAGAAGATTCGCATATGAAGCCATAAGGCTCAGAGCGAAGGCAAGAAATACTCCTCCCCTGTACTTGATCTGCTCTACGATGGATGGGGATTTCTTTTAGAGTAGAAAGTCATTATTTTTTCTTGAACACTGTAAGACAGATTTAGGAAAGGGCAGCGATTTCAAAAATGAAAAGTGGCTCCATTCTGCTTAAAACAACTTTCCCTGCCCAGTCACGGACGCTACTCAGCTATGACAACTTGGGTGATGTTCCTACCACTATAACCCCCACCTATAAAAGTCTAAATATGGTACAGGGTATCATTATCCGCCGAAATCTCATTTTGCATACTACTGACGAGTTGCAAGCTAATTTGCAGCGATGATGTGTGCCCTTTGTCCATTGTTGCTTCTTGTGCCTGTGACCCCTTTGTGTGAGCTGCAAGTAGCACCATGCCCTTGTTCGCCAGACTGCACCACTTTCAAATGAGAAAAGAACATCCAGGAATACTATAGCCTGATTAAAATGACTTGATAGTTGACTTTTGTCACTTGCCCCTACAGTGTTGCCACACCCACTGCCAACTACCGCTCAAACAAGGTAAATCACTTCACAAATATTGTTCATGTTTAATCTGTAGCAATGATGGAAGCAGCTGCCATGAAATATGATGGAAATGGGAGATGCTTTGTTGACAGCTGATTTTAAGTGATCAATGACAGAACTGTGGCAGACAAACAGTATTGTAGCCCTGAATTTAAGCTCAGTGCTAACCTAACTGTTATAACCTTTAATCACAATAATTGTGTGGATATTCAACACTCTCTCTTAGAAACAATAGCTGATCACATGATTACAACTCAGTCTCTCGTAATCGACTGCCGTGCCGTGACATGCGGCCGGCGCCGTTCGTAGCTAGGTGGCGCACCTGCGCTCAGCCGATTTGCAGAGCGCCTCTCTCGCCGTTTGCGCGTACTGTCGTGGCGGCACTGTTAAATGTCGTGGCACTATCACAACACTAACCACAGCTTTGTGATGTGCAATGTGTCGGAGAAAACAGCGATAAACAATCTGTGCCAGAACTGAAATCATGATAACATTGTTCATGGCATTTAAGACTAACCTCTGTGACCAAACTCAAGACAGAAAAATTTCATAATATGTTTTCATAGCCATCTTCTGCAACAAAATTTCAGTATTACCAGTAAAAACTAACTGTAATTTCTTGCTGTCATTGGTTACCTTAAACTATCCTTACACTGGCTACATGGATCACCATGTTACCAACCAGTGACCAGTCCTGGTTGGCACTTCGTGTTGCAGATTACAAGGAATACAAGCAGTCCAAATGAAAAAAGAATGATAGAAAGAAAAATAGGAGCAAATAAAAAAGTCAGTGTGATGATGAAAATGACATGGCAAAGTATTAGAAATAAAAATATTACATTTAAACTAGTTAATTGAATAAAAATGATGATCAGTCTTTTGACTAGATTTAGAAAAAAAATACAAATGTTTCATTGCCATTGATGAGATTTGAATCCTCGCCCTCCTACATGTCAGGTTTATATGAAGAGTCCAGGGGAAAAACGTCATAAGTCACAATTTTTATTTTTTTCAGGAGATGAAATTTAAAGTTTAAAGACAAAATTTTAGTTTTTCAAGTTTTATTATTCATTTGTGTTTTAGACCTTAATATATATCTCTCAGAAAGAGTACTGCTGAAATTATACACATCTGAATAGGATTTACAATAATATGATACATTTTTGTTAAGAAGGCAGGTCGTACAGAGGAAAAATATTAAAATTCCATAACATATTGCAGGTAACTACAAGATTTCAAATTCATGTTACAACAAATTATCTCACATAATCATTAAATAATCTTCTATAGAAGGTCCTGTGCTTTTTCGATGGTGGATTAATGCAAAATACGATCAAAATACACTTGCACTTCAGTACGGCAAAATCTTTTCAAGTCTTGTAAGTCTCTGTATTTCTTAGCTGATATTTTAAGATCACCTGCAAAAAAATCAGAATCCATCATACCAATATTTTTATCACATTCGAGGTATGAATTACCTCTTATGGGGGATGTCGTCTTTACATAGTCCAATCGTTTTTCTGTATGGACCAGATGGTGAAGGAATCTGAACACAGTGGCATTCTTGTTTTGCCCTCTGCGGGGGTCACAAAAGATCTCCAGATGTCTGTCTTCTGGATTTAGAAAATTGTGCACAAAATGATGAAGAAATGTTGAAACTTCATCTGCTCTTTTTCGGCCTGTGCTCTCTGCATACACGTAAAAATAGCTGTCCCCTGTAGCCAAAACATGAACATTGAATATAAATACAGAAAGGTGTCATTTATTATAATAATAATAATGGCATGTGACGAGGGCCTCTCGTCGGGTAGACCGCTCGTCTGGTGCAAGTCTTTAGATTTGACGCCACTGCGGCGACTTGCGCGTCGATGGGGATGAAATGATGATGATTAGGACAACACAACACCTAGTCCCTGAGCGCAGAAAACTGCGACCCAACCGGGAATAGAACCCGGGCCCTTAGGATTGACAGTCCGTCGCGCTGACCACTCAGCTACCGGGGGCGGACGTCGTTTGTAATAAACTTCATTTGTCTTTATATTTGGACAAGGAAGGTTTTTGCTATAGTCCATTGTAATTGCAACCTTTGATGGATTTTTTTGACATTCCACCTTTGCCTTTTTTTCCCTGTCGTAGAACATTTTTTGTTTTCTGAGATGCAATTCATGGGCTATTTCATTGGATCGAATTTCGGAATGAAACCTCACTTTGTTTTCAACAGATGATGATAGTCAGTTCCTTCTCCAAATTACTCGTTGCAGGAGCCACAAGTATCAGATCGTGGATATCCAAAACTTATATTGAAATCTGAATTGAATATAGTGCAGTGTAGTGGCTGTTGCGACCTTTAAATGATTTAATGTGCCCTCTTATTATTGCACATGTTTCATCTTTCAAAGCCTGTGGGCGGGATCTGTTTTTCCCTTGGCTGCCTCGCAGAGCTTGGTCTCCAGATTAAAGTTTCCTCAGTAAATGATCTACCTTGCCCTTCTTTATTCCATGTAATGACATAAATGCTTGCTTGCACAAATGTACTTCTTGGACACTTCCATTAATGGTAATACAAACACTGAATTTATATGATGCATCATGAAACTTTGCTTCCTGCTCTTCTCTTCTAGGACACCTGTGCTGTACAGGGATCACTGTGATTAAACCACTTAAATAGATTTATTTCAACATGATTTTGAAAGTGGTTCGTGTTATTAATAATATTCCTTTTATTTTCATCATTGACAATATCAAAACAGTTGTTTTTGCACTTACATGGTTCTCCTGTTTCATGTGACTGCAATCTTAAATGTTTGGAGGCATCTCTAATGCGACCATACTTCTTCCTTTTCTTTGTCAGCTTCTTTGATGACATTCTATAGTTTTCTTCGCAAGTAGGTGAGTCACTGTCTTCTTTATTCATTTTACGCGGACAGAATACAATGCTAGGTCTAACTTCCTTCACAAAGCTAACAACAATGGGTGACTTGTACTCAACAATGACTGTGGCAACAATGATAAAATAACAACAACATTAGTGAAAACAGACCTGTGTGGCCTGGGAATCATTAAGTAATAAAATTTTATTGTTGCATTCTCTGGTCAGGATATTCCCCTCTTTTGCGAGGACTTATAATGTTTTTCGCCTGCACGTGCTTACAAGATATCAGAATATCTCTTGACTCGTCAGGTTTTTGATCAGTTTTGTAAAACCAGTTAAACCTTCACTGGCTGGTCTATTAAATTATGAAAAAAAACAGAAATTTTGGAATTTTCCCCTGGACTCTTCGTCTGTTAACCACTATGCTATGCAGTTACACTGTAAAATGCTCTTGTATTTGAGTCTGGTGTTCCAGTCGCAACAGTTGATGTGTCATGTGAAGTTTACCTAATATAAGCTGATACCTGTAATTTTTATAATAACTGTATAAATGATGCTGAATCATGTCTAGTGCAGAATCCAGTAGTGTTTGGCTAGTGCTGTGTATGAAACATGCATATTTCATTAGCATTATTTCGTGTGTGGGTGTAGGGGCTGAGGGGGATTGGGGTGATTATCATGTATGATGAAAGAAGTGAAAGGGCCGGGCAAGGGGTTCAGTATCTGAACACATTAAGAAACCAAGCTGGACAAGCAATTGGAAGTGAACTAATTGTTGAGGCTGTTTGGCAATTGCAAACAGCGAGATGTTGAGCATTCTGATTGGAGGAAACCAGGTACATTGTGTGAAGTGTTGTCTGGCCCTTGGGGCTGCTTGATTTCACCTACTCCTCTGGTGGTTGGGGGTCCTCATCCTACTGCTTTCCCCACACTCCCTTTGGCAGCATCAACTCTGTTTCTGCCAGCAATGTCAGTCTTCAACCTCTAGTTGGAGAAACAATGCTCTCCTCCAGTACCCATTACCAGGAAGGAGTCCCTCGAGTGATTGCTTCCCAGGGTTCTGTTTACCTGCAACGGGATGCCAGCTGGTGGCTGAAGAATCCACAGGTTGCAGGCCATAGGATGTTATATTCCACCTCTGTCCCAGAACCTGGGGTAGGTAAGCCCTTGCAGAAGTCTAAATCATCTAAGGGTAAGTTTGCAGGAAGAGGAAGATAGTGGTGCCCCAGTGTCTCCATATCTTGCAGGTTCCGCCTGTGTGTCTGATGAAGTGTTCCTCGTGGTCCATATGGTCACAGAGCTGTACTCCCCCCCCTCCCCCCTCCCCTCTGCCTCTCCTGCCTTCCTCCTGGACTTACCCTGATTTGCAGCAAATGTCTGTTTATGTATCTTCACAACAACCAGTGGCAGCAGGTGGCTCTGAGACATGACGTGTGTCATCGGTCCCTTCATGCCCCCATTGATGCTGATATCACGATCCACCAATTGAACTGTAGCATTTTTCTTCCATCATCTGGCTGAGCTTTGACATATGGTCTGTGTTTTCCTTGCTTTTTGCATTGCCCTTCAGGAAACTTGTTTACCATCAATGTGGATACGTACCCTCTGCAGCTATCTGGGCTATTTTAGGAATCACATTGACTGAAAGAGCATTAAGTGGTGTTTGTAAGTAGGTTCTGGATTCTGTCCACAGCAAACATGTGCCATTCAGTACAACACTGAAAGCTGTGTGTGTTCATATGAAGAGAGCTCTAGAACTTACCATCTGTAATGTGTGACTCCATCCCAATATTAAAGTGTTTCAGAATGTGTTGTTTGCAATGTTTTTTCAACTCTCAATGCCTGCAACTCTTTCTAGGGTGGAACTATAACCACTGACTGTGGTAAAGCTGTTGAAAACTTGCTTGTAGAGCTTGGTATGTTGTTCTTGAAAACTGGTGTTGCTACACACTTCATTTTGGCATATCAATCTTACTCAGCCATTGATATTTCAATTTGCAGCCTGATCTTGTCTTGTTCATCCATTGGAGAGTCCATGATGACCTCGGCAACGGTGATCATTTTCTAATCAATTTTAGTCTTCCACAGTGTCACTTGCCTGAGTGTCCACCAGTTGGGTTCTCTCCAAAGCTGACTGGAATGTTTTCACCACTGCCATTGCTCTTTGCATCCTGCCACATAGATGCTGGTGTCGAAGGTACAACTGTGGCCATTCTTTTGACAGCCGACTCAGCTCCTTGGGATTCTTCGATTGGAAGGCAGTATCTTAGTGGACTCTGAAATCACTGCGGCCATTAGATATTGCAGATGGACTCTCCAATGCCACAAGCAACACATGTCGATAGAGCACCTCATTGCCTTTAAATGGCTTTGTGTCCTCGTCCACCACTCATAAAATGGTAGACACGGGAATGCAGGAGTGATATGTTGCTACCATTGGACCATGTACTCTTCCTTTGCAGGTTTGGGTGGAGATTATACACTTCTATGGATACCAGTACTGCATGGGTGTACATGATATCTCTTGTGCATGGTGATGTCTACAATAGCCTCTATGTGCAAGATTTATCAGCCTGCATTTCGTGTTCTCAAATAACAGTACTCAAATAACAATACTATTTATTGTACATCACCTGGAACCTTATAATGCTCCGTTCAGTGGGTGGAAATTCTTCAGTGCCCTACCCCTTTGCCGTGACACAACTCAAGAGCCAAACCACATCCACAGCCAGTGTTCAAACCTTATCCATGGAATGCCAATCACATGCTTGCCATTTTCAACTGTATCTGGAGCAAGGATGAGTTCTTGTCTCAGTGGTGAGAAAGTATGGTTGCACCAGTACCGAAACTGGGTATATACCCTCTTGAGGTAGACAGCTGTTGCTCTTATCTGCAAGTTGCTCAGAAGTATGCTGAGCTGATGGGTGTGTTGGTACCTAGAGTCTTGGGGTCTTTTCGCTCCGTCCCAGGGTATTTTCACAAAGGCCATTCTACTGCTGACTATTTGGTCTGCCTGGAGTCTGATATTCGGTCAGCTTTTGCCTAGTGTCAACATCTTTCACCGTATTCAACTTGCATAAGGCTTAAGACACAACATGGCATCACCCCCCCCCCTCCCCCCTCCCCTGCGGATCTTGGGATTAGAATAGGCCCAAGGTAACTCCTGCCTCACATGTTTCGGCCTTTATGAGATGGTCCCCTGTAGGGTTTGACCTCAATTTTTCAAAATTTTCCTGAAGAGCGAGCAAATTGGGCTAGGGCGCCTTACATGGTGCATTGTGTCCATCGTGCCTGAGATCTTTAGCCCACTTTCTCATCCTCACACTGCAGTCCAGCTGATTCTCCATCTCTTGGACGGGGACAACTTCCTGGGTGCATTTTCAACCATCCACCATGCACTATGCAGTGTCGCTTTTTGCACCGACAGTGACCATAGACTTCTTTGCATCTCATATCAATCATGATAGCCAGTTCATTGTGGTGGGGCC
Organism: Schistocerca gregaria; assembly: GCF_023897955.1. Classification (NCBI taxonomy): domain Eukaryota; kingdom Metazoa; phylum Arthropoda; class Insecta; order Orthoptera; family Acrididae; genus Schistocerca; species Schistocerca gregaria. The sequence goes on from NC_064922.1 coordinate 785,989,475, forward strand.
GCCATGTACCCTGTTGGTAGTAGCCCCCTGACAACACAGGGATTGCTCTGCCGATGCCTGTGCTGTTAGCTCCCCATGTATGCTAAGGAGGAGATGCCCATCATCCTGGGGCATCAGGATTCCCAGCAATGGCCCATCTGACAGGATGGCCATTGCTGTGGTTGGGTGGCGCCCATGGGGAGGGCCCCTGGTCGGAGTGGGTGGCATCAGGGTGGATGACGCGCTATGAGGCATATCACATCGTTACTTGCTGGTGATCAATCACCAGCAGTCTTGCTAAGTGTTCCAAGTCTCAGTACAATGCAAGAAAGTATAACCCTAAATCATTTCCCTCCCTGGCCACTCCATGAGAGGAACACAAGGCTAAGGATGGCAGCGAACTTTATTCACCCCGGTACCTCGTATGTATGAGAACTGATGGGACACCTGACCTGAGAAGGTCAAGGTGAGGGTCTATTGCTGTGATGTCAAGTCATAAATCCCTCCCCCAGTTCGGTGCTTTAAGTGCTGAAACTTCGGCTAAATGTCTTCCCACTGTACTTCCAGCATCACACGTCGAGATTGTGGATGTCCATCACATCCCAATAATCCATGTGCCCCGTCTCCCATCTGTGTCAACTGCGGAGAGTATCATTCACCTTGTTCACCAGACTGCAAGATTTTACAGAAAGAGAGGAAAATCATGGAGTACAAGACCTTGGACTGACTGACCTACACTGATGCTAAGAGAAAATATGAACCTCTACATCCTGTGGCTATGACCACCTCATACGCTGCTGCTACGAGAACTGTTAAAGCCCCATCAGTTCTGTGAATTCCAGACGGCTTGCATAGCCAGAAGGCTACACCTGTCCCCTTGATGGTGGAGGACACTTCCCTCTCTGTTGCTTCTGCACCACCTACCCCGGGAGCACTGCCCCCCCCCCCCCCCTCCCCCAACCATCAGAGACATCAGTCCTCATTTCTCAGCCGGAGAAGTGTAAATCTTCTTTGGCTTCTCTAGCTAGGAAGGGGTCCCTTGGGTCACTCCCTTCCCAGGTTTCTTCTAGTGGGAAAGACAACACCCTCCAGTGACTGAAGAGCCCAAAAGCAGCTTGTCGTAGGGCTTTATGCTCATCCTCAGTCCCAGATACTGAGGCAGTGAAGTCCTCCCAGCCAGGGAAACCCAAGGAGCAGCGAGAAAAGTCCATAAAGAAGACCCTTGAGACCAAGAAAATTGCGGTGGCACCCACACCACCGCTACCTACGAGCTCTGTGTCTGGTGATAAGGTGGAGATTCTGGCGTCCATTGAGGACCTAGATCACACCAGACCCTCAGACACAATGTATATAGACTGCTCAGGCTATAAGTTGGTGGCAGCAGGTGAGCTGGAGGTGTAAACTGCCCCATTGAATGTTCCATGCCTTCCCAGTCTCACAATGATGTCATTCTTCAGTGGAATTGTGGCAGTTTTTTCAACCACCTGGCTGAGCTACGTCAATTGTTAAGCTTGACACCTGCTTTCTGCATTGACCTCCAGTAAACCTGGTTCCTGGAAATGCAGGCCCTTGCCCTCCGCAGCTGTAAGGGGTATTACAGGAACTGTAGAGACTATAACAGTGTGTCAGGTGGAGTTTGTGTTTAGAATATAAACTCAGTCTTTAGTGAAACTGCCCCTTCAAATCCCTCTTGAAGCTGCGGCTGTCAGAATAAGGGTGACATAGGAAATAACTTTCTGCACTGTATATCTTCCTCCAGACATTTCAGCTCCCCTGAATGTATTAGCTCCACTGATTGATGAACTCTATAAACCTTTCCTACTTTTGGGAGATTTTAATGCCCATGACCCCCTTGTGGGGGTGGCATGTGCTTACTGGCCAAGGCAGAGATGTCGAAAGTTCACTATCTTAGTTCGACCTCTGCCTCTTGAATACTGGGGCCATCACACATTTAAGTGTGGCTCGTGGTAGTTACTTGGCCATTGATTTATCCATCCGCAGCCCAGGACATCTCCCTTCTATCCACTGGAGGGCACATGATGACCTGTGTGGTAGTGACCACTTTCCCATCATCCTGCCATTGCCCCAGCATCAGGCTCATGGATGCCTGTCCAAATGGGCTTTAAACAAGTCAGACTGGGAAACTTTCACCTCTGCAGTCACCTTTGACTCTCACACATACAGTAACATCAATGTGATGTTTGAGTAGGACTAAAACAATTGTTAATGCAGCGGAAAATGCGATCCATTGCTCTTTAGGGTGGTTGCCAGAAGTCATTGAGGCAATTAAGGATAAAGCACCTCACAGCCTTTAAATGGCTTCGTGCCCACATTCACCAGCTTATCAAAAGAAGGAAGCTGGAGTGTTGGGAGAGATAAATCTTGACAATTGGATGCCATACATCACTTTCCCAACTCTGGACGAAGATCAGACGTCTTTTTGGTTACCAGACCTCAACAGGTGTTCCCGTCATTAACATCAATGACGTGTTGTGTACAGATGCTAACGCTAGCACTTCGCTGAGCACTATGCTCTAGCCTCTGCATCGGATAACTAACCCCCAGCTTTTTGCACCCTCAATAATAGAGACAGAAAGGAAAGTACTCTCGTTCACTACACGCCACAGTGAATCTTATAACGCCCCATTTACAGAGTGGTAGCTCGTCAGTGCCCTTGCACATTACCCCGACACAGCTCCTGGGCCAGATCAGATCCACGGTCGTATATCATCTGACTACAAGCGACATCTCCTCATCATCGTCAACTGGATCTGGTGCGTTGGCATCTTTCCATCAAAATGGTGGGACAGCACCATCATATCTGTGCTCAAACCTGGCAAATACCCACTTCATGTGGATAGCTATCAGCTCATCAGCCTTACCAATGTTCCTTGTAAGCTGCTGGAACATAAGGTGTGTCGGCAGTTTGGTTGGGTCTTGGAGTCACGTGGCCTACTGGCTCCAAGTCAGGGCGGCTTGCGCCAGGGTCACTGTACCACTGATAATCTTGCATCCCTCAAGTCTACCATCCAAACAGCCTTTTCCAGACGCAAACACCTGGTTGCTGTCTCTTTTGATTTATGAAAAGTGTATGACATGACCTGCCTACTACATTATATCCTTGCCACAGTATATGAGTGCTCTCTCCGAGGCCCGCTCCTGATTTTTATCCACAATTTCCTGTTGTTTCATGCTTTCCGTCTCCAAGTAGTTCCCCCATGTCCAGGAGAATGGGGTCCCGCAGGGCTCCATATTGAGTGCATCTCTATTTTTAGTGGCCATTAATGGTCTAGCAGCAGGTGTAGGATGTCTGTCTCACTTTCTCTGTATGCAGACTACTTCTGCATTTCGTACTGCTCTACCAGTACTGCTGCTGCTGCTGCTGCTGCTGCTGAGCAGCGCCTACAGGGAGCCATCCACAAGGCACAGTTTTGGGCTCTAGCCCATGGTTTTCAGTTTTTGGCTGCAAAGTCATGTGTTATACACTTCTGTTGGCATCGTACCATTCATCCGAAACCAGAACTTTACCTCAATGATGATGCACTCACTGTAGTGGAGACACACAGATTCTTAGGGCTGGAGTTCAGCACCTGATTGAATTTGCTTCCTCACCTCCATCAGCTTAAGTGGAAGTACTTGTAGTACCTCAGTGCCCTACACTACCTGAGCAACACCAATTGGGGTGCAGATTGCTCTATGCTGCTGCAGCTCTACAGAGCCCTTGTTCAATTTCACCTCGACTATGGGATTGTGGTTTATGGTTCAGTGGCACCCTCAGTGTTGCATTTACTTGGCCCAATGCACCACTGTGGCATTCACCTAGCGACAAGAGCTTTTAGGACGAGTTCCGTGACCAGCGTCCTGGTGGAGGCCGGAGTCCCTCCATTGCACGTTATGCGTGCGCAATTGCTCTCCAGTTATGTTGCACACGTTTGTAGTTCTGTGTATCCGAATTGCCGTCTCATTTTCCCGCCTGTGGCGGTTCATGTCCCTCATCGGTGGCCCAGGTCAGGGCTCACAATCTTACAATTGCAGTTTGTGCGCGATTCCTTCTCTCCAAACTGGAGTCCGTGCCTTTCCCACCTATACTTGAGGTACATTCACGAACACATCCATGGTGTACACTCAGGCCACAGCCTCACCTGGATCTTTCACATAGCTCTAAGTACTTGGTTAACACTGCGACTCTTCACTGTAACTTCACCTCGATTCTCGACATGTACCAGGGCCACGAAGTGGTTTACACTGATGGCTTTGCCTGTGTTCATGGAGGACATATAGAACAGCATTACTTACAGATGGCTGCAGTGTTTTCACTGTAGAGCTGGCGGTCATATCTCGTGCTCTTGAACACATCCGCTTATGCCCAGATGAGTCATTTCTCGTGTGTATGGACTCCTTGAGGAGCCTACAAGCTATCAACCAGTGATACCCTCGTCATTCTTTGGTAGGACCATCCAGGAGGCCATCTATGCCATGGAACGGTCCAGTCATTCAGTTGTGTTTGTGTGGATCCCAGCACATTGGAATCCCAGGCAATGAACTTGTCAACAGGCTGGCCAAACAGTCTGCGTGGAAACCGCTTATGGAGATCGGCTTCTCTGAAACTGAGCTGCGTTCAGTATTACGCCGCAAGGTTTTGCAGCTTTGGGAGATGGAATGGCATAGCCTCCATACACACAAGCTGTGTGTCATTAAAGAAACTATGAATGCATGGAGGACCTCCATGCATGCCTCTCGAAAGGACTATGTGTTCTCTGTTGACTCCGCATTAGACATATGTGGCTGATGCGTGGTTACGTACTCTGTTGTTAGTACGACCCATCTTGGTGTCGCTGTGGCTTATGAATGATGGTCGCCCATCTCTTGCTGGACTGCCCACTTTTAGCCACTCTGCGACAGACTTCTAACTTTCCTAACAACCTACTTTTGGTATTGGGCGACAGCAGCTTTAGTTTTACGTTTTATTCGTAAGGGTGAGTTTGCTCTAAGTTTTAGCACATGTTCTTTGTCCCTGTGTGTCTTCCCTCCTAGTGCTTTCAGGGTGGAGGTTTTAATATTTTGCCTCATGGTCGGCCAGCCATGGTAACCTGCTTTCTTGTTTTACCCTCTTCTACCTGTTTCTTGCGTCTTTGTGGTTGTCTTGCCCCCTTTTGCCCATTTAAGTGTTTATTGCCCTTCAGTCGTTGTTGTGGTTTTTCCTTTACTTCTGTTTTGTGTTGTAATTCTCATTGTCTTATTCTCACCCTTTTTTCATTGTTTCCTTTGGAACAAGGGACCGATGACCTCTTAGTTTCGTCACTCCCCCCCTCCCCTTTTAAACCAACCAACCATCACCACACACTTCATTACCCTCTGTGAGTGGGGTCTTCGGCTGCTCCTCCTGATGTTTGTCTGGAACTTCCTGTCTCACTGTGCTTACATGGTTCAAGTTGGTGCTTCCCATAGTGCTTCTCATATATGAGAGAATGGTACCCCATGCAGCTCTGTTTTGAATGTGCACCTTTTTCTAGTGACTGTAAAGGGTCCAGCTGTAACAGTGGGGTCTGCCGTGTCACACTATCTGTACTATGACAACCTTTACATCCACTATTGGTCTCAACTGTGAGTGTTGCTGAATGTTGAGTGCAGGGTGCTATATAAAGAGTGCTTTCTGGGACTTTCACACAAGATTTCTGGTTTTCGGCCTTGAAGACATGTCGTGCACTTCTGTGGCCTTCATACTGTCCATCCCCAACCAGAACGTTACCTCGATGACCATATGCTGAATATGGTGGAGTCCTACAGTTCCTTTGGAATTGGTCTTCGATGCCTTGTTAACGTGACTTTTCCATCTTCGCCAGCTTAAGCAAACATGCTGGTCACACCATAATACTTTTTGTTGCCTCAATAATGCTAACTGGGGTGCAGGTCCCTCTATCCTTTCGTGGCTGGTCACACTTTAATACCCCTTGTTGTCTCAGTAACACTGGCTGAAGTACAGGCTCTACTAAACTTTTGCAGTTCTACAAAGCTCTGATCCTGTCACATCTTGATTGTGGGAGCCTGACATTTTACTCAGCATTACGTTCAGCATTATGAATGCTGGACTCAAATACCATTGTGGTTGGTTTAAGGGGAGGGGGGAAGGGGCCAAACTGCTTGGTCGTAGGTCACTTGTACCTATAAAACCAGTCCACAAGGAAAAGAATAAAACAAACAAGACTTAATGCACAAAACCTAGAGAAAAGAAATGTGACAAGAACTACAGAAGGGCAACAAACACTACACTAGACAAAACAAGACAAGAAGACCGTAGAGAGATGCAAGAAACTGGTAGAAGGGAGTAAAAACAGTAGAGCAAATGACCATGGCTGGCTGATCAAAAGAATGCAAAAGTGTAAGCTTGTCACTCTGAAGTACATCAAACCTCCCGCCTAACAGCACTACGGTAGCGCACACAGATGGACAAAGGAGATGCATTGAAACTTGGATGGACCGATAAAACCTCACTCAAGTATAAAACGTAAAACTAAAGTCAGCTGATGGGGCGTTGTCAGCTAAAATTAATGGTAGCGAGTTGATTAAAGGAAAGTTCCATCACAGATCACAGGGCAGCTAAAGCTGCACAGTGCAACAGAATGTGGGCCACCCTTAACTGGCTGCCACACCAACACTGGGGTGGGTCATCAAGGTGGTGGAGATAGCCATGGGTAAGCCAAGTGTGGCCAATGAGGAGCTGGCAGAGGACCACAAAGTCCCTGCAAGAGGCCTGCATGGAGGATTGCCACACATTTGCAGTATCCTTTCAGGCATGCAGTTTATTGGGCGTATCTAGACTGTGCCATTCCACATCCCAAATCCTGAAAACCTTGCAACTTAATACTGGATGCATGTCAGTTCCAGAGATGCCGATCTCTAGAAGAGTTTCTGAGTAACCTGTTTGGCTAGCCTTTCAACAAGCTCATTTCCTGGGATTCCAATGGGTTCTGGGGTCCAGGAAAACACCAATGAAAGATTGGACCGGCCAAGTGCATAGGACTCCTGGATGGTCACCACCAAAAGATGGCGAGGGTGCAACTGGTCAATAGCTTGTAAGCTGCTCAAGGAGCCATTACAGACAAGGGAGCGCTCACCAGAGCAGCAACAGATGTGCTCAAGAGCAAGGGATATGGCCGCCAGCTCTGCAGTGAAAACATTGCAGCCATCCAGCAAGGACCTCTGTTCAGTATGTCCTGTGTAAGTATAAGTGAAGCCAATGTGACCATCAACAATTGAGCTGTTGCTGTAGAAGACTTCAGAGCCCCGGAATGCATCAAGAATTGAGAGGAAGTGAGAGCAGAGAGTTTCCAGAAGAGCTGAATCCGTGGGGCCATGTGAAAGGTCCAGCAGAAGCTGTGGCCTAGATATAACCCATGGAGGTGTAAGTGAATGCACCCAGAGGAGAGGTGGTAAAGGAAAGGACTCTAGTTCAGACAGAAGGGATTGGATGCAAACAGCGATCGTAATCCCTGACATGGGCATGACTGCAGGAGTTGAACAGCAGTAGGCTGATCACAGGACTTGGCCCAAAAGCTTCTGTCACTAGTTGAACCCCACATTGGTGCACGGGATCCAGCAACTGCAATGCTGAGGGCGCCTCTACACCATAAACCAGGCTCTCTTAGTCAAAGCGGGATCGAACAAGGGCTTTGTGGAGCCACAGAAATGTAGAGTGATATGCACCTCAATTGGTGTTGCTCAGGCAGCAGAGGGGATTAAGGGGCTGCTAGACTTCTGCATAAGCTGACGAAGATTAGGAAGCCAATTCAACCAGGCGTCAAAAACCAGTACTAAGAATCAATGTTTCCACTGCAGTGAGTGGATTGTCAGCAAGGTAAAGTTCTGGTTCTAGAATAACGATGCGGTGCCGGGTTTCTCTGACTGAGAGGGCTTCACTGATTCAGTCTCAGGGACGGAGGAGTATCTTGAAGCCCTACGACCAGCTGCCTGTGGGTTCTTCAGCCACTGGCTGGCGTCCTCTGTCCCACTGGTAGGAACCTTGGAAGGGAGTGACCCAAGGGGCCCTTTCCTAGCGAGAGGAGCCAAAGAAGACTGATGGAACTGCCCTCAGCATCAAGTGGGCAGGTGTAGCCTTGTAGTAACCATTGTAGCTCATAAGATGTCATGTGCACAGGGTTGAACCTTTCAAATTTCTTCTTAGCCTCTGTGTAGGTCAGTCGGTCCAAGATCATGTCATACATGATTTTCCTTGCTTTCTGTAGAATCTTGTAGTCTGGCAAGCAAGGGAAATAGTACTTTCCACAGTTGACACAGATGAGAAGTGGCACACATGAAGTATTGGGATGTGATTGATGTCCACAATCTCGACATGTGATGCTGGAAGTATGGCAGGAAGACATATGCCTGAACTTCCAGCACTTAAAAGCCCTACTTCGGGGGAGGAAATGTGGCTTTACATCACATGGGTATACCATCACCTTGAGGTCCTCGGATAATGCACCACCCTCAAAGGCCAATATGAAGGCACCGGTGACAACCTAATTATCCTTCAGAATCGTGCCAAATGAAATGAACTCCTTGTTGCTCTAAGATGGTGCACAACCCGTCATCAGACTGCAAAAGAAGGTCCCTGTGGAATATAATACCCTGGACTATATTTAAGCTCTTATGGGGCATGATGGAAACAGAAACATCCCCCAGCTAGTCACAGAGGGGTGATGCCCGTGACTGGGCAGAGGATGCTGTTTTTGTCCGACAGACCCTGATTGTGTTTTGGCAAACTTGTCCTCTATATGCCCCACAAAAAACTGAGATTTTCTCGGCAGGAAAGATTCCTTATCAGCTCTTGTAAGTACTAGGTACTGGGGCAAATAAGGTGCGCTTAGCCTTGTATTCTTCCCAATGTGTAGCCAGGGAGGGGGATGATTTTGGGCCATACTGCCTTGTGTTGAATTGAGACCTTGAATGGTATAGACTGCTGATGTTTGACCACTAGCAAAAGAGGATATAGTCCACTTCATTGTGGGTCACCCACTCTAACCAGCGGTCTTCCCCACGGACACCATCCAGCCTCAGCAAAGGCCACCTGGCTGGATGGCTGTTGCTCGAAGTCCCCATGCCCCAGGTAGATGGACATCTACTCCTTGGCATATGTGTAGTCAGTGGACTGCAACCAAGACAGTACCTGGTAACCCCAACACAACAGACTGGCTACCGTGCTGGATATCAGTTGCAAACAATCCCTTTATCATCAGAGCAGAAAATGACACAACACAGCGAATGGAGAAAATGCACCTGGGAAGGTGCCCTCGCTCCACAACTGGAGGAGGATCAGAATTGCAGATCTACGATGATAAAGGGATACTGAAGCTCTCAGCACACAGTGAACATGATGCACCACGTAAGGCGCTCTTCCCCATATGCCTTGCTCTTCGGAAAGTTTTGAAGAATGGAGATCAAATCCTATAGGGAACTATAACAGAAAGCCCAGAATGTTTGAGACTCTCTTTTTAATCGCCTCTTAAGACAGGCCTATTCTAACCTCCAGACCCACAGAGGAACACCATTGTGGGGTATGACTTATGACTTGTGACAGGTGCCTTTCAACCATGTGAGCAGCATACTCATGTAGGCTGATACCCCTCCCCTACACATCAGGTACCAACAACTATTACTCAACTATGCAACACACATTTTCTCCTTCCCCGAGCATGCAAACTACTGAGTCCTTTTTCCTGGTTAAGAGATCTACGACCCAGAACAGAGCTAGTCTGGCATCATGATTGCCATTCACATACATTGTCTGTGTTCTGAACTCCCATCTTTTCCCTCGGTCACATTTTGACGGGGAGAAGTCACATGAACCCCTATGGTGTGTACTCCTCAGATCTGCCGTGACCTATCCTGTGGACCGCAAGCTCAATAGACTCTGTGATTTTTCACTATTTGTTCTCGACATCCTTGATGCATTTTCAGGCTTGATGTAGTATACACTGATGGCTCCATGGTTGACGGATGAATTGGTTTTACCTACACATTTGCAAGATGTAGTGAACTACTCTCCATGCCAAGTGAATGCAGAGTATTCATGCAGAATTGGAGGCCATTGCTTGATCCATCAGCTACTTTTGTTCTATCACTGGTGAGTTGTTCTTAATCGACAGTGACTCCTTTCGTAGTCTTCAGGCTGTTGACCAGTGCTACCTTAGACACTCGTTGATTGTGACTATCCAGGATCTCATTGTATGACCTCCACCACTCTTCTTTGTAAGGACTCTGGTCACGTTGGGATCCCAGGCAGCAAACATGCTGGCTGGTTGGTCAAGTTGGCTACCAGAATTTTGGAGATGAGGGCATTGGAACCAGACCTTCAGTCAACTCTGTGCCGACAGTTGTTGGTGACTTGGATTGCAGGTTTGTGTACCTAGGTTTCTCTGAATATGCTGTGAACCATAAGATCACGACAATGGTGCAGTCTTCCTTCTGTTGGCTTCGCATTGAACACATTTTATTGACCCACAGCCACATCCTCCAGCTTGAGAATCTACCCCACAGTCGGTGTGGTGGTCCGTATCCTACAGGGCTACCCTAATTTCGCCACCTGTTGGTTAATCAAACATGATTCTCCTATGTCCCATTATCAGGTCACTGTCACACTGAGCGTTGTTTGGTTTGTGTGCAGTTGCTGGATGCCAGGTGCTTTTGTGTTTTTCAGCACAGTTCCTGCCTATTCTGAACTCCAGTACTCAGTGAAAAATGGATCTACGACTTAGTATTGTTTCCCCGCATATTATAGGATGAAGGGACTGATGCCCTCGCAGTTTGGTCTCTTTAACTGCAAATAACTAACCAGTCCCCAGATACGGCTACTGACCTCTTGTGATGTCTGAAGTAATCACTCCTCCTCTCCAGAGAAATCACAGTGTCCGCTATTGCTTGTCTGCTTCCATGTCGTCGTATCGATGTCCACCAGCTTACTCATAAGCTGAAACAAGTGCTGCTGCTGTGACTGAGATAAATTCAGTAGTTATCTACGAACTGATAAAGTAAATGAAAAAGATGAGGGAATTAGGCTGGAAGATGTCTGTGAACGTGCCTGCCGTATGTTACTTTGGGAAATGAAATTCCAGATTGATCAGGAAACGCAGATACTTAGTTGTCTACAATACCAGAGGAAACTAGTCTATAATATACAAACACTGTGGATTGCATGCCAAAGGGTACACTCAATTGTCTCAGTTAATGGGGTTTCTTCCCGTTCCATCCACGTATGGGGAACGGGCAGAATGATTATTTGAATTCCTCTGTGCGCGCTGTAATTATCTTGTACTCAAGATCCCTGTGTGAGCGACACGTAGGGGTGGTTGTATATTACTAGAGCCATAATTAAACTGAAGATCATTGTGCCATATCAGTAAGCAGAAACGTTTATTTTGCTTGTAGCAGTCCTCAGAATGTACAAGTAAGATTAGGTCAGCAGTCTAGTGAGCATACATGTTTATTTTTCTTGCAACAGTTGCCACAAAGCAGACAGAAAGGTGTGTGTTTACACGATGCCTTTCTCGTGTGCAGTCGTAGATGCACAGGAACAGGAGCGCATGCTCATAAACTAGTAGATAAAATGCACGAATGTTCACATGTGTGCTGTCGTGTCCACAAGTTGCCTCATTCTTCAAGCAGGTAGCTATGGATAAATTTCTTTGCTCTGCAGTTTGTGCAACGTTTATTCTGATGCAAGTCGACACAAGAAGAAGATCATGGGCATAAAAGTATCTATCCATTGAGGTACGAAAAGTACAAAGTGACGGAAATGTTTTGTTTGCAAATTGCAGGCCACAGTGAGATTTTATATTCTCTTTTCGGGAAACTGCAGCGATTGAAAAATCAGTTTTGAGGTGTTTTTCGCATTTCAAAACAAAGCATTTCAGTGATTCTTCGTGAAAATGAAAAATACTTGGGAGAGTTTCTTAGTAGTTATGTGATGGTTAGTCGACTTTTAAATACGTACAGTAATTTGTTGTTTTTTTTATTTTATAATAAGTTGTTTACCCAACTTCTATAGAAAGCATTAGATATAGAGTAACATCCTCAGACCTGATAAATTCAGAAATCCAATAGAAAGGAAGTTTTAAAATTCTGTACGTTTGCGTCATCAGTGCCTTTCGATTCCTAGTGATTTATTGACCATGGTATCCCATCTTTCTCTTTGTTGAGATGTCAAGACACCTCACTTGTGCTATTTGTCGCCGTAACTCTTATATTCGTTCAGTTTTCATGCACTTTTCAGAAATTTGTAGGGCGCCTCTTCCGTTTTCCCACCTCGAGACTTACCTTGTTGTTCACAGTAACATGATCAGAGACTTTTTATCTAATGTTTGACGGTCAGGGCATTACAGCTCAGTATTTTTGAAATTATCTTTAGAAGTGGCACCCATATATCTTCTGTCTGTAATTATCTATATATATTTCAGTGTGCTTCCTGTGCAGTCGACAGACATAATTGCACATAAATCACCTTAATATAGCATAATGGCCCCAACGGTCTGTCGTCTAGTAAGAAGCGCAATAGATTCACACCAAACCCGGGAAGCAATCCTCTATTCGAAGAAATCACGCATGCACAAAAGTGCTTGCGTTCTTGCATTGTTGGAAATAGTCGAACAGAAAGAAGGCATCATGTGGTCACACCTTACGATCAAGTAAGCTTTCAGTTAAATATAGTAATCAGTAAGTAATCGTTTAGTTTTGCAACAGTTGTCACTGTAGAAAATTACCTAGAAAACGGCTCATACACACGCTAAATCGCGTAGGTCACTTGTTTAATGTGTAATTAGTTGTATATGGATCTATGCTGCGCCGTGGATGAGCCTCCGGTCTACTGAAATATTCACTGGAAACGTTTGAGACTTGCTTCACGTGTTCTGCGTAATTTCTACTTGTTTCGCAAGGCAAGTAACTTGGTAACAGTACATGAGAGTTCCTCATCGCCGAGAGGCGACATTCAACATGAAGACACAGTTCGAACTGAAGCCGCTTTAGACTTTGTATTAGTGATACTGTCTTTTTGGAGAGTCATAAGAAGAAGAAACTGATACAGTTTTGCTCAACGAAATCAGCCAGTATTCTATCAAAGATCATATCTCAAACTTTTGAAATGGCTTTAAATAGTGAAATAGGTCTTTAATTACTTGAATTTGGATCTGGATGTTGCTACAGTGCAGTGCAGCTTGCTAGGGAATGCATAGTCATGGACTGATTATGAAGATAACTTAAAGGCAGACCTGTCAAGTCAACACAGTATTTTAATATTCTTCTAGAAACACTGATAGCCAGCAGGATTACAACGTTTTACTGACTTGCTGTCTGATAGTGCTTCGTATCATTTCTTTACAAATAAATCTAATGTATCTGTATTTGGTTGTTTTTCAGCGTGTACAGTGTGTGTGGAGGTAACCACTAATTTTGATGACCAGTAAATTTCAGTGTGTTATTTTCCAGGGGCCCAACTGAATTTGGATAAGTATTTTTGTTTGTATCTTTTGTAATAAGTGCTTCGTGTGTGTTTTGCTTATTTAGTCACGTACTAGAGGGCTTCGCAATACTAGGGAGAATGGAGTTTCAACTTTTGACTGCGTATCTTCTGAATTAGGTGGTTGTCTTATTAACACAAGATAATTTAATCCCAAGAGATAACCACCCATAATCTATACTTCTGCTGAGTTTTATGAGTGTTTGTTTGAGTAGAAACTACAGCACAAAATGCTGCAGAAACATGTTTGAGGAGGAGTTAGTTTTCATCTACACCATAGACTTCATAAACTTCTTCCCAGTGCTCTTCTTATTCTTTCTCGTGGTTCTGTAGTTAAATTGACTATCATGGTTATATAAACCATTGAATTGGAGTGTTCATACATCTAAATTTCTGAAGACTTTTGGGTATGGAAACAATTTGTCAAAGGCTGATGCACTTTCATCCAATTCTCCAAGAAAAATTTAATGTGGTAAGTAATCCAAAACTGGACTCAACAACTTTAGGGGTCCTCAGTCAGTACTGTCTGACAGGAAATCACTATTAAAATCTCACACAAACAATGATTCTTCAATGGTCTGCATAAAATTACCGAACTTTCTCCAGCTGGTTTATGAACTTAAGATATTGCCTGCTACTGCTCGGTGCTCATAGTTTTTCCGGATCCACTATTGTGTCACAGCATTCAGAGTGTTGTTTAACACAATATTCATTAAGTTGACTGAAATGGGATTTTGTGCACATAGCCACACCCCCTCCCCCCCTCCCCTCCATTTTCTTCTTGCTGGTTGCACATACTTTAGATACATAAGAAGAAATAATTTACCAAACCTGTTCAAGGATAGTATGCCTGGAGAAAATTGGTTCCTGGGATTTAAAAAAAGCCTAAACTGTCTATTAAAAAAAGAAAAAGAAAACAAGACTCTTGAATCTGTACGGACAAAGGCTTGCTGTGACTAGTGTCGAGTATTTTGATATTCTTAAGCAAATGCCCAGACTTAGCCACTGAAAACAAGCCAGAGCAGATTTTCAGTATTGATGAGACCAGTTTCTCTCTTGACCAACCAACACCAAAGTTGTCAGAAAATCTAATGCACCCTTTTCTAGAATCACCATGGGAACTACCACTGTATTTCTTGGTGGTAATGCAGATGGGGACAGGCTCCGTGCATTAATAGCATTCAAGGGTAAGAATGTCTGGGACACTTAGATGGTACTACCACAACTGAATGGCACCACCACAACTTCCCTTTCCTGAAACCTGCCATGCTGCTTCAATAAATAAATGGATGGAGTCTGACATTTTTCTAAAATTATTTTGAAAAATCTTTTTCGAAATTCTGTAGTCCACATAGATGTTCCTCTTAATATATGATGGCCACACTATGCACATTGATGACAATGTGATTAATAGTACTATTAAAAATAGTGTTACAATGTTAAAGCTGCCCCCCCCCCCCCCCCCCCCCCCCTCATTCAAGTTACATCCTGCAGCCAGTAGATTTAACAGTGTTTCAGAGTCTGAAATCTACTTGGAACCCAAAGATAATGTATCACCAGAGATACCGATGACTTTTCCAATCTCCTTACAACCATATGGAATGAAACTTCACCGGCATTGCTGAAAAGTAGATTTGAAACAGCATTAATATTCCTCTATAACAGAAAAGTAATTGATAAAAATAAGTATGATTCAGAAGTTATAAAAGATATTTAGCTTCTGCCAGATATTTTTCAGAAACTAATCTTATGCCAGATAATGATAATGTAACCAAAGAATCTGTAGATGCTGTGTCTCTAACAGAAACTCTTCAGATTCTTGTCACGTTTCTAGCTGAACGAATTCCAGAGCTTTGTACGTCTAGTGAGCCAGGCAGTTCTGCCAGTATTAGACCTAGATTATGCTTGAAGAAACCAGTGTTTCATTCTGTTCTGATGTGTCATTTGAAAGCTTGCAGTTGGATACATTCTGCCAGCATACGGCTCCCCCTTCCCCGGGAAAACACAGTAGGAAAAAAAAACTGCAACAGGAGGGGAAGTAATCACTTACCAAGATTCCATTGGTAAAGAAAATGAAGTTAAGGAAAACAGGAATAGTAAGGAAAAAGCAAAACAGAAAACATCGTCAGCTTTAAAAAGGGCCTAGAAATGAAAAAAGAGGATCTCAAAAAGTTTGTAAAACAAATCCCAGATTGTTCGGCTGAAAGTTGAACCAGCAACTGAAAAAAGAGAAATCAATAATCTGTCTTCAGTAATTAGCGATGAGGGTAATAGAATGATAATAACGGTAAAAGATTTCAGGAAAGAAATGACACAGCTGTGAGGTTGAAGAAAAGGATCTGGACTTTTTGGAAGACAAGAAAACACTACAGGGGGAAACTGTATTCTGGTAGCTTTTCCAACAAAACCTAATAAATTTCATTTTGTTGGCCAAGTTACCAAAATTATTGACATGAGGACAAATGTTAAATTATTGATATGAGGACAAATGTAAGGATGTAGAGGCTTATCTCACTAGGGGTAAGATAGATACTGCCTACAGAAAAATTAAAGAGACCTTTGGAGAAAAGAGAACCACTTGTATGAATATTAAGAGCTCAGATGGAAACCCAGTTCTAAGCAAAGAAGGGAAAGCAGAAAGGTGGAAGGAGTATATAGAGGGTCTATAAAAGGGCGATGTACTTCAGGACAATATTCTGGAAATGGAAGAGGACATAGATGAAGATGAAATGGGAGATATTATACTGCGTGAAGAGTTTGACAGAGCACTGAAAGACCTGAGGCGCAATAAAGCTCCGGGAGTAGACAACATTCCATTAGAACTACTGATGGCCTTGGGAGAGCCAGTCCTGACAAAACTCTACCATCTCGTGAGCAAGATGTATGAGACAGGCCAAATACCCTCGGACTTCAAGAAGAATATAATAATTCCAATCCCAAAGAAATCAGGTGTTGACAGGTGTGAGAATTATCGAACTATCGGTTTAATACGTCACGGCTGCAAAATACTAATGCGAATTCTTTACAGACGAATGGCAAAACGCGTAGAAGCAGACCTAGGGGATGATCAGTTTGGATTCCATAGAAATATTGGAACACGTGAGGCAATACTGACCCTACGACTTATCTCAGAAGCTATAGTAAGGAAAGGCAAACCTACATTTCTAGCATTTGTAGACTTAGAGAAAGCTTTTGACAATGTTGACTGGAATACTCTCTTTCAAATTCTGAATGTGGCAGGGGTAAAATACAGGGAGCAAAAGGCTATTTACAATTTGTATAGAAACCAAATGGAAGTTATAAGAGTTGAGGGGCATGAAAGGGAAGCAGTGGTTGGGAAGGATTGGGGAGAAGAGAAGTTTGTGGCACAACTTGACTAGAAGAAGGGATCGGTTGGTAGGTAATGTTCCGAGGCATCAAGGGATCACCAATTTAGTATTGGAGGGCAGTGTAGAGGGTAAAAATCGCAGAGGGAGACCAAGAGATGAATACACCAAGCAAGTTCAGAAGGATGTAGGTTGCAGTAGGTACTGGGAGATGAAGAAGTTTGCACAGGATAGAGTAGCATGGAGAGCTGCATCAAACCAATCTCAGGGCTGAAAACCACCACCACAACAACAACACCACCAACAACAACAAACAAGTGAACCAGAAATGATTTCCGTTAGGTGCAAAAATAAGACAAAGTGTGGCACCACATTCTTTTGGCCTGAAAGAGAGAGGAGACCGAAGTTTCATCCTCAGATGTCATAACAGTGCTGCGCTAGCATACTTCGGGTAACAGAGGAGAGCTAACATTTGGTGTCGTATTAGACCCAGACAGTATTCAGTGAAGTTAACATTACTTGAGTGTAATTATGATAGGTTACATTAGGATATCATTTAGTTTAAAATACAAAGTGTTGACAAGTTTAGATGAACTGCCATAAAAAAATGATAGGGAATGGGTGAACTTATAAAGCAAATTCTTATTTTCTTTTGGCATTAAAGATTTTGTATTATTTTACTTAAATAGCCCACTGAAAAAATATTAGTTATATGGAATATAGATCAAATAAGTTGTGTAACTAAAATAACTCGTGTATGCAGCATTCTATTTCAATTTCTTGTGGTTTGACACTTTTTTTAGTTTAACAATTTCATGTATTTCACAAAATGCAAGGAAGCACTCGCAAAAGGTTCTTATTGTGAGTAAAATTTAAGTTATTTTAATAACCTAAAAAGTCCTAAGTTCACAGAAAACTGGAGAATCTAGACACCTGCCTCATTTTTCTGTTTGGGAGCTCTGTGTGGGTGTAACAGGGCAAGGTTACACTTGCTCCAAACTGCGGAGCAAGAGTAGCCCACAACACAAAATATTGCAAACAGTTATTTGACTACATTAATTTTTCTTTTCAAAATTAAAGTGCATATTGTTTTGAAGCCCATTAGTTAAAGTTTATGCATAAGAATACTGAAATGTGGTTACACTTACCCCACTCCACCCTACATTTATTCTCCAGCTCTGTCTCATAGGCAAATTGGAAATCACTGGGATTGATAGAAATTGCTTAGGGCTGATTGGATAATTCTAAAAGTTAATCCTGCATGTAGCCTGTTAGTAGATGCACTTAGATCCAAACCATGCTGTCTTGTTATGTGACAGGAAGCTCTGCAATAACACATTCCACAGAAAGATTTATTTGGGACTTGTCACACTACTGGGAGAGAAACATCATATTTCTTACATCTCATAACTCGGGTGACAAAAATTTTGTTGAAAGTTTTGTTTTGAGAAGCAGTAAGATGATTACACAAAGGATCATTGATTTAGTTTGTAACTTAGGAACTGTGTGTTGCCTATTGGGTTAGTCCATGTGAAATCAGCCTTTGTTGTGGTTCTTGACACCTCAGGTTTTGATAGTCTTTTATACATAGACAGTAGTAGTTCTTTACATGAAAAACTACAAATTAAATTTTTTTTGAACTTAAAATTTTTGAATTATTAGTGTTTAAGTTTCCAAGATGGTGCAATTTTTGTCCAATTTTGAAACCTTAAAACAGCTATCTCTGAGCACTTTGATTTACTTTGACTAAATTCTGCATTTTTATGAATATTCTCAAACCAGTATTTCTTTAAATTCTTAAATTTTCAAAATGATGTGTTTTGTCTGTAAAAAACTTAAGTTAGTCGTAGACTATTTGTTAATGAATGCCCCACATTTTGTTATGAGAGTTCAGTGCGAAAAAAAATTTTATTTTGGTGCTTGCAATGGAAACTAGATGACAAAAACCAAATAAGGTTGTCAGATAATTGTTATCTTTTATTTGAAGAATTAGCATTATTCATTTACTTTTTAAATTTAGATTTGACTTTCCCATGTTAACTGTAAAAATACTTTGAGCAAGTCTTGGCTCATCACAGGTGACCTTAGGGACCAACCCTTGCAGGTGCCATTGACAGAATATTTGAAGTGTAACCTGCTGGTGAACTGGTGCTGTGGTGTGAATCCAAGCATTACATAAAGCAGTTATGGCACCCTTCTCCCCCTCGGGAAAAAGCGATCCACAAATGAGGGCATCGGGGTGAATGGTGAAATATCCATGGCCTCTGTGGCAGGTGCAGGTGGCAGTGGTGGTGGGGGAAGGAGATTCTGTGTCGGGCACAGACGGGACCCTCTCCCCTGAAGTGCCATAGGAGAAGACTGGTGAAAAGGACCTTGGTAGCATTTTGACACCCTATTCCTTAATGTGGTGGTACTGTGCTGATGGTGAAGGCCAGGCCACTCAGTCAGTAGTGCTGAGGACGCCAGTGTTGAAGGGCATGAAGATGCTGGCCCAGCCAGTGGCAGAATCACTGGTGGCAGTGAAGCATTGTGGGAATGACTGACAGCATGTGCTGGGGGAGCTGGATCACAGACAGAGGCAAGAGGTGGTGGCATCCACAAACAGGGCGAATCTGCCCCCGCAGCAGGGATGCCGTGCGAGGTGGGACAAGTGCTGAGGCTGGCCGTGGTGAGGATGCATCTGGTTGTGGTGGCCCATGACCAGCTGATCACAGCTGCGCAGCATACAAAGGCAGCAGACTCGGCAGCTATGGACCGTGGCCAGAATCCACTTCAGTTGGTGGCTGAATCCCCAAGCCAAGACTGCAGACCCCAAGAGTGAGCCAGGGTGATGGCCGTGCAGACGGGCATTGGTGTGGCGTCATGAGCAGATGCAGACCACAAACCATCTTGGCTGCACTCTGAGCCCCCTCTGGCATAAAACTATAGAAACCCAAGAAGCATGGCAAGACGTTCTCTGAGGAGTAGTGTGTGATGTACCTTTTCATTTGAACCTTGAATGTGCTGAGGTGATGTTCTGTCTCACTGTCAGATTTGGGATGAAAAGGGAGGGTAGTACATGGCAAATGCCTTGATAGGCAGAAAAATTGTGGAAGGCTTGAGGCACAAACTGTGTATTATGTAATAAGCATATAAGACAGTCCTTCAATAGAAAAAAAGATAGAGAGGACTTGAATCATAGCCATAGCTGTTGTTTACGGACAGCAAATACCGTATGGAAATTTAAAGCAACCATTAACAACCAAGAATAATTTAGGAAGGGTCCAGCGAAATCAACATAGGTGCAGTCCCATGGATCCTACAGCGCGTACCATGGAAGAGAGTCCCTTGCGGTGCTGCCTGTTGGGTTGCACACTGAAAGCAGGCGTTGGCAAGGTGTTGAGTGTCACCATTGATGCCAAGCCAAAACAACAATGGGCCAATAACTGGGATGCAAAGTCCTCCCAATGCCCTGATGGAGGAGCAGAAACACGTCCCACTGTAGGGCAGCCAGGCTCATGATCCTGGGCAACAATCCATTCATAGCTGAGAAAACACCACCATAAAATACTGGAAAGTGATGATGTAGAGCAAAATAGTTATGCAAAGGATCAGAAGCCCTACCTGGAGGTCTCGCCAGCCAACCACACTGAACAAATTAGAGAAGTTGATGCAAAACTGGATTGGCAGTGAACAGCAGCTGTGATCCAGGAGGCCATAATAGGAAACACTTCCACTATATGTTATGCCTCAAAATTTAAGTGAAAACAAAGGAGTTCATTCTTATCAAGAGTAGGATCCAGACACATTGGGAGCCAGGACAGCATATCACTGTAGTCATGTTGTGTAGTAGGCCAAAAATGTATTAATATGTGCAGCAAGATGGGCCCAATGCTGGAGAGAATGTGGTTCTTTGTCAGGCAATCAAGCAGAGGGATTAAACATCGAAACCAAGGACTTGTGGTTACTAATGAGGTGGAACCTAGGTCCATACATGAAATTTTTTGAAGGCATAGACTGTAGCAAGCACTTCTTTTTCAGCTTTGGAGTAGCAGAGTTGAATGTTTTTTACTCATAAGCTATTGAACATTCTTGAGCCATCCTCATAACAGCCTTCAAGAATGGCACTGAGAGCATTTGTAGCCAAAGCAGGTAGTGGCCAGGGTGGAAAATAGCTGAACAGGGAGCAGAATGTAATTTGGATTTCAAAAGTGTAAATCCATGCTGAAAAGGAACATTCTTGTGTAGCAGCTCGTGGAGCGCGTGGGCCAATGCAGCCGCACCTAGTAGAAATTTGTTCTAGTGAGCAATTTTACCTATAAATGTTTGCAGCACTTCGACATTTGTAGGGTAAGACAGAGCTGTGACTGTTGTAAAATTATCACATAAAGGCTTTACACTATCCTGAGAAACCTCAAACACACAATGTGTGCCAGAGAAAGTGTGACTTGGCCAAGTTGCATTTCAACCCTGCAGTATGTAAGGCAGTGAACAATATGCTTAAGGTACGTAAATGCTCTTCCTTGAATGCATCCATCATGACAGTTTCAAGAGATACATTCCAGAACAGACAATGTCAATCGCTTTAAAAAAGTGCTGAAAAATCGCCATGGGCCTAGCCACACTGAACGGTAGGTGGTGAAATGGATACAACCCGAAGAACATGTTAATCACAAGGAGCTTTCTAGAATTGTAATCCAGTTGTATCTGTAAATGGGCTTAGGATAAATCAGCTTTGGAGAAGAACGGGTCCCTGGCAAATTTATCCAATAACTGATCTAGATGAGGCAAAGGGTAGCTATCAATGGCAGATTGAGCGTTAACTGATACTTTAAAGTTGCTGCAGAGGTGAAGTTGGGTTTTTGACAGCTACAATGGGTAGATCACTCATTCAATGTAATAGGCTGCACAACCCCAATGATGGCAGTCTGTCCAGTTCTGATCTCACTTGATCACACAAAGCACATGTGGAAAGAAGCACAGCTGCACTAAGGGTGATGTGGGCTGCAAGGTTATTGACACAATCTAACCAATCCGTGAAGAGAGATGAGAACTTGGAACACAGAACTAACTGCTGGTAAGGGACCTGGTCAGAAACAATGTGCACTGTATCCGAAAAATAAAAAACAGGAAGTGTCAAAAGCAACCAGACAAAATACGTTTGTGGTACCAGCATCCTACATCACCAAAAAAGTCAGGGACAAACCACAGATTTATACATAGGAGCCGTGAGTTGGAGTATGCAGCTTTCTGTAACTCACCAAATGTCGAGTAACTGGGGACAGTGTCTGAGATCCCAAATCTGCAGAAATTTGTGAGTTCAGTAAAGTACCCATTTATAGTCTGAGCACTTTCTCCATCACTCACACTTTGATAAATAGTTTGTTATGATTCATAAGCACTGGAGACACACAATTAACATCCATATTGATGTACACAGGGGAGGACTGGGAGTGACACACAGGCACTACATTTCTTTTTTCCTACAGTTGTTGTAAGTTGCCCAGTGCTTATGGTACATGGCTTGTTATGTTGCGCAAAACACCATGGGCAGGATGGGAGCACAGAACACTGCTGTTGCTGTGGTTGTTGTTTGGCATGTCATTGTCCAGTGCAGCATGGAGCCTGCGTTGGTGTGGCTGCTATGTTATCCTCCCCTCAAGAACTCACTCACACCTGATGATTAGGAACAGGAGCCACTGGTGATGTCACAACAAGGTCCAATCTGATAACCAGCCACATGATATCTCAACAGATTGAGCAATATTTAAAATTTCAACTAAAGATGTATTCTTGCACTGTATTGACATGCCACCTTACCAGAAGCCAACTAAATGAAGGAATCGCAGGCCATAGAATCAGCATAGGAATCATGAGGAGAATGACATTTGCTACTTAGGCTGTAGAGTTTGCCTGTCAAAGCCCAGTAGGAATGGTAGGGCTGTGTATGACAATGATTGATCTCTACATGTTCTGCAGTGACATATGCATGTATGGTAATAATTGGACAACAACTTACAAATTTTGTGTGAATGAAAGCAATGCAGGCTCTTGGAGTGGGGCTAACTGATACCCCGACTGGTAGATCCAAAGAGAAATCCAGGAAAGGAACAAAATCTTGTGACATTTGTGTTTGTGGCACCAAACGTGAGGAAATGTTGCCAAAGCCTCTCCTTATAAACCTTAGTCTTCGGCATCATTGTCGTAAGGGAAAGGGCAGCATGTCTGCTGATGGTTTGGAAGCCTGCATATACACTCATGGAAATTGAAATAAGAACACCGTGAATTCATTGTCCCAGGAAGGGGAAACTTTATTGACACATTCCTGAGGTCAGATATATCACATGATCACACTGACAGAACCACAGGCACATAGACACAGGCAACAGAGCATGCACAATGTCGGCACTAGTACAGTGTATATCCACCTTTCGCAGCAATGCAGAGATGCTGGATGTAGTCCTGTGGAACGGCTTGCCATACCATTTCCACCTGGTGCCTCAGTTGGACCAGCGTTCGTGCTGGACGTGCAGACCGCGTGAGACGACGCTTCATCCAGTCCAAAACATGCTCAATGGGGGACAGATCTGGAGATCTTGCTGGCCAGGGTAGTTGACTTACACCTTCTAGAGCACGTTGGGTGGCACGGGATACATGCGGACGTGCATTGTCCTGTTGGAACAGCAAGTTCCCTTGCCGGTCTAGGAATGGTAGAACGATGGGTTCGATGATGGTTTGGATGTACCGTGCACTATTCAGTGTCCCCTCGACGATCACCAGAGGTGTACGGCCAGTGTAGGAGATCGCTCCCCACACCATGATGCCGGGTGTTGGCCCTGTGTGCCTCGGTCGTATGCAGTCCTGATTGTGGCGCTCACCTGCACGGCGCCAAACACGCATACGACCATCATTGGCACCAAGGCAGAAGCGACTCTCATCGCTGAAGACGACACGTCTCCATTCGTCCCTCCATTCACGCCTGTCGCGACACCACTGGAGGCGGGCTGCACAATGTTGGGGCGTGAGCGGAAGACGGCCTAACGTTGTGCAGGACCGTAGCCCAGCTTCATAGAGACGGTTGCGAATGGTCCTCGCCGATACCCCACGAGCAACAGTGTCCCTAGTTTGCTGGGAAGTGGCGGTGCGGTCCCCTACGGCACTGCGTAGGATCCTACGGTCTTGGCGTGCACCCGTGCGTCGCTGCGGTCCGGTCCCAGGTCGACGGGCACGTGCACCTTCCGCCGACCACTGGCGACAACATCGATGTACTGTGGAGACCTCACGCCCCACGTGTTGAGCAATTCGGCGGTACGTCCACCCGGCCTCCCGCATGCCCACTATACGCCCTCGCTCAAAGTCTGTCAACTGCACATACGGTTCACGTCCACGCTGTCGCGGCATGCTACCAGTGTTAAAGACTGCGATGGAGCTCCGTATGCCACGGCAAACTGGCTGACACTGACGGCGGCGGTGCACAAATGCTGCGCAGCTAGCGCCATTCGACGGCCAACACCGCGGTTTCTGGTGTGTAAGCTGTGCCGTGCATGTGATCATTGCTTGTACAGCCCTCTCGCAGTGTCCGGAGCAAGTATGGTGGGTCTGACACACCGGTGTCAATGTGTTCTTTTTTCCATTTCCAGGAGTGTACAATGAGGGTGACAAATTCATGATAGTAACCGCAAGAGCTGCTGTGACTGCTAGAAGAGAGATTGGAACACTGCCTCCATGGACAGAAGTAGTGAACGAACAACTAGATAGACTGAGCATGTGTAAGTCAACACCACCCTTATTAAAAATTGTATCATACTGTAAGACACAGACAACAGCACAGCCACAATGAACCAAAGTTTATTCTTCTTCCACATACAAGGGAACAACAGTTGAGAATATAGAAACAATCCAGGTACTGATACAATCCAGGTACTGATACAAGCAGTTGCTGATGATAAGTATCACAATGATGGCAAGTGTCTGCTGCACTGCACCTATAAAGAGGGGAGGTCTTCGGTAGACAGCAGGGCGGATGCTGTGCCATATATGGTTATGAAGAATAAATTGGTCCCAAAGGATGCATTAATAATAGGTTTACTTCTGCTTCTTTTTCATCTCTCTATATTGTTTGAGTCATCCATCATTTGTTGCCATAAGCACAAGTAACAGATAATATAATCTGTTCAAAAGGAATGCCATAGGTACTGATACAATCCAGGTACTGATACAAGCAGTTGCTGATGATAAGTATCACAATGATGGCAAGTGTCTGCTGCACTGCACCTATAAAGAGGGGAGGTCTTCGGTAGACAGCAGGGCGGATGCTGTGCCATATATGGTTATGAAGAATAAATTGGTCCCAAAGGATGCATTAATAATAGGTTTACTTCTGCTTCTTTTTCATCTCTCTATATTGTTTGAGTCATCCATCATTTGTTGCCATAAGCACAAGTAACAGATAATATAATCTGTTCAAAAGGAATGCCATTTGATTGTGGTCCCACCGATTTTTATGAGCAGCCACATCCTGAAAATCAGAAAAAAAAAGCTTTTGCTTTAGCTTCAGCTTTGGCTTTGCTCATGGGAATAAATGCATGCTATTTCTGAATTACTGTGATTGCTATGTCTCCGTAAAATCTTTTTATCAAGCTCCTCCTTTCTGCTGTGTGCTTGTCTTTTGTCACAAAGGAAACAAAACTGAAACATTGGGAGTTAATATTGTTACTCATAAAATTTTACAAACTAGATTTGACTGCAAGCCTTTTTAATGTCCATCAATACCAATGCCATCACAGAAACCCCTTTCCATGTGAAGCAGCATGAGAATGCCATTCTTCCTCGATTCAACATAATGAGATAGTTAAAAAAGCTTTTTCAGTTTTTATGTTGCACTGCTGAGTCGTCACTGAAGTGAAAATTGTTTTCAAATTGGGAAAAAAATAGTGCCATAAACTCCACGAGTTTTTAAAATTGTTGTGACATGGTTTCCTATATTGTTAAAATGATAAAAGTTATTGTGCTTAATTAGAACAAATTTTCTTTTTAACTTGGGTTTTATGAACTAGCCTGCAAGCTATGTGCATTTGTGGTACAGTAGACAAAGCAAATTGCAGAGAAGTAAAATTTCAGTAGTTCCCTTTGGAATGCCATCATAAAATTTGGCAGTCACAGTGACTGTGTATAACAAATTTCTTTATATAAAAAAAATTCCAAATTTGAAAAATTAATGAATTTAAAAAGTATTGGTTTGGGAAAATTTAACACTTTTATGAAATTGGTCAAATATATATTTTAAAGCTTACAAGGGGCCAAAGAAAACAGTACAAATGTCAGGTTTGCAGATCAAATAGTTTTTGAGATACGGCATTTCAAAACATGATAAAACTTTCACAATTTTGGAAGCTTTGAAAATTAATAAATCAAAAAGTAAATGCCTGAAATGCTTTTATTCAGTTTGTCAAAATAAGGTAAAATCCAAAAAAACTTTTATTTTGGATTTTACAATATTTTGATAGGTTGAATAAAATGGAAAAGAAAACTATTCCAGATCAAGGTTAAAATTTATTTTATTATTTGCTGATTTCACATGGAGTGACCACTTGTGCATTTAGGATGCCTTATTCTCGTCAGTGGCCAGAAGTATTAAAGCCTGTAGGGAAGGAATGAAGACCTCAAAATGTAAATAAGAAAAATGGTTGCAAAAATCATTTTTGTGTTATATAACATCTAATTATTCACAAAACTTGATCTTACATTAATGTAATACGGAAGTCTAATCTTGAGGCAGACGTACTTTCACACGGCACATGTCATTTTGAGCTTCCTCACTGGACATTGGTCTGCGTGTGTGTGTTACTACTACTACTACTACTACTACTCTCACTCTCACTCTCCTACTGATTCCATCCTACAACTCTGCCAGTATTTTCTTGAAGATTTAGCACACATACATTGTGGTTTGGTAGTCAGCTGTTACCTGCTCCAAGATATGATTGACAGAGTAATAAAATAAAATCTTTCCAAGATGAGGGAGAAAGAGAATTTGACTCCTGCTAGTGACCTCTGTTATTGATTTCTCGCTATGATCTGTACCTGAGGTACTGGTCCTTCTTCTTTTCTTATTTCATCTGTCAAATAGAGCAGTCTTGAAATGTAAGTCAAGAAATTTTGCACTCAGCAAAACATACTGGATATTGCACTGTGCAGGAACTATACCCCGTATTGTGTACTCACTAGTTCTAAATTAGTATAAGTTGAAAGACGATGGGTGTGTAGTATTTTGTGTGGGTTGTCAGCAAAATGTAGCTGTTAAATAACAGTATGAATGCAACATCATTGTTGAATACTGTGTTTAATTTTGATAATATATAATTTGTGGCAGTAAATTTTGAATGGAGATGGTATTCTTTTACTTAGGCCTTTTTCATTTAGAGTTCGTAGATACACAACTAGTTTCACAGCTTTAAGTCATTGCTGGCTGTCTAACTGAATAAAAAGCTCAAGCTCACTATCACACAGCCACAAAAAGAGAACAAAAAGTTGTGAACATAAGTTAATGCAAAGATAGTTACCTATACAAATAAATTTATTTGGTTTTGTTATGCGAAATTTAGTGTCTGTCTCTATTACATAACTTTTGGAAATACTTGCCGTGAAACACAAAGCACAGAAATGGAGCCTCACTGTTTAAGGGTAGTTGGTAGGTACCACTCCTCTTCCTGTGGTAGTCAAGAGCAAGACTGGGCTTGCTAACTCCTTTTCTTACAACCACCTTCTATAAACTGCCAAATGCATGCATAATACACACAACTGGCTCTATCTTGACACCATGACATACTCTAGGAATGGGTGAATTTCATTATTAACATTATTGGCTCAGCTTTTGACTGGTTTCCTCCCACATCCTTGCTGTTCTTCATTGCTGCTTGAGCTGCTCTTATTGCAGATACAATTTGTCATGCTAGATGGTAATGATATGGTTTAAGCTCTCTTCCTAAATTTAATAGCTGCAATAGCTTCATGAGACTTCAGTCTTTTTCCCCTTCTTAATCATCCAACAGATACTTGTATTGCTACAAGAAATCAAGTTTTTTTGTGCTACAAGAAATCAAGTTTCTTTGCAAAGGGATGACGACGACGATGATGTCGGTGGTGGTGGTGGTGGTGGTGGTGGTGGTGGTGGTGGTACATTGTAATTGTAACAAAAGAGCCAGATTTGAAGTAATATAAATTTGAAAATTTTAGGTAAACACCAAAGTAACTTATACTTGCATATTTTTATCTGAAATTATTAACTTTTGTATTTACAAAGAATAACTTCAACGGAGTGAAAACCCTGTAAAAGTGCCCAAAAATGTTAACTTTCTATCTTAAACTATAAGGCAGTGCCAAAATCCCAGAAAAGATGAGCAAAGAATCAAAAAATACATGTGCATCAAGTGCTTCTCTAAATGTTTGTGTTGGTCGCAACATTAAAACCTGCTAGAAATAGTTAAATTTCAACCCTTGCACTAATAACTTTGTGTGTGTGTGTGTGTGTGTGTGTGTGTGTGTGTGTGTGTGTGTGTCTACAAAGGCCTTGTTAGCCGAGAGCTTACTTGTGACAGTCTTTTTGTTGTGGCCATCTGTGACTCAGCATCTCCACTATATGGTGAGTAGCAACTTTCCTTTCATAATGTTGTTACATTCCATCCTGGATTTTCCATTGTTTGATTTTCAAACTTTTAATAAGACATGCATCTGTTTACTAGTGTTGGGGTGTTGTAAGTGAATGTTGCTCTCAATTCAGTCCAAACATTCACAGGTTGCAGAAAATTAAGTTTCTCCTATTCTCTGCAATTTGGCAGTATATGCACACTATCAAAATTGAAACACACACACACACACACACACACACACACACACACACACACACACACACTGCTGTGACACGTTGGTACTAGAATGGAAACATGGCAACACAATTTGAAAGCATAAATCATTTATTAATGTGGATATCTTACAGTAAATGTACTTAACTTTCTCAGTACTTTGCTGTGTGACATCTAATATCCCATTCTTGATAAAATTTGAGGTCCAAATAACTTTGCTGTCTCTCGCAGTTTGTAATAGTTACTTCGACTGAAAATAACTTGCAGACACTTGTAATTAACTGCTCATATTGCTCCATCAGTAGCAACTGCTATGTCGGAACAGCAGTCGCTGTAGGACTTAAAACTGTCTGTAGAAGAACTGGAACAGTAGTAGCTTTGGAATGGAACTGCTGAAACTGTAATCTGTAACTGAATTGTAATGTATAACTGAAGTGCAGGAAATGTACTCAGTAGCTGTATGATGGGGACTGAGCTCTGTAAATGAATATTGGGAAGTGAATGAGTGTCAAGGGTGCATTGTCTTTTGTGCCTGTTGACGAGAACATCTCCATCTGTGCCTGTATTTCTTAGAAGTGAAGTAGCCTGTGGTTGACAGTGCTCTCTATGGTACTAGCGACACTGTCGGCCAATAGATTTGATATGCCCAGTGAACATGGTGCCGCAGCAGCAGATAGTCCTGATTAGCAAGTGCCATCTGGAGATGGCCGCTTGGTACTGGAAGGCACTTGGCGAGTGATGTGTCCGAGTGATGTGTCTGAGTGGTGGTGACCTCTTGTGGTATTACTCTGTACCTCTTGAGCTATGTAGGCACCAACTGGATATTGAAGTTCTAATGTTTACTTATAAATTTCATTCAAAGTGCCACAATATTTTTAATGAAATATGTTTTTTGTTGCAGGATGAATGCTGCTAGAGCAGCCCAGAAAGTCTGCAGGCTAAATGTGAATGGTACCACGGGTAAGTGTATTTATCAAATAAAAATATGTATTATATTTATCAAATAAAAATATGTATTAATGCTGTGTAGATAATGAAATACGGTTTAAACATCATAGCTTAAAACTGGTGGATTATATTCTCATGCAAATAGTGTTTTTATTCTGCCTTAGCTTGAATTAATACGAGATTAATATGTGGAAATTGTAGAAATGGGGTGTTTTGTTTTTTTTTTTTTTTTTTGAGGTAGCTGCAGAGGGAGAGTGACAGTCTATAAAGATCATTGGCACTGTAGTACAAGCATAGCATGAAAATATGAAATATTCACTTTTCACCATGTAGAGAACAATATTAAGATGGGATACTGAATTTGAGTACTTCATTACATTTGTTTACACAACTGACACATTTATTTCTATCTTTTGTTTGCTTCTGTGTTTTTCATGTATTTGTCCTTTGGGAGTATCCAGTTAAGCTTTGTTCATTGTCATGGGATGTAGCATCACTGCCTGTAGCTGGACTGAGCCAAGAAGACATGTCACTCTGATACTATCCATGATATGCTTTAATTATTTTCTTGTGCAGTCACCTTATTTCAAGTTTTGTGATGTAATGGACCTGCTAATCAGTACCACCAATTCTTGCTGTCTTCTGCACCATCTACAGAGGGTCAAGAGCTGGAAGAGATCTTTGAACTGTTAAAGCTACTAAATGATGTAAACATCTTCCAGTAACTGTTTGCTGTATTTCATCTCCAATATATATCAACATTTACCAGTGGTTGTGCAGATTCTTGTGAATTGATAGAACAGATCACTATCTCCAAATAGGTTCTTAGAACAGAATAGAATACAACAGAATAAACTGGAATGACATTTCTCTTAAGCTTCTTTAAACTGTTTTTGGGTGTTGATTGTCGGCAGTACCTCTTGTTCTGTGCCTCCGAAACACCACCAAGGTTTATTTAAATATTGTACAAGCGACATTTTTACATGAACAGCTTCCATTGGCTTGTTATTCTGAATGAACAGCATGTCACACCACAGTTTCTTCTCAAATTCTATTGAGAATAATTTCAAGTTTGCTCTTACAGTATATTTATTGTTCTCCGTATTGATAGGAAAAGACACCTCCACCTAATAACTCTTTAAATTCTTCTACATTACACTAAAATATATAATATATCCATAACTATTCCAATTTTCGTATACTTTCACAAATCCTGTATGCATTAGCACACTCTTTATCAGAGACAGTGTGCATCTTTTAGACTAATTTCACTTCTGATTTGTTAAACAAGTTGATAGCACACAACACTCTTACTGGTGACAACACTTATTCCACCTACTGCAGCCCAACATGAGTGTTAAACTATTTCATTTTCATTTAGCTGTTACTGTATCACAGTCCCCTTTATGAATAATGTTTGCTTCCTTCCTTTACTCCCCCACCACCATCCCCCACCTCTGGCTCCCCGTTTATGTGACATCACTAAAATGTATTTTAGATTACAATACAAATGATCCTTTAGCTTACCACACAAAAAAATAATGTCTCTGTCAGTATGTCTTTGTCTGCTACCGTGGATTACTTGAAACATTTCTTAGCTTTACCTGTGAAAACAGGTTATAATTACCACAATGTGTATTTGAAGCCATTTTCACTATTCTTCAACTGTGACTTTTTCAAGAAATATGTAAAGGTATTTTTTTTTTTAAAATTACTGCTACCAGTCACAAACTTTGTCAACTAATGTATTACTTATTTATTTAGCGACATGTTTTGAGGGCTATACCTCATCTTTAGGCTAAATGGCATTACAAAAACAACTTTACAATAAGGTCATACTGATGTTACGTAGTCTTTTCGTAAATGCTATGATCATCGTTGTTTTTCTGGTGTGGCAGTCTCATTGTGATGTGTTGAGCTGTTTCCAGTCCAGTGGCTCTCTTGGTCACTGTTCACAAATTGTCACTAACATAGCAGTAACTTGGAAATATGATCACAAACAATTCTTGTAGTGCAGTGGAGCGTCATCTCGTCCGCTGCACTTCATAACTGTTTGTGATCGTGTAACATCAGTATGACCTTATTGTAAAGTTGTTTTTGTAATGCCATTTAGCCTAAAGATGAGGTATAGCCCCCATAACATGTCGCTAAATAAATAAGTAATACAATAGTTGACAATGTTTGTGACTGGTAGCAGTAATTTTAAAAAAAAAGAAAAGAAACCACCTTTACGTACCACAGTGTGGCTTGGAGTAGAGAAGGGTTTCAGAGATGGAAACATATGAATATGAATAGAGGGAAGATAGAATTGGTACTCCTGTCGGAGAAGAATGAAATGAAAGGTAAGAAAGATTCCCCCCTTGATGGATTCATCACTGAGATGCTGGAGAATGAAGTGTGTGTGTCATACTCTACTGAACGAACTTGTCTCAGCAATACTTGTGAAAGCCCCAAAAATTGATCCAAACTACACCCCAGTGTAGAGCCAGTAGACTGGGCAACGCTCTTTCAGTAGTAATTAGTTTTCAGTCATCAGTCTGCAACTCGATAGTCACTTACTATATTTTAGCACTTGTTGACCCTGTCAGATGGCCCACTATGAATTTCTCTCCTGTGCCAACATCTCAGAGCAGCACTTGCATTATTTGCCCTCAATTTTTTCCAGATGTATTCCAATCTTTTTTTTTTCTTTACAGTTTTTGCCGTCTACTCCCATCCCTTCTTCTTGTCAGTGTTTTCCACAAATCCATTTCCTTGCCAATTCTCCAGATAACCAACTCGTTCGTTACCTTATCAGTCCACTTAATTTTCAACATACTTATATAGCACCATATCTCAAATGCTCTGGTTCTCTTCTTTTACTTTTTCCACAGTCCATGTTTCACTATCATGCAGTGCAATGTTCCAAATGTACGTGCTCAGAAATTTCACCCTTACGTTGGGGCCTATGTTTGATTCTAGCAGTCTTGTGCTCAGGGCTGCCCTTTTTGTCAGTGCTTATCTGCTTTTTATGTCCTCCATCCATCATGAGCTATTTTGTTCCTAGAAAGTAGAATTCCTTACCTTCATATACTTCATGGTCACCAATCCTGATGTTGTTTCTCACTGTTCTCATTTCTCCTGCTTCTAATTACTTTTGTGTTTCTTCGGTTTACTCTCAATCAGTATTCTGTACATCATACTGTTCATTCGATTTGTCAGATGCTGTAATTCTTCTTCTTAACTTACAATGAGGAAAGCATAAGTACCTCTGTACTTAGTGGCATGCAGTAAGTACGTACTTCACATGTTATGTTACCTAAATCACAACCATTATTCATAAGAGAAAAAGAAAGGTACAAAATCACACATACAAAGCATACAAAAGTACTTCACTTTATTCAGAGCTTCTAAACCTTATCCACTAATGTATGTCCTTTATACTTAAATAATATACTTTTCTTCTTATTTTCATGCTTCAGGATAGGACAGTAAGAGGTGGATGTAGATTGCAGACAATAGGGTAGTCGAAGAAATTGTTTCATGGAGAAACTAAGTATGAAGTAACAAAATGATTAACTGTGACTGCCATTGAATTTGCAAAGTGTGCAAATTCTTGTGGGGATTTAAATTTCTTTATTTTGTTAATATTAGTCTTTTTCTCTTGCCCTGTTTCAGGTTCCATCATAAACAGTGCTGTTGGAAATGGTATATTGACTATTTTAAATGGTCCTCAGTGTCTTGGAAAAATTACTAGTCTCTTTTTTTTATTATCTGAACTATGATGATAACCCTTAAACAGTACTAATTCATCTATATTAAATGTGTTCATTGTGTTTCTTTAGCTTGTGTGTGTGTGTGTGTGTGTGTGTGTGTGTGTGTGTGTGTGTGTGTGTAGACTGTTGTCTATCATTTTATGTAATTCATGTGATTGTCTTTATAAGTGGCCATTTAAATGATTTTAACACTTGTTCCTCAATAAAATTGACGGGGGATAATCCTGTAGGCGTGTGTGGTAGTTTGTTTGTGATCATTTGAAACTTGGGAATCATCTGAGGCTTAAGTGATATGTTTCTCAGAACAATACGTTCTACACAGTTGCCTTATCTGTTTTGTTACTCATCCACGAGGGTTGGATGGAGGATGATATTTGGAAATACTCATATGTTTGACACCTTCCTATACTAGAAATTGGTTAAAACTATTACTTGAGATCTTTGATCCATTATCTGTTAACAACTGATGAGGTTTCCATATATCTGAAAAGTATTCTTTCAAACAGTTTATTACAATTGTCATATTTGCTTGTTTAATCGGGTATAGTTTTACATATTTTGACCAGAATTCAACAGGGACAAAAATATATATGGCTGCTCTTCTACCTTCAGGCAATTGACCAACAAATATGTTAAGAGTTAAATCATGTAAAGCCTTCAATATTATAATGTATAGTTTATGGTTTATGTGATACATTCATGTTTATCTTCTTAAACTGTTTTACAAACATGCCATGCTCTTAACACTTTTCTGCTTAAATATTTGAAGTTAAAAAGTTTATTTATATGTTGAAATCACTTATGTATTCCAAAATGTACATATCCTTTATGGATAAAGCATATTAAATCATTTTCTGTTATTTGTGGTATACCTTTTGTTAATTCCCATAATAAAACATCTTTGCCTAGTGGCAGAAATTTTTCATCTGACAGTAATTGTATTTGGTTACATCGAGGTAGCTTACCTCTAAAATATTCATCTGCCTTCACAACTTAGTTTATCCTGAAGGCTAACCTCCTCACTTAATTATTGGTGTAACTTAGAGGTAGAAAATGTATTGATAAAATAACTGCTAGTCTTCCTGTTCTACCTATTTTGTTAATGCAAAATGACAGTTGTGACAATGCATCCAGCACTTGATTTTGTAAACCCTTTATGTGCACAATTTGTATTTGGTATCCCTGAGGAAACAATACCCATCACATTAATAGGCTGTGCAATAACCTACTTTCCACAAGGAATGCTAAAGTTTAATGATCCGTATCTATGGTTATTTCAGAGCACCAAATCAACAATTGAAATTTTTGTATGCTGCATACAATAGCTAACAGTTATTTTTCGGTTGCAGTATAGTTGAGATCATGTTTATTTGAACTTTTAGTCGGAATGCAATGGTTTTATGTTTGCCTATCTCAGGATACCATTCACCTTGAAAATAGTTCTCATGTTATACCGTGTTCAGAAGCATCTGTAGCTAATTTAAATGCTTCATTCATTACGGGATGTTTTAATATTGGCGTGTTTACTAGAGGTTACTTAATGTTGTGAAAAGTCCCCGATGCTCTTCCGCCCATAACCACTTAGATCTTTGCTTTAACATAACAATTATCTAGGATTGTTCTTATGTTGACCTCATATATAGTGATGGGAAAATCTGACAACCCTTGGAAAGATAGTGTTTTTCAATTTTTGGTTCCAGGCGTTCTCTAATTCCCTTTATTCTCTCCAGATCTAACCTTATCCCATGATTCCTACTAGATGCTATGGGAAACTTCAGTTCCTCCATTTCGTAATGGAATACATCAATTGTGTGTTCCACTACAAAGTTCATTTTTTACTGGCTCTATGTGTGTCTGTGATAATACTCTTAACATTCTTTCATGATGTACTTATGTCATAATATTTTTTTGTAACTAGTTGTTATTACTTCTACTTACATAGTGTGCTATTGATTAAACTATTAATTATTTCTTTATTTAGTGTCAGGAGAAGGGGCAACAGAGGAAGAAGCAAGAGAGAATGTCCTAAAAAAAGTTAAAGAAATGGTCCGTCATTCACCTGTTTCTCTATCTGGTGAGATGCTATCAGTGGATATGAACTCAACTCACTTTGGGTAAGTGTAATCAATGTAGAAGCCAACATGATCTAAATACTTAGGAAATAGCAGTCATTGTGGGAGTAATTTTTGCTGTAGCTGTTGGGGAAAATAAGAAAGTGCAACATTTACATAGGACGAAAATGGAATCAAGAGGTCTCACTCAGAACATGGGTTGAAGGGGGCATTGGAAGCCAAAAAAGAGATTAACAAGAATTACAGTAGCTGAAGATTGAGGGTTAAGTTCACATTATCAACTACACTTTACACTTTTTTCCTCAATCTCCATATTGCCAGAAAAATGAACAGCCGTTCATAAAGTAGAGGGTACTTTAAACATATGAATGTCTGTTCCTGATATACTTCCCAGTTTTTAAGTACGCAAATTTTGTTTTCTACCTTCTCTTTGTACAATTCAAACTGTTCATGAGATATATCATACCTTAGTGGATATGCAAGTACATATTTGACAAGACTAATGTCATGCAGAAGGAAAATCTCTTTTCCATTAACAATTCCCCAGATTCAGTAAAGTGAAACAGCTTCAAATTATGTAAAACAACTACAGATGAGGCAGCTGAGACAGGCCACCTGAAATACAGTGTTCCTATAAGTAAGTCATTCATTTTCAAAGTTCTGTATTTTACAAAGGATCACATATACAAATGTGATTGATGCTTGAATAGAACCATAAAGTCATGGAGTTTGCTTTGTGCCCACCAGTTGTCATTACCTTGACAAAATGGTTACAAAGCAACAGGATCAACGTTTCATCTCTGAGCTGATCTCAGTGCTGAAGCAATCTTCCATTTATCTGTAACAATTAATCAACAAATATGAGAGTGTAGTACTGATAATCCTCATGAAATTGTTGCGCGTATTGAGATGTGCTGAAGGTTAAAGTTACCTGTGCAGTGTCGTGGACAAAGATGTATAGGCTATTTTTC
The DNA here is from genome assembly GCF_023897955.1 of Schistocerca gregaria. Classification (NCBI taxonomy): domain Eukaryota; kingdom Metazoa; phylum Arthropoda; class Insecta; order Orthoptera; family Acrididae; genus Schistocerca; species Schistocerca gregaria. The sequence continues at coordinate 786,025,876 of NC_064922.1, forward strand.
TTCTGTAGAAGTGTCTGTCACAGGTACCTCATACATGGCTACAAAACCACAACTAACTGTTGATTCCGAGAATTAAATCTTCCAACCAGATACCCCCCCCCCCCCCTTCCCTTCCCTGTCCTCCATTGGAGCATCAATGTTTTTTGCTACATGAATAACTAACTTCTGCATCCCTGAATAGGGTGTATTGGTGAAGATGATGAGGCTCTGTTCCTTTGCCCCTCCCCCACCCTAGTCACCTGACTTAATGCTTTGTGACTTTTCCTTTTGGCCCCCCAGGGGGCTTGTCACTCTTTAGCGGGTTCGTGCTTGGCTACCATGGGATCCAAGCTTTTGTAGCACCTTTCCCTTTCCATGCTGCATGTCTAGCCTGCATTGGCAACGTGATATCCGTGCGACATGGTATGAGTGGAGTCTCCGGGGTCCACTCCCAATTTCTATCCAAAACTTCCGTGCCCAAGTTGGTGACTCCCATAGTTCCATCCATATCCAGAAGAATGGAGTCCTGCAGGGCTCTGTATTGAGTGTCTCTATTTTTAGTGACCATTAACGGTCTATCAGCAGCTGTTGGGCCCTCTGTCTCACCTTCTCTGTATGCAGATGACTTGTGCATTTCGTACTGCTGCTCCAGTACTGTTGTTGCTGAGTGGCACCTCCAGGGAGCCATCCACAAAGCGCAGTCATGGGCTCTAGCCCACAAAGCGCAGTCATGGGCTCTAGCCCACGGCTTCCAGTTTTAAGCTCCAAAGTCGTGTGTCATGCACTTATGTCAGCGTCGTACCGTTCATCTGGAACCCGCACTTTACCCAAATGACAATCCACTCACTGTAGTGGAGACATATCATTCCTAGGACTAGTTTTCGATGCTCGGTTGACTTGGCTCCTTCATCTTTGTCAGTTTAAGCAGAAGTGCTGGCAGCACCTCAATGCCCTTCGTTGCCTGAGCAACACCAGTTGGGGTGCACATCGCTGTACGCTGCTGCAGCTCTACAGCGCCCTTGTCCAATCCCGAATTGACAATGGGAGTGTGATTTATGGTTCGACAGCGCCTTCAGCATTGCATTTACTCAATCCTATGCACAGCTATGGGGTTGGATTAGCGACAGGAGCTTTTAGGACCAGTCCGGTGACGAGCATATTGGCGGAGGCCGGTCTCTCTCCACTGCAGATCAGACGTGCGCAACTGCTCGATAGTTATGCAGCACACATTCATAGTTCCCTTGAGCATCTGAATTACCTTCTCCTTTTGCAGCCCGCGGCAGTGCATCTGCCGCATCGGTGGCCCATATCGGGGCTAACGATTGCAGTTTGCGTGCGGTCCCTTCTCTCCGAACTGGAGTCCTTCCCTTTACCACCTCTACTTGCGGTCCATTCATGTACACCTCCGTGGTGTACGCCTCGGCCGCAGCTTCATCTGGACCTTCTGCATGGCCCTAAGGACTCCGTTACCCCTGCCGCTCTCCACTGTCACTTCCTCTAGGTTCTTGACCTGTTCCAGGGCTCTGAAGCGGTGTACACCGATGACACAATGGCTGATGGTCATGTAGGTTTTGCATATGTTCATGGAGGACATATTGAGCAGCACTCCTTGCCAGTTGGCTGCTCTGTTTTCACTGCAGAACTGGTGGCCATATCCCGTGCTCTTGAGTACGCCCACTCGTGCCCTGGCGAGTCATTTCTCCTGTGTACAGACTCACTGAGCAGTGTACAAGCTATCGACCAGTGCTACCCTTGCCACCCTCTGGTAGCATCCATTCACGAGTCCATCTAAGCCCTGGAACAGTCCCGCCGTTCCGTGGCATTTGTGTGGACCCTAGGGGACGTCATAATCCCTGGCAACGAACTTGCCGACAGGCTGGCCAAACAGGTGATGCGGAAACTGCTTCTAGAAATGGGCATCTCAGAAGCTGACATGCATTCTGTCTTCCACTGCAGGGTTTTCCGGCTTTGGGAGACGGAATGTCATAACAGCACACACAATAAATTGCGTGTCATAAAGGAGACTATGAATGTCTGGAAGTCTTCCATGCAGACCTCTCGCGGAGAATCGGCTGTCCTATGCTGGCTTCGCATTGGCCATACGTGGCTAATGCGTGGTTACCTACTCCGTCACGAGGACCCACCTCAGTGACGTTGTGGCTCCCAAATGACAGTCGTCTACCTCGTGCTGGACTGCCCACTTTTAGCTGCTCTGTGGCAGACTTTTAACTTACCCAGCACCCTGCCTTCAGTGTTGGGTGACGGTGCCTCCAGAGCAGCTTTAGTTTTACGTTTTATGCATGAGAGTGGGTTTTATACTTCTGTGTTGGTTTTTGCACATGTCCTTTGTCCTCCTGTATCCTTTACTCTTGTGCTTTTACGGTGGAGGCTTTAATGTGTCGCAGAGTGGCTGGCTTTCCTTTTTTATTTTTGTGGTTGGCCAGCCACTATAATCTGCTTGCCTTCCCTTCGTTGTTGTGGTTTTTCCTTCTTTCTGTTTTGTGTTATATGTTTTGTCCATTTTATTCTCATACTTGTGGCATTGTTTTATTAGGAACAAGGGACCAATGACCTCATAGTTAGGTCCCTTCTCCCACCTTTAAACCAACCAACTCCTGACTGTCCAGCTTCAAGTTGTTGCACTCTGCATTTTCCTTCCTCACTTCACCTTCCTTTTGTACCGTTTACATCCCTCCATCTTCATTGTCACCAGGCAGACTTCCTCCACCTTATTCGGCAACTCCTTCATGCCTTTCTGCTGCTTTATGACTTTTATGCACACCATCCCATTTGGGGCTCTCCCTGAACCTGTTAGAGAGATGCCTGTTTGGCTGACCTTATGAATCAGCTTAACCTCATTTGTCTTAACACGGGAGCACACACGTTCCATTCAGACTCCATGCACACCTATTCCCATTTGGACCTCTCATTCTGCACTGCCTGCTTGCCCATCTTGAGTGGTCCATTCTCTGTGACATGTACGCCAGCGACCATATCGTGTGTGCTGTCCATTTGCTGACTCCTACTTCACTAATGTGCACACTGAAATGACAGGTTTCTAAGGCTGACAGGAAGCTTTACTCCTCCCTGGCAATTTTCATTGAACAACCTTTCCCTAGTTGTGATGTCCAGACAGACTATCTTATGAATGTTATCCTTACCGCTGTAGAACGTTCCATTCCTCCCACTTCATCTTTACCACACCATGTCCCAGTAGGTTGATGGACTGAGGTGTGCCATGACACAATTCATGCACAGAGGTGTGCTCTCCTGGTATTTAACAGTCATACTATGAAGATGAACTGTAGTCATTATAAACAGTTGTAGGTGCAGTGTCGTCGCGTTCTTCTGGATAGCAAAAAAGCTAGCTGGGTTTCATTAACTAGTTCTTTTAACAGTTCCATTCCCTCTTCCATCATGTGGGACAATCTCTGACAGCCATCTGGGACCCAGGTCCATTCCCCAGTTTCCGGCCTGACAGTAGCAGATAATGTCATTGTGGACCCAATTGCTATCACCATAATTTGGGCCACTATTTTGCAGAGATTTCGAACTTCACCCACTATCACCATGCCTTCCTCCATCAGAAATGAATGGAACAGACTTAGGCGATAACCTTCTCTTCTCAGACTCGTGAGTGCTACAGTGCCACTTTTACAGTAAGAAGCTAGATCATGCTCTCACTTCGTCCTCATCCTCTGCCCCATGACCAGACGATGTTCACATTCAGATGTTGCAGCACCTTCCTGTAGGGGCAAGCATTTTCTCCTTGATATGTACAATTGCATCTTGGCAGAGGGCACTTTTCCCAGATGCTGGCGTGAAGCCAGTCATACCCATACCTAAGCCCAGTAAGGACAAACACCTTCCTTCTAGCTTCCGCCTCACTGCTCTCACTGACTGTGTTTGCAAGGTGATGACATGTATGATTCATGCCTGGCTGGTATGGTGGCTAGAGTCTCGCAATTAACTAACCATTGCAAATGTGTATTTCGAGTACACTGTTCTGCTGTTAACCATCTCGTCACTTTCTCAACCCACATCATGACTGGTTTTCTGTGTAAATGTGGCCATTTTGAATTGGAGAAAGACTACAACTTCTGCTGTCCTCCGTACTCTCTACACGTGGGGCTTCCGAGGCCGCCTGTCCCGTTTTCTTCAGGAATTTTTAAAAGACAATGTTCAGTGTGGGTTCTGCCTTGTTGGACACCTTTATGCAGGAAAATAGTGTGCCTCAGCCAACCATCCTAAGTGTCGTCCTCTTTCCTATAGTCATTAACCTTTTATGGCCTGTCTCCAGCCAGGCATCTCAGGCTACCTTTCTGTTGGGGATTTTGTGATCTATTGCAGTGCTCCACAGACTTGTCCCCTTGAGCAGTATCTTCAGCGTTGTCTTGACCATTTTTACGTGTGGGGCATCGACAGTAACTTTGCTTTTCCATTGAGAAAACAGTTTGCATGAATTTCTGGCAGCACATTAGATTTATTTACAGTCTTTTCGTCGTGGCTCTCTTCCGTTTTTTGAAACTACAAAATTCCTGGGGCACATGCTCGATAGGAATCTTTCTTGGTCCTCCCACATATATTACCTGGCAGCCCGCTGTATCTGGTCCCTCTGTTCCTGCGTATCCTCAGTGGTACTTCCTGGGGAGCATATTGGGTCACTCTCGTCCATTTGTACCAATCTCTTGTCCTTTCAAATTTAGACAATGGGTGTTTCATTTACGCATCTGCTTGTATGTCCATCTTATGCTGTCTCAATATAATCCACCATCGTGGCATCTCTTTGGCCACTGGCATCTTTTCCGGTAGCCTGGTTGGGAGTCTGTATGTAAAAATTGCCAAACTACTGCTGTCACAGGGACGTGATGTTCTCCTCAGCGGGTATGCATGTTGTCTGTCTTCTATGCGTGGCCACTCATTCTATGCCTTCTTCGACCACCAGTATAGGGCATGTCACTCTTCTGTTACTTCCTGAAGTTCACTTTCGGCAATTGCTCTGGCAGCTTAACTTCTTGTTACCTGCCACTTTCCCAATGGGTGTGAACCGGGCCGGCCGCGGACACGCGTGCGCCGAGCCGGATGTGGACAAGCGCGTGCCGGGCCGGCCACGGACACGCGCTCAGCCAGAGGAAGCCAAGGCGGTGAAGGGTTCACACCCATTGGGAAAGTGGCAGGTAACATGAAGTTAAGCTGCCAGAGCAATAGCCGAAAGTGAACTTCAGGAAGTTTTCATGAAGACCTAACTTGACAATAATGGTTCTGAATGTTTACACTGATCGGCAGCATTTTGTCATGCTCATGCTTTTGTCACCAGTGAAGTCCTGAAAGTCTACAAAAGTTGGTTCTTGTTTCAGAAAACATTGAGGCTGTGTGCAGTATGTGACGTATCTTGTGATAGAGAAATCCTTGGGCATTTCAACATCTGCAGTACATTCTAGTTTGCAAATAAATATTTAACTGTGAAAAACTCTGCTCCTGATGGATCTACATAGTTTGATCAGTGTTCAAAAAATAAGTTTGTGTGCATTAACGTAAAGAAATGTTAAAAAAGTCAACCAGGGAAATTCAAAATACATCGTAAATCGAGACTAAACTTGAACGTACTTCAAAAAGCCAGAAAATGGGCACCTGCAATAGTTTGTGTGTTGCCAGTTAATAAAGTCCAACAACATTGGTTCTTTTGTGAAGAAGTTCCAAGAAAGTGATTAGTTTCTTTGGTTGCACTGGACACATCAGAACCATTGCCTCAGATGATCGAAGAATAGTTCATGCAGAACCTTATGTAATAATGTATCTGTTACAAGTCATTGGGAAAAACAACTGAACATATCCCCTCATTCTTCATGACAATGCCTAATGCCCCACAGCATATCAAACATGTTTTTTTTGGCCCACGTGTCCACACAAGAGTGTATCTGTATAGTGGTAGAACACATCTGTTTTGGAATGACGTGTTAAAAAAATCTTATTTTCAAAATTCAATCCTTTTCTTTCTGAAACTGCTCAATTAAAGTAGTAGAAACTGGATTTCAGCAGAACTTGATAAATAAAGGCAGTGGATTCTATCTTTGCAAGGCTTGGAGGGTGCAGCATGAGACAGGTCACAAACGTTGTGTAGGTTTGGCAGCAACTGATCCGCTAGAATATGGCTTCTGCATTCACTGTTAATGCTGCAGTGTTAAGTTCTGGGGAGTGTAGGGGGTATCAGTTAGAGCAGGCTCTTCCAGCTTGCATGCTTGCCAGCAGGCAGCTGGTTGCCCATGGGCACAGGTGGCCAGGGGTGGGCAAACAATAGATGAATGGGCAGTAAGGGAGGTGCACTGGACAGCAGCCTGTGCGGCAGTGCTACAGTGGTCAAATTTAGACTAGATTAGATTAATTATTCATTCTATAGATCAATAAAAGAGGGAATCCTCCTGGGTGTGGGACATGTCAGATAAACATACTACAAAAATGTAATTAGAAAAACTTGAGTTTCATTAATTTTAATGATCCTCAGTCAATAAACAGTAAAATTATGTACAAGATTGAAAATTAAACTTCCACCATTTACAGACTTAAGACTTACATCTGCTTTCCATACATCCATCATTCACACAGTAGGTAGTTACTTCGCTGTTACAACGAAGTACTGTCAAAAATTAAAGTATAATAAATTTTCATTAAAATGGTCTACTGCACTTGTTGAGAAATTCGTGGATGGAATAGGACGAGTTGGCCACCAAAAATTCTTTTAAATTATGTTTAAATTGTGTCTTGTCTGAAACTAAAATCTAAATGGTTGCTGGTAACTTACTGAAAATATGCGTTGCTTGATACTGGACTCCTTTCTGGGCAAGAGTAAGTGATTCTAAATCTTTATGTATATTATCCTTATTCCTAGTATTGATACTGTGCACTAAGCAGTTAGTTAAAAAAAAGAGATGTATTATTTACAACAAACTTCATTAAGGAATAAATATACTGAGAAGCTGTGGTTAATATGCCCAATTCTTTGAATAGATTTCGACATGATGTTCCTGGATTTACACTACTCATTACTCTCATTATATGCTTCTGTACACTAAAAATTTTTTCTCTGTTTGTGGAGTTACCCCAAAATATTATACCATATGACATATTGTTGTTGTTGAGGTCTTCAGTCCTGAGACTGGTTTGATGCAGCTCTCCATGCTACTCTATCTTGTGCAAGCTTCTTCATCTCCCAGTACCTACTGCAACCTACATCCTTTTGAATCTGCTTAGTGTAGTCATCTCTTGGTCTCCCTCTACGATTTTTACCCTCCATGCTGCCCTCTAATACTAAATTGGTGATCCCATGATGCCTCAGAACATATCCAACCAACCGATCCCTTCTTCTGGTCAAGTTGTGCCACAAACTTCTCTTCTCCCCAATCCTATTCAATACTTCCTCATTAGTTATGTGATCTACCCATCTAATCTTCAGCATTCTTCTGTATCACCACATTTCGAAAGCTTCTATTCTCTTCTTGTCCAAACTAATTATCGTCCATGTTTCACTTCCATACATTGCTACACTCCGTACAAATACTTTCAGAAATGACTTCCTGACACTTAAATCTATATTTGATGTTAACAAATTTCTCTTCTTCAGAAACGCTTTCCTTGCCATTGCCAGTCTACATTTTATATCCTCTCTACTTCAACCATCATCAGTTATTTTACTTCCTAAATAGCAAAACTCCTTTACTACTTTAAGTGTCTCATTTCCTAATCTAATTCCCTCAGCATCACCCGACTTCATTCGACTACATTCCATTATCCTCGTTTCCCTATTGTTGATGTTCATCTTATATCCTCCTTTCAAGACACTATCCATTTCGTTCAACTGCTCTTCCAAGTCCTTTGCTGTCTCTGACAGAATTAAGATGTCATCGGCGAACCTCAACATTTTTATTTCTTCTCCATGGATTTTAATACCTACTCCGAAATTTTCTTTTGTTTCCTTCACTGCTTGCTCAATATACAGATTGAATAACATCGGGGAGAGACTACAACCCTGTCTCACTCCCTTCCCAACCACTGCTTCCCTTTCATGTCCCTCGACTCTTATAACTGCCATCTGGTTTCTGTACAAATTGTAAATAGCATTTCGCTCCCTGTATTTTACCCCTGCTACCTTCAGAATTTGAAAGAGAGTATTCCAATCAACATTGTCAAAAGCTTTCTCTAAGTCTACAAATGCTAGAAAGGTAGGTTTGCCCTTCCTTAATCTAGCTTCTAAGATAAGTCGTGGGGACAGTATTGCCTCATGTGTTCCAACATTTCTACGGAATCCAAACTGATCTTCCCCGAGGTCGGCTTCAACTAGTTTTTCCATTTGTCTGTAAAGAATTCGCTTTAGTATTTTGCAGCTGTGACTTATTAAACTGATTGTTCAGTAATTTTCAGATCTGTCAACACCTGCTTTCTTTGGGATTGGAATTATTATATTCTTCTTGAAGTCTGAGGGTATTTGGCCTGTCTCATACATCTTGCTCACCAGAGGGTAGAGTTTTGTCAGGACTGGCTCTCCCAAGGCCGTCAGTAGTTCTAATGGAATGTTGTCTACTCCGGGGGCCTTGTTTCGACCCAGACGTTTCAGTGCTCTGTCAAACTCTTCACGCAGTATCGTATCTAACATTTCATCTTCATCTACATCCTCTTCCATTTCCATAATATTGTCCTCAAGTACATCGCCCTTGTATAGGCCCTCTATATACTCCTTCCACCTTTCTGCTTTCCCTTCTTTGCTTAGAACTGGGTCTCCATCTGAGCTCTTGATATTCATACAAGTGGTTCTCTTTTCTCCAAAGGTCTCTTTAATTTTTCTGTAGGCAGTATCTATCTTACCCCTAGTGAGATAAGCCTCTACATCCTTACATTTGTCCTCTAGCCATCCCTGCTTAGCCATTTTGCACTTCAACGATCTCATTTTTGAGACGTCTGTATTCCTTTTTGCCTGCTTCATTTACTGCATTTTTATATTTTCTCCTTTCATCAATTAAATTCAATATTTCTTCTGCTACCCAAGGCTTTCTACTAGCCTTTTGTCTTTTTACCTACTTGATCCTCTGCTGCCTTCACTACTTCATCCCTCAAAGCTAACCTTCTTCTACCATATTTCTTTCCCCCATTCCTGTCCATTGCTTCCTTATGCTCTCCCTGAAACTCTGTGCAACCTCTGGATCTTTTAGTTCATCCAGGTCCCATCTCCTTAAATTCCGACCTTTCTTTAGTTTTAATCTACAGGTCATAACCAATGGATTGTGGTCAGAGTCCACATCTGCCCCTGGAAATGTCTTGCAATTTAAAACCTGGTTCCGAAATCTGTCTTACCATTATATAATCTATCTGAAACCTGTCAGTATCTCCAGGCTTCTTCCATGTATACAGCCTTCTTTTATGGTTCTTGAACCAAGTGTTAGCTGTGATTAAGTTGTGCTCTGTGCAAAATTCTACCAGGCGGCTTCCTCTTTCATTTCTTTGCCCCAGTCCATATTCACCTACTACGTTTCCTTCTCTCCCTTTTCCTACTACCGAATTCCAGTCACCCATGACTATTAAATTTTCGTCACCCTTCACTATCTTAATAATTTCTTTTATTTGATCATTCATTTCTTCAATTTCTTTGTCACCTGTAGAGCTAGTTGGCATATAAACTTGTACTACTGTAGTAGGTGTGGGCTTCGTATCTAACTTGGCCACAGTAATGCGTTCATTATGCTGTTTGTAGTAGCTTACCCGAATTCCTATTTTCCTATTCATTATTAAACCTACTCCTGCATTACCCCTATTTGATTTTGTGTTTATAACCCTGTAGTCACCTGACCAGAAGTCTTGTTCCTCCTGCCACTGAACTTCACTAATTCCCACTATATCTAACTTTAACCTATTCATTTCCCTTTTTAAATTTTCTAACCTACCTGCCCGATTACGGGGTCTGACATTCCACGCTCCGATCCGTAGAACGCCAGTTTTCTTTCTCCTGATAAGGACATCCTCTTGAGTAGTCCCCGCCCGGAGATCTGAATGGGGGACTATTTTACCTCCGGAATATTTTACCCAAGAGGACGCCATCATCATTTAATCATACAGTAAAGCTGCATGCCCTCGGGAAAGATTACGGCCGTAGTTTCCCCTTGCTTTCAGCCGTTCGCAGTACCAGCACAGCAAGGCCATTTTGGTTAGTGTTACAAGGCCAGATCAGTCAATCATCCAGACTGTTGCCCCTGCAACTACTCAAAAGGCTGCTGCCCCTCTTCAGGAACCACACGTTTGTCTGGCCTCTCAACAGATACCCTCTGTTGTGGTTGCACCTACAGTACGGCTATCTGTAGCGCTGAGGCACGCAAGCCTCCCCATCAACGGCAAGGTCCATGGTTCATGGGGGGAGGCATATGACATAATGGAGTGAAAATAAGCAAAATATGCTAGTTTTTCTTTAAATTTATCTCCCCTATGTCTGACATCATTCACATCGCAAACACAGACTTGTTTAGGCGCTTTAGCAGTTCGTTAGTATGTTGCTCCCAACTGAATTCATTATCAAGTTATAATCCCAAGAATTTTACACTCTCAGCTTCCTCTATTTCCATGTCATAATATTTTCTACACACACCAATGGAAATCTCTTGTAAGTCCTGAACTGCATATAATGGGTCTTTTCAAAGTTTGATTACAGTGAATTGGCTATGAACCACTTATTAATGCCATTAAAAATTTGATTAGCTGCCCTTTCTAAATTTATGTTTGATTTACTATTTATTTCAATGTGTATCATCTGCAAATAAGACAAACTTGGCATCTTATACACAAGAAACAGTAGTGGACCGGGTATGGAACTTTGGGGAACACCACATGCAATTTCTTCCCAGTCAGATGATGATTGATTGTCTACTGCTGAAATGTCTGCTTGTGTCTGTGTATGGATGGATGGAAATGCGTGTGCGTGTGCGCACGTGTGCGCGTGCGCCTGTGTGTGTGTGTGTGGGGGGGGGGGGGGGGGGGGGGCGGCGCACGCGAGCGAGCGAGCATATACCTATCCTTTTTCCCCCTAAGGTAAGTCTTTCCCCTCCCGGGATTGGAATGACTCCTTACCCTCTCCCTTAAAACCCACATCCTTTCATCTTTCCTTTTCCTTCCCTCTTTTCTGACGAAGCAGCCGCCGGTTGCGAAAGCTCTAATTCTGTGTGTGTGTTTGTGTTTTATTCATTGTGCCTATCTACCGGTGCTTTCCCGCTTGGTAGGTCTTGGAATCTTTGTTTTTAATATATTTTTCCCATGTGGAAGTTTCTTTCTATTTTATTTACATCATCATTAATTTGAACCCAACAATTACGTTTGTTATTGTCTCTGTTGCATTTCGAAATCTTCTCTATCATCTTACTTTCTCTTTTTGTTTGTACAAGTAGTTTCACTTTGTATTCATCTTCCCTTTTTCCGTAATCTACCATATATTTTATCCTGTTTAATTATACTCAATAATACGTAATTTACTTCCAAACCATAACCTAAAAATTTTTAACGCTTTCAAAATAACTGCTGCTATAAAATCCATTGTTCCAAATTTACAAACATTTCGTGTAAACTCGTGAATACTATTTCACAGCTTCAGTTCCTTTCACCCAGTAAACAACCATCTCAGCTATTTCCAACAACTTTCGTTTTATTTCCATTCCCGTTTTTCCCCACATAACCGATCGTTTTTAGCAGCTTCCCACAGGTTTAAACGTTATTATTTCTTCATCAAACAGTTGTTAGCCTCATTCTCATAACCTGCCAGTACAAAACCAGTCCTTTGAATACATTTACACGCATATTTTTCGAGATTTTATTCGAAAAAAGTTTTCGAAATTTAATTTTTTAGGGAAATCTTTTTCGAAACTTTTTTCGAGAAATTTTTTCGAAATTTTCGTGAATTTCCCCGCTCTTTAACGTGTTTTGGAGACAACACAACTACCTAACCTTTGCAACCATTGTTGTTCACCAACCTAAGTTCAGCACAGGATCAGCATAGCTCATCTCAAACCAACACTTTTTCGACTTTTTTCACACCTTTATCTCTCCCTATATAAATTTCTACTTATTTTCACTTGAACCTCATATTACCCTTTCCACCTTCTAATACCATGTCAACCTCACAACATCCCTACAACGACCCCATTTAATTTTATTTACATTCCCTCCGCAAACATGCCTTCACCCTAGCCAGATTACGCTCCCATATTTTATTTACTCAGGCTTGTCTGACATTTGGCATTACTTCCAAAGGCCTCACACTTAAAGTTCCCATCTCTGGCTGCAATCCTTCTTTCCATCAGTCCTTATACCAGTTCCAAACAGCGCAATCCATAGCCCTCACCTGCCTAATCCTTCACCTATACATCGACTCCGCCAACGAACACACCCGTCAACTCCTATCCCAAATCAAAGTCCTCAATCTTTCCTCTCCCACATCCACATCGGCTGTTCATAGCATCCTCCTACAGGCCAACCGCAAATTAGAACAGCATGCCACCCTCCACCTCAAAAAACTATCCAATCTCCTGGTTTCCCACCTCCGGAAAGGCAACTCACTCACCCTCCACAACCTTTCCTACAAACCTCAACCTCCTCTCATTGCACACAAACCTAGTCTCTCCCATCTACTCAATCTCCCACTTCCAGCTCCACTCCCCCCAACACCTCAAAATTCTAGTCAACACAATCTGGAACCACAATACCCCAATTCAGTAGTTAACCTTTCCTCCAAACCTCTCTCCCAATCCGAAACCTCTGTCCTATCCAAAGGCCTCACCTTCAGCCCCACTCCCAGGTTCAACCAAACTACCCTTGTCAAAGATTTACTGTCCTACACTCATAGTCTCTGCTGGAAATATCACTTTGCCACGAAGAAAAATAATCCTGATCCCACTCCTAATGATCCAACTCCCCAAGATACTATCCAAATTGAACCCTGCCTGGAACAGTTCCGTCCTCCATCACAGCGGGACCCACCTCCTCTTCCTCAAAATCACCCTCTCCAAACCTTCCAGGAATTTCTCACTTCCAGCCTTGCCTCTCAATCTTTCTTGAAAAATCTTAATCCTACTCCCAACATCACCACAGCCGAAGCCCAGGCTATCCGTGATCTGAAAGCTGACCGATCCATCATCATTCTTCCGGCTGACAAGGTTTCCACGACCGTGGTACTTGATCATCGGGAGTATGTGGCTGAGGGACTGCGTCAGCTTTCAGACAACTCTACATACAAAGTTTGCCAATGTAATCCCATTCCTGCTGTCCAGGTGGAGCTCCAAGGAATCCTCAGGACCTTAGGCCCCCTACAAAACCTTTCACCTGACTCCATCAAACTCCTGACCCCACCGACACCTCGCACTCCTACCTTCTACCTACTTCCTAAAGTTCACAAACCCAAACATCCTGGCCGCCCCATTGTAGCTGGTTACCAAGCCCCCACAGAACGTATCTCTGCCTACATAGATCAACACCTTCAACCCATTATATGCAGTCTCCCATCCTTCATCAAAGACACCAACCACTTTCTCGAATGCCTGGAATCCGTACCCAGTCTGTTACCCCGGAAACCATCCTTGTAACCATTGATGCCACTTCCCTATACACAAATATCCCGCACGTTCAGGGCCTCGCTGCAATGGAGCACTTCGTTTCACGCCAATCACCTGCCACCCTACCCAAAACCTCTTTCCTTGTCACCTTAGCCAGCTTCATCCTGTCCCACAACTTCTTCACTTTTGAAGGCCAGACATACCAACAATTAAAGGGAACAGCCATGGGTACCAGGATGGCTCCCTCGTATGCCAACCTATTTATGGGTCGCTTAGAGGAAGCCTTCTTGGTTACCCAAGCCTGCCAACCCAAAGTTTGGTACAGATTTATTGATGACATCTTCATGATCTGGACTCACAGTGAAGAACAACTCCAGAATTTCCTCTCCAACCTCAACTCCTTTGGTTCCATCAGATTCACCTGGTCCTACTCCAAATCCCATGCCACTTTCCTTGACGTTGACCTCCATCTGTCCAATGGCCAGCTTCACACATCTGTCCACATCAAACCCACCAACAAGCAACAGTACCTCCATTATGACAGCTGCCACCCATTTCATATCAAACGGTCCCTTCCCTACAGCCTAGGCCTTCGTGGCAAACGAATATGCTCCAGTCCTGAATCCCTGGACCATTACACCAACAACCTGGAAACAGCTTTCGCATCCCGCAACTACCCTCTCGACCTGGTACAGAAGCAGATAACCAGAGCCACTTCCTCATCCCCTCAAACCCAGAACCTCTCACAGAAGTACCCCAAAAGTGCCCCACTTGTGACAGGATACTTCCCGGGACTGGATCAGTCTCTGAATGTGGCTCTCCAGCAGGGATACGACTTCCTAAAATCCTGCCCCGAAATGAGATCCATCCTTCATGAAATCCTCCCTACTCCACCAAGAGTGTCTTTCCGCCATCCACCTAACCTTCGTAACCTCTTGGTTCATCCCTATGAAATCCCCAAAGCACATTCCCTACCCTCTGGCTCCTACCCTTGCAACCGCTCCCGGTGTAAAACCTGTCCTATGCACCCTCCCACCACCACCTACTCCAGTCCTGTAACCCGGAAGGTGTACATGATCAAAGGCAGAGCCACGTGTGAGAGCACCCACGTGATTTACCAACTGACCTGCCTACACTGTGACGCTTTCTATGTGGGAATGACCAGCAACAAACTGTCCATTCGCATGAATGGACACAGGCAGACAGTGTTTGTTGGTAATGAGGATCACCCTGTGGCTAAACATGCCTTGGTGCACAGCCAGCACATATTGGCACAGTGTTACACCGTCCGAGTTATCTGGATACTTCCCACCAACACCAACCTATCCGAACTCCGGAGATGGGAACTCGCCCTTCAATATATCCTCTCTTCTCACTATCCACCAGGCCTCAATCTCCGCTAGCTTCAAGTTGCCGCCACTCATACCTCACCTGTCATTCAACATCATCTTTGCCTCCACACTTGCGCCTTGACTTATATCTCTGCCCATACTCTTTGTCTTTAAATATGTCTAAAATATGTCTGCTTGTGTCTGTGTATGTATGGATGGGTGTGTGTGTGTGTGTGTGTGTGTGTGTGTGTGTGTGGGCGCGCGCAAGTGTACACCTGTCCTTTTTTTCCCCCTAAGGGAAGTCTTTCCGCTCCCGGGATTGGAATGACTCCTTACCCTCTCCCTTAAAACCCACATCCTTTCGTCTTTCCCTCTCCTTCCTGAAGAAGCAACCATCGGTTGCGAAAGCTAGTAATTCTGTGTGTGTGTTTGTGTGTTTTGTTCATGTGCCTGTCTGCCGGCGCTTTCCCGCTTGGTAAGTCTTGGAATCTTTGTTTTTATTATATTTTTGTTTGTGTTTGTGTGTTTTATTTATTGTGCCTATCTACCGGTGCTTTCTGCTTGGTAAGTCTTGGAATCTTTGTTTTTAATATATTTTTCCCATGGGAAGTTTCTTTATATATATATTGATTCCAAGACTTACCAAGCGGGAAAGGGCCGGTAGATAGGCACAATAAATAAACACACAAACACACACACAAAATTCCAGCTTTGGCAACCAACGGTTGCTTCGTCCGGAAAGAGGGAAGGAGAGGGAAAGATGAAAGGGAGTGGGTTTTAAGGGAGAGGGTAAGGAGTCATTCCAATCCCGGGAGCGGATAGACTTACCTTACGGGGAAAAAAGGACAGGTATAAACATCCATCCGCACATACACATCCTTTAATCTTTCCCTCTCCTTCCCTCTTTCCTGACGAAGCAACCGTTGGTTGCGAAAGCTTGAATTTTGTGTGTATGTTTGTGTTTGTTTGTGTGTCTATCGACCTGCCTGTGCTTTTGTTTGGAAAGTCAAATCATCTTTGTTTTTAGATATATTTTTCCCACGTGGAATGTTTCCCTCTGTTATATATAGTAAAACAATTACAATATATAAATACACAGAAATGTCATATCTTCATGTAACAAAAAAAGGAAAAAAAAATAGTACAATAGATGGAAATAGGAGGATATGCATTTCTGGCGTTACAAGCTGGCAAAAGCGAGATCGGTCAGTAATTTGATGGCATTTCTTTGTCCCCTTTCTTGTGGAGAGGTATAACGTCAGCGTATTTAAGCCAGTCTGGGAATGTTCCTGTGACAAGTGATTGATTACACAAATAACTTAAGATATGACTAAGCTCACATGAACACTATTTTATCAGCGTTGTTGATATGTTATCATAACTACTAGAATGCTTTGATTTCAAGGACTTTATGATGGATTATATTTCTTTGGGTGAAGTAAGTGTCAATTCCATTTTGCTGAGATTGCTTGTGTGCACTGGTCTCAGATATTCCATTGCATTATTTACTGAACCTGACAGCCCCATGCTATCAGTAACAGAGACAAAATACTTGTTTAAATGGTTTGCAACACTACATGCATTTGTTACCAGGGTTTCATTTATTTTTAGAGCTATTTGCTCCTCCTCATTTCTGGTCCTACCTGTCTGTGACTTAACTATATCCCATATTGTTTTTATTTTATTGCTGGATGTATTTATCTTATTCTCATAATGCAGGTGTTTAGATGTCTGGATAACATTCTTAAATATTTTGCAGTAATTTTTGTAATGAGCTATAATGCTATTATCAAAGGTGTCCCTACGTATCAGATAGTTTCCTTTTTGTCTCGCATGATATCTTTATCCCTTGTGTGATCCATGCTTTCTTATTAGACTTCTGCTTAATTTGAGTTACCTTCAGGGGAAAACAATTTTTGAATAAGATGCTAACTTTAATAATGAATGTTTTGTATTTTCCTTATTATAAAGGACCTATTATGAAATTCTATCTCTGTTGCACATGCTTCTAAGTGCTGCTCTAAGCAAAATTTATTAATGTCAATATTCTTAAATTTAAAACTTTTTAACAAATGTGGCAACTCCTCCTTTCTCCATTTTTTGTCTACAGAAGTAGGACGCTGACTTAAATTCTGTAAGGTTTAACATATCTATACCAGGGTCACATGATGTTCAGAGAGGAAGATTATATAAACTGGGTTCAATGACTCCTATTCATCAATGCACATAAGTAGTTCATTATTTTTACTCTAAGCCCTCGAATATTTTGATGCACTAAAGATAGTTGGCATTTCACATTTACCGAGATGAAATCGGGTGGAAATAAAATTTCTGCTGATTGCTGTAAATTTTTAACCAACATCTGTGTTCGCTGATCCAATGTACCAGGATTATGCTGTTTGATTTCTTTATCAAACTGAAGGTTTGTTTCAATCTTCACTTCTCTCATAACTTGACTTCGTTCTGTCCTACCGAACAGACACAAACTCAACACTGGTATGTCTCATTGCTCATGCAATCTTTGCCAGGTCACACTCTATATTGTACCCAGGATCTCTGTCAATACTATTGCCCGGCCCACCCAGAATAACCACAGTGTCTTCCGTTGGTAAAATCTTTACAGAGTGAACCTAAATCCTCTGTCACCTGACCCAGACGAGCACTTGGTTTAAAAAAAAAAATTGTGACCTAGTATTCTGGTCCTAACTGGTCCTGCAAAAGTTGGCCTACACCTCTGTCATGTGAACTACCTAACAATAAAACTTACTTCCTCTTTACTGACTCCCCTACATTCTTATTCAATTTTCTACTGAAAGTTTGTTGTGCCCTCTGTACACATACCTCTGTCTGAGGCTCATCAGCTTCTGACTGAAGCAACAGGTCAAACTTATTCTTCACATGCATCACAAAGCTGCCTGACTAAGTTTTAGGTCTGTTACTCCTGTTATCTGTTGCCACTTCCCACCTCTCTTTACCCTTCTCCCTCCTTAACCTGTTCAGATCTTCCCTAGCGTGCTCTAACTCTGCCTGAAGGGCAGCAATTTTCCCCTTCTGTTCCACTATTTTCCTATCTCTACTGCATATCCTACGGAATCACTGATGAGTCTGATCCACTTCCCCATTTCCCATGCTGCTACAGTCACCCCAATGGAAAAAACTACTGCACCCATCACACCAAACCCCGGAGCTAACAATTCTACTGCATGTGAGGCCCTTTTCACTTGTGGTAAAAATCTTATGTTAGCGAGAATAAGTCAAATTAATTTACAGAAAAACAAGAAAACGTGTTTACGAAAGATTAGGTGTAGTCTCAATTGTATGTAAACTAACTTACTTTAGTGACAATAAGTTAGATTACTGAAAAGAAGAAGAAAAACACGTTTACAAAAATTAGGCCTAGAGCCGCAACTGTATGTACAAAGTTTCCAGATACCAGAATTTAAAATTTATGCTGTGTTTCCCAAAATAAGAGTTAAACAACAAAGGGATACGCTTTGCTTAACTTGCTGGAATGGAACAGAACAATTAAATGAGATTCTATAAGTTTTACTGCGCTAAAATGTATGCAAAAATACAATCGTAACCCTACTTTATGTTCCTTTTGCGTTTTCTAGAATAATACGCAAAGAGAAGTGAAACCTTTAATAGTTAGCTTGCAGAACACACTAACACACACATTAAACTAGTTTCCTGAACTAAACAGAGTTTTATTACACTCTAAATAACTTATCTGTACGGCAGCACAAACTCACGCGTCTCTTCCCAACACATGGGAAGAGTTGGCTGTGTGGTTTCTGCATGCACAGAATGCGTGCAGTAGGGCAGTGTAATGGGTAGCCATCACTAATTGCACCTGCCTATTATTACCCCTGTTGTTTATGACGGCATTGGAACAGCTTGAATTGAAGTATAATAGCATGCACTGATGAATCTCAGCACTTGGCTGGAGGTGGCAGCAAGTCTCATCGCCAAAAATATGTGCATTATCAACTACCCAGCTTAACATATGAGGAGAATTTAAAATACAGATTTTAAATATAAGGTGTAGATTTGTTATTTTTTGTAGTGTCATCCATTGTACATAATATTGTGATTAGGCTGCTTTTGTTATTATTGAAGTCCAAGTATCAGTAAAGAGCAAACCTCCCCTTACTCATTCTGTAATTATCGCTGTGGAAAAGTTGTCTTGGTCAGGCGTGCAGCCCATAACATTCTTTCAATGAAAAGAATCAATTTATGAAAGTATAATGTAATTGGATTGATAAAAATCTACTTGCCAAGTGATAGCAGGAGAACAAGCATATAAAGGTATTTAAATTTGTATGTTTTTATGACTCCTTTATTTGGCTGAAGAGTTGACGGGGGAGGAAGAGGGGTGAAGGTGTAGGACTGGTGAGGTTTAGTTGAAATAGGGAGTGTTTGGAAAATTCACGTAGAGCCCAGATCAGGGGAGACTTATCAGACGAAATAAGAAGGAAAGACTGATTGGTTGGGTATGCATTGGATGAGGTTTGAAAACCGTAGAGCTTAAAGGTGGAAGATAGGGTAATATCTTAGGCAGAGATTACAGGCAAAACACCGTGAATGAGTTGATAAGAGTGGGAAGCTAAGTGTATTGTATGTGGTAGAGGAGGGAGTGGATGGTGGAAAACATAGGTCAGAAAACGAAGGATGTATGAAACTAAAGGGGAGTTACGAAAGAAAGAGTCTGAAAAGAAATGCTGAGACTGAAGAAATTAACATAAATTAAGGGCAGGAGGGTGGAGAGAACCAAGGACATATTGTAACACCAGTTCCCATCTGCGAATTTCTGTGAAACTATGTCTGGGGGAAGAATCCATATGGCGTGTGTGGTGAAACGGACACCGTGGTAAGACTGACATGTTACAGAGCATTCCTTGCAACCAAATATTGCACGGAACAGAAGGTATCAGGATTCGTCAGACTGTGCAGCACTCTGCCATTGCTCCAATACCCAGTGCCGATGGTCACGTACCAATTTCAGTAGTAGTTGCCAAAGTCGTGGTGTTAACTTTGGCATGTGCATGTGTCATCGGATGCAGAGGCTCTCATTAGGAGTGTTAGGTGCACTGTGTGTTCAGACGCACATGTACTGTGCCCAGCATTAAAGTTGGATGTTACTTCCGCCACAGTTTACCGCCCGTCCTGTTTTACCCATCTGCCCAGCCTATGTTATGGCTGCTCAACCCCACGATGTCTGGATGTGGTTTCACCTTGGTGTCGCTACGTGCTGAAGACGCTCGCCACAGCATTCGTCGAACATCTGACAAGGTGTGCAGTTTCAGAGATGCTTATGCTGAGCCTGTGTGTGGGCCATCACACTCTGTCCTTGATCAAACTCAAAATAGTGTGCTTTCCCCTTTTTACACTTTGCCTGCTTACTCGCTGACACTACATGCACCATGCAAGTGTCTGACTAGCAAGTCATTCCTCGGCAGATGACACTACCGTCACCTGGATGGGTTTATATCGATAGAAGGTCGGTGGTCGTAATTTCCTGACTGATCGGTGTAGGTGGTGGTAAGAGGGTGCAAGGGGCAAGTCTTCTAGTTGGGACGGTCATAGAGGTAGCAGACATAGGGGAGGGAAATATGTGCAGCAGGAGCATAGGGTCCCCTGGTGGACCGCAGGATGTAGAGACGCCTTACGTGCTCGTCGACGTGCCTTACGCACCTTTAAATGCCACCCTACAGTGGCGAATTGTATCAATTATAAACGATTACGTGCGCAGTGTCGTCGTATTTTTAAAGAAAGCAAGAAAGCCAGCTGGGCTTCTTTCACGAGCACCTTCAACAGTTTTACTCCTTCTTCTGTTGTCTGGGGTAGCCTGCGCCGGCTATCTGACACTAAGGTCCACTCATCAGTTTCTGGCTTGACGGTCGTGAATGACATCCTTGTGGCCCTGAGGATGTCTCTAATGCCTTCGGCCGCTTTTTCGCAGAGGTTTCGAGCTCCACTCATTACCCCCCTGCCTTCCTCCCCCGAAAACAGGCAGAGGAGGCTCGGCCACCTAATTTCCACTCCTCGAATTGTGAAAACTACAATGCCCCATTCACCATGCGGGAACTCGAAAATGCACTTGCCCGGTCACGGTCCTCCGCTCCGGGGCCTGATTCTATTCATATTCAGATGCTGAAGAACCTTTCTCCTGCGGGTAAAGGTTTCCTTCTTCGTACTTACAATCGAATCTGGATTGAGGGACATGTTCGCGCATGCTGGCGCGAGTCTGTTGTTGTACCGATTCCTAAGCCGGGGAAGGACAAGCACTTGCCTTCCAGTTATCGACCCATCTCGCTTACTAGCTGTGTCTGTAAGGTGATTGAGCGAATGGTTAACTCTTGTTTGGCTGCTCGAATCTCGACGCCTACTTACCAATGTACAATGTGGATTTCGTAGGCGCCGCTCTGCTGTTGACCATCTGGTTACCTTGTCGACCTTCATTATGAATAACTTCTTGCGGAAGCGCCCGACCGCGGCTGTGTTCTTTGATTTGGAGAAGGCATACGACACCTGTTGGAGGGCGGGCATTCTCCGCACCATGCATACATGGGGCTTTCGCGGTCACCTCCCTCTTTTTATTCGTTCCTTTTTAATGGATCGACAGTTCAGAGTATGTGTGGGTTCTGTCCTGTCAGACACCTTTCGCCAGGAGAATGGCGTGCCACAGGGCTCGGTTTTGAACGTCGCTCGCTTCGCCATAGCGATCAATCCAATAATGGATTGCCTCCCAGATGATGTATCAGGCTCCCTTTTCATGGATGATTTTACCATCTATTGCAGCGCGCAGCGTTTATGTTTCCTGGAGCACTGTCTTCAGCGTTCTCTTGACTGTCTTTTCTCCTGGAGTGTCGCCAATGGCTTCCGTTTTTCTGCCGAGAAAACGGTCTGTATTAACTTCTGGCGCTACAAAGAGTTTCTCCCACCATCCTTACGACTCGGCCCCCTTGCTCTCCCATTCGTGGAGACAACAAATTTTTTAGGTCTTGCATTTGACAGGAAACTTAGTTGGTCTCCACATGTCATATTTGGCTGCCCATTGTACCCGTTCTCTAAATGCCCTCCGTGTTCTCAGTGCAACGTCGTGGGGAGCGGATCGAACCGTCCTACTTCGCTTATATCGGTCGATCGTACGCTCCAAGCTGGATTATGGGTGCTTTGTATACTCCTCTGCACGGCCGTCCATCTTACGCCGCCTCAACTCCATACAACATCGGGGTTTACGGCTTGCGATCAGAGCGTTTTATACTAGTCCCGTCGAGAGTCTTCATGCTGAAGCCGGTGAATTGCCACTCACCTACCGGCGTGATATACTACTTTGTTGTTACGCCTGTTGGCTACTGTCAATGCCCGACCACCCATCGTATCGTTCCTTTTTTGACGACTCCCTCGACCGTCAATACAGGTTGTATGTCTCTGCCCTGCTACCTCCTGGAGTTCGCTTTTGTCGCCTCCTTCAACACCTTGATTTTTCACTCCCTGCAACCTTTAGAGTGGGCGAGAGCCACACGCCACCTTGGCTCCAGGCTCAGGTTCGCGTTCACCTTGACCTCCGCTCGCTCCCAAAGGAGGTTACCCCCAGTGCAGTATACCACTCCCGTTTTGTCAAACTTCGTTCGAAGTTCATTAATATGACCTTCATTTATACAGATGGCTCTAAGACCAATGACGGGGTCAGGTGTTCTTTTATTGTCGGGGCACAAAGTTTCAAATACCGGCTATATGGCCATTGTTTGGTCTTCACAGCTGAGCTCTTTGCCCTCTACCAGGCTGTTCTTTACGTCTGCTGCCACCGATATTCTGCTTATGTCATCAGCTCCGATTCTCTGAGCGCCATCCAGAGCCTCAGTGATCCGTATCCGTTTCACCCTTTCGTGCACCGGATCCAACACTCTCTTCAGCATCTGGTGGACGACGGGTCTCCCGTTAGCTTTATGTGGGTTCCTGGCCATGTCGGTATCCCTGGGAACTAAGCTGCAGATGCCGCGGCCAAGGCTGCGGTCCTCCAGCCTCTGACGGCTTCTTGTTGTGTCCCTTCATCAGATTGTAGCACGGTCATTTGTCAGCGCATTTTATCGCTGTGGCATGCCGATTGGGCTGCACTTAGGGACAACAAGCTTTGGGCCCTGAAACCTCTTCCCGTAGCTTGGACGTCCTCCTCACGTCCTTCTGGGCGGGAGGAGGTTGTGTTGGCCCGGCTACGAATTGGACACTGCCAGTTCAGCCATCGCCATCTGCTGACGGCAGCACCGGCGCCGTTCTGTCCATGTGGGCAGTTGCTGACGGTCCGCCACATTTTAACGTCCTGTCCGGATTTTACTACGCTGCGTCTTGATCTTGGCCTGCCATGTACTCTGGATGCCATTTTAGCGGATGACCCAGGAGCTGCTGCTCGCGTTCTTCGTTTGATCAACTTGACACACCTGTCTAAGGATGTTTGATTATGCTGTAGTTTTTTAATCCTATGCCTGTTAATACATCTTTTATAGTGTTGTCCCTTTTAGTTGCTGTTTTAACCTTGTGTCTCGCGGTACATTCCTAAATTAGTCAGGGCGCTAATGACCATTGTAGTTGTGCACCCTAAAACCACAAAAAAAAGGAACACAGGGTCTGAAAGGATATTGCAGAGACTGAGAGGGTGATGAAGAGCTGTTCTAGGTGTGGTGGGAAAAATGACAGAATGGACCTCACTTCAGGGCTTGAATTAGAAAGTCATATCCTTGCTGAAGTAGCTGATTAATACATTTGTGACAAGGATATCACTGAGTGACAAGAGGTGTACTCCTAAGTTTCTTTTATTTTTTATTCTTTTATTTTTAAGGGATTGACAGTATCAAGATTGGAGGTGATGCCTTAAGAAATTTGCTTTTGAATTGGGCTGTTTGGTACATTCAAGACCTCACCAGTCCTTTTCCTTCACCCCTCAATCTCACTGGCTCCAAAAGCTTGCAAATTTTAATATTTTTATATGTTTGTTATCCTGCCATCATTTAGTGAGTAGATTTTCATTATATTCTTTGAATTTTTTTGACTTAGTGTTATATCCTGAACGGAAAAAACGTAAACATTTCATGGGATGTTGTGTGAGATTATAGAAATGTAATATTTATTTGTTTTAATTTTCAGATCAGGAAGACCAACAAATGTGAATATGGTTGGAAGACTCCAAGAGTTTTGTGTAGCTAAGCATTGGCCTCTTCCTGTATACAATTTAGTAAACGCTCAAGGCCCTTCACATATGCCTCATTTTCACATGATGTGCAGTGTCAGAGATTTGGTGGCAGTGGGTAAGTTACATCTTGTTGCTCCAAATAAATACTGGTGTTGTAACTTTGTAGTACAAAATGTTTAAATATGTTGTTGAAAAGTAACTTTGGCTACTAACTTACTTTCAAAGCATAACACAAAATATTGGAACTGTTAGTAGTTGAATGTCACATCACATTTTCTCCATTGTTGTAGAGGTGACATTGATGATTTTTGCCTCCTACATTCCAAATAGCTTCATCACACATGAAGGAATGTAAATGCAGTAGTCTAATTAAAGGAATGGCATACATTTTATCTCCACTGTATTATACGAGGATCATTCAATAATCGAAGAAACAACTTAACCTGGAGAAAAAGTGTTTATTTTTACCAAGCAATACTTTTTCTACTTTTCAACAAAGTCCTCTTGAACATTTATGGTCTCGTTCCAAAGAGCTACAAGCTTTTTTATTCCACCCACAAAGAAATCTTTATCTCGATGTTTGAACCAATTTCTCACAAACTTTTTCATGTCCTCATTGTCCTGGAACCTTTTTCTATATAATGCCTCCTTCGGTGCACCAAACAAACGGAAATCACTAGGTACTAAATGAGGACTGTAAGGGGGATTGGGGGTGGGGGTTGAGGGGTGGTATGGGTTGGTGACAGGAAGGGCATCCAGCCACCCCTTTAATTAACCATGCCAAATCTGACCGTAACCATGCCGACCTTGGGATAACTGCAGGGCAAAGGCACAAGCAAATGAATGTTGACACATCAGCTGGTCAGGGCTCATCCATTGATGTCAACTTGGAGCCATAAAAGTATCAAACTTGCCCTAACAGTTTTTTCACAGACCAATTTGTACTTAATTATTGAATGACCCCTGTAAAATAAATCTTGACAAACTTTTGCATGCCCACATATTGCAGACTGACTTCATTGCAGATCCAGACTATCTGGACACTTCCTTGGACTTAAGACTGGACTTGACAATATTGCACAGAACTGGCAGGCTCCACAGATTAGAAATAAGCTTCAGAAATAAAGTTTATGAATTGTTGTCATAAAATATAATTAAACTTACAATTAAAAGTGTGTGTATGTTTTTTTTGTCTAATTCTAATGAAAGCATATTTGGCCGAAAGCTTATTTGTTTGACAATATTTATATTGTGCATATCTGTGACTCAGCATCTCCATTATATGGTGAGTAGCAATCTATCCTTTTCATAATATTGTCATTATTCCGTCCTGCATTTGCCGTTGTCAGTATTACATTTCCTAGAGAGGTTTGTATTACAGGGTGAAGTCTAAAAACTCCATTATCTGGGGATAAATTATCCAAACCTAGAACCCTGTTCGCTCACAAGATTCCAGGGTATTTGGCATAGTTTCCAGGCTTTTGAAAAGTAATTAAAAACTCTTCTGTTGGTGCAGTCTCTTCATACGTGTGTACTGAACAGACTTCAAAGACCTGTGATTTGAATGTACTGCGTGTCTACAACCTCTGTAGGAAGAAGCGCCACCGCAGTTAAAAGTGAAGTGGCTCTGTCTGTTCAAAATTCCTTTGTTGTAGATTTAAACACTGTCGTTACATTTCTTACAGAAGGGGCTCCAGTCAAAGAGAACTATAGTAATTCTTTTTTTAAAAAAGTGCCTGAGTTCAGAGTTGTCATGTCAGTGTCATATTGGTATATCTGCAGCAACTCAGAGGAGTAAGGTTAATTTGTGAAAGCATCCAGCAGCTTGAAGGGTTGTAGAAGAGCCTATGGAACTAAAGGGGCACAGATATTGCAGTTTTGAATGTTACTATTGTGCTTCCCATATAAAGGTTAGCTACTATCGTATCCCATAGCAACACTGTCAGTTTGTTCAAAATATTATTCATTAAATAATAAGTAAGCTGAGGAAAGCAATTTTTGAATAGATGTAAGATGTCCTCATCCAACTTACTTTCTATAAGTTGTTATGACACAACCGGAGGTACTTGTGTGAACAGAGAGACCACATCGAAACTCACTAATACATCAGCCGGCTTGAGCCACAAAGTCTTCAGTCATTGTATAAAATTTCCTGAGTTTCAAAAGTGATGTTCACACTTCCCTGCCAAAGGGCTCAGAGGTGAAGCCAGATGTTTTGCTAGGTAATATGTGAGGGTTCCTATGAGGTTCATTCAAATGAAATCTGGTCAGTGCATGTACCTTTGCCTTACACGTAAAGTGGCACCACGTAACTGTGGGTATGGTGGTGCTATCTATTGGTAGAGAGACTGACGCGTACACACGGTTTCATGTTGCGTAGCACCAATGTGGTTTCACATGGAAGAGAAGGTGGTCACAGAATTTATCATCTACTACTGACCATGCTGGCAAGTAAGCAGGAGTGAGTCAATATTTGGCACTGGAGGGAGTTGCAGACCATCAAATGTATCAACGAGTGCAGGCTGTATGAGTACAGTCTGAGTTGTTCAATTGTTGTGGAATGGCGCAAACGATTCCTTGATGGGCGCAAGTCACTGGAAGACGAAATCTCGTCCTGTACAGGCTCGTCATG
Source organism: Schistocerca gregaria (assembly GCF_023897955.1). Lineage (NCBI taxonomy): Eukaryota > Metazoa > Arthropoda > Insecta > Orthoptera > Acrididae > Schistocerca > Schistocerca gregaria. The sequence continues at coordinate 786,052,582 of NC_064922.1, forward strand.
TCATCACACTGGAAGTGGTTGTGGAAGTGAATGCTTTAGCCTTGGACAACTACAGAATCACCATGTATAAGATCCATCACTTACTGCGTATCAGCATAGGCACCATCAACACCATAATGCAAACGGACGATGAAGTGTGTGACTGGGTCCAGGCCTGGATCAGACAGCAGCCTACTAGCTTCTTCAAGGATGGAATCGACTGACTAGTGTGGCAATGGGATAAACGTGCCAAGAGTTTTGGCAACTATTTTTGAGTATGTGTATTGTGTATAACTACGTTTTTGAATTAATAAAACCGTTACAGTTACTTTACACTAGTGTTTGCATTTCATTTGAATTCCCCTTATACACAGATCAAAAAAAGTTTTTCATTATCCCGGTTCCCAGAACTCCTGAAGACAGATGTTGATTGTGGATATTGTATTACAGACACAGTCCCTTTGACAGTTCAAAGATATCACTAAACCCACCCAAAGATGTAAACAATCGTGCACGAGCAGCGCCTCCGTCTAGGAGGTGGTCCCACAGCTCATCAGTTCGTCATGCCACAAGGACGGAGGTACACAGCTCGTGTTGTCTGTAGTTCAACCATGCCTAGACGGTCAATACTGCGGTTCGATTGTGTCTGCATTGTTACTTTGTGCCAGGAACGGCTCTCGACAAGGGAAGTGTCCAGGTATCTCGGAGTGGACCAAAGCGATGTTGTTCGGACATGGAGGAGATACAAAGAGACAGGAACTGTTGATGACATGCCTTGCTCTGGCTGCCCAAGGGCTACAACAACAGTGGATGACCACTACATATGGATTATGGCTTGGAGGAGCCCTGACCATGTTGAATAATGCTTTTCGTGCAGCCACCGGACTTTGTGTTACGACTCAAACTGTGCTCAGTGGGCTGCATGATGGGCAGCTTCACTCCCGACATCCGTGGCGATGTTCATCTTTGCAACCACAATACCATGCAGCACGGTACAGAGAGGCTCAACAATGTGCCAAATGGACCGCTCAGGATTGCCATCATGTTCTCTTCGCCGACCAGTGTCGCGTATGCCTTTAACCAGACATTCGTCAGAGACGTGTTTGAAGGCAACCCGGTTAGGTTGAACGCTTTAGACACACTGTCCAGTAAGTGCAGCGAAGTGGAGGTTCCCTGCTGTTATGGGGTGGCATGATGTGGGGCCGACATATGCCTCTGGTGTTAATGGAAGGTGCTGTAATGGCTGTACGATCTGTGAATGCCATCCTCCGACCAATAGTGCAAACATGTCGGCAGCATATTGACGAGGCATTTGTCTTCATGTATGACAATTCACGCCCCTGCAGTGCACATCTTGTGAATGACTTCCTTCAAGATAACGACATCGTCCACTAGAGTGGCCAGCATGTTCTCCAAACATGAATCCTATCGTACTTGCCTGGGATAGCTTGGAAAGGGCTGTTTATGGACGACCCACCAACCACTCTGAGAGATCTACGCTGAATCGCCGTTGAGGAGGGGGACAATCTGGACCAACTTACGGGTGGGATGCCATGACGAATACAGGAATGCTTCTGTGTATTATAAGTACTGATGTGTACAGCAATAGGGACCACCACCTCTGAAGGTCTCGCTGTATGATGGTACAACATGCAATGTGTGGTTTTCATGAACAATAAAAAGGGCGGAAATGATGATTATGTTGACCTCTATTTCAATTTTCTGTACACGTTCCAGAACTCTTGGAACCGAGGTGATGCAAACTTTTTTTTTGATGTGTGTATATTGCACTGGATGGGGTTTACTGTGACCCCTTCCTTAGGTTCTTACACAGCACTTAAAGTACTATATCATGAATTAGAAGCTGAATTTGAGATTGTTATAAAATTTTGACAGTGGTATCCTTATTCAAAAACAGTTGTTCCAGAATTTGTGTGTTTGTTTGACAGAAAAGTATGTATTTGGAATTTTCTAAAGCTTATGAATGTTGTGCGTAACATATTGAGTAGTTAATTGTTACCCACTCTTCGAGCAATATTTCCACACTCTTCTGCTCCTAGACCTGGGTCTTTTGTCAGTGTTTGAAAGTTTTTGATCACAGTGTAAATTTAGTAGTGTTATAAATACAAAATCAAATTGGGGTAATGCAGGAGTAGGTTTAATAATGAATAAAAAAATAGAAGTTTGGGTAAGCTACTACAAACAGCATAGTGAACGCATTATTGTGGCCAAGATAGACATGAAGCCCTTGTACCACAGTAGTACAAATTTATATGCCAATTAGCTCCGCAGATAATGAAGAGATTGGTGGAACGTATGATGAGATTTATCTCATGATGAGATTTATCTCATTCATTATTCATATAGTTAAGGGAGACGAAAATTTAATAGTCATGGGTGACTGGAATTCAATAGTAGGAAAAGGAAGAGAAGAAAATGTAGTAGGTGAATATAGAATGGGGGTAAGGAATGAAATAGGAAGTCGTCTGGTAGAATTTTGCTCAGAGCATAAATAATCATAGTTAACACTTGGTTCAAGAATCTGAAAGATGGTTGTATACATGGAACAGGCTTGGAGATACTGGAAGGTTTCAGATAGATTGTATCATGGTAAGACAGAGATTTAGGAACCAGGTTTTAAATTGTAAAACTTTTCCAGGGGCAGATGTGGACTCTGACCACTATCTATTGGTTATGAACTGTAGGTTAAAACTGAAGAAACTGCAAAAAGGTGGGAATTTAAGGAGATGGGATATGGATAAACTGACAGTACCAGAGGTTATAGAGTGTTTCAGGGAGAGCATTGGGGAACAATTGATAAGAATGGGGGAAAGAAATACAGGAGATGAAGAAAGAAACCTTTGGGAGATGAAATAGTGAAGGCAGCAGAGGATCAAGTAGGTAACAAAACGAGGGCTAGTAAAAATCCTTGGGTAACAGAAGCAATGTTGAATTTAATTGATGAAAGGAGAACATATAAAAATGCAGTAAATGAAGCAGGCAAAAAGGAATACAAACGTTTCAAAAATGAGATCGACAGGAAGTGCAAATTGGCTAAGCAGGGATGGGTAGAGGACAAATGTAAGGATGTAGAGGCATATATCACTAGGGGTAAGATAGATATTACCTAGAGGAAAATTAAAGAGACCTTTGGAGCAAAAGAGAACCACTTGTATGAATATCAAGAGCTCACATGGAAACCCAGTTCTAAGCGAAGAAGGGAAGGCAGAAATGTGGAAGGAGTATATAGAGGGTCTATACAAGGGTGATGTACTTCAGGACAATATTATGGAAATGAAATGGGAGATACAATACTGCATGAAGAGTTTGACAGAGCACTGAAAGATCTAAGTCAGAACAAGGTCCCAGGAGTAGACAACATTCCATTAGAACTACTGATTGTCTCGGGAGAACCAGCCCTGGCACAAAACTCTACCATCTGGTGAGCAAGATGTGTGTGACAGGCGAAATATCCTCAGACTTCAAGAAGAATATAATAATTCCAATCCCAAAGAAAGCAGGTTGTGACAGATGTGAAAAGTATCGAACTATCAACTTAATAAGTCACAGCTGCAAAATACTAATGCGAATTCTTTACAGACAAATGGAAAAATGGTAGAAGCCGACCTTGGGGAAGATCAGTTTGGATTCTGTAGAAATATTGGAACACGTGAGGCAATACTGACCTTGGAAAAATGGAAATGAAGTCCCATGCTTCTTTACAGAGCGTAGGGGAAGGATGCGGGAGACCTGCACCGCCGTACTAGGCAAGGTCCTTGTGAAGGTGGCTTGCCATTGCCTTCATCTGACCATGATGGGGATGTATGATGATGATGATGATGATGATGATGAAGACGACACAGCACCACCCAGTCATTATGAGGCAGGAACAATCCTCGACCCCGCCGGGAATCGAACTCGGGGACCCCGTGCTCGGGAAGCGAGAACGCTACCACAAGGCCACAAGGAGCGGACATATTGACCTTACAACTCATCTTAGAAGAAAGATTAAGGAAACGCAAACCCACGTTTCTTGCATTTGTAGACTTAGAGAAAGCTTTTGACAATGTTGACTGGAATACTTTAAAATTCTTAAGGTGCAGGGGTCAAACACAGGGAGCGAAAGGCTATTTACAACCAGATGGCAGTTATAAGAGCTGAGGGACATCAAAGGGAAGCAGTGGTTGGGAAGAGAGTGAGACTGGGTTGTAGCCTATCCCCGATGTTATTCAATCTGTATATTGAGCAAGCAGTAAAGGAAACAAAAGAAAAATTTGGAGTAGGAATTAAAGTCCATGGAGAAGAAATAAAAACTTTGAGGTTGGCCGATGACATTGCAATTCTGTCAGAGACAGCAAAGGACCTGGAAGAGCAGTTGAACGGAATGGACAGTCTCTTGAAAGGAGGATATAAGATGAACATCAACAAAAGCAAAACAAGGATAATGGAATGTAGTAGAATTAAATCAGGTGATGCCGAGGGAATTAGACTAGAAAATGAGACACTTGAAGTAGTAAATGAATTTTGCTATTTGGGGAGCAAAATAACTGATGATGGTCAAAATAGTGAGGGTGTAAAATGTAGACTGGCAATGGCAAGGAAATCATTTCTGAAGAAGAGAAATTTGTTAACATCGAGTATAGATTTAAATGTCAGGAAGTCATTTCTGAAAGTATTTGTGATGAGTGCAGCCATGTATGGAAGGGAAACATGGACGATAAATAGTTTAGACAAGAGGAGAATAGAGGATTTCGAAATGTGGTGCTATGGAAGAATGCTGAAGATTCACATAACTAATGAGGACGTGTTGAATAGAATTGGGGAGAAGAGAAGTTTGTGGTACAACTTGACTAGAAGAAGGGATCAGTTGGTAGGACATGTTCTGAGGCATCAACGGATCACCAATTTGGTATTGTAGGGCAGCGTGGAGGGTAAAAATCATAGAGGGAGACCAAGAGATGAATACAATAAGCAGATTCAGAAGGATGTAGGTTGCATTAGGTACTGGCAGACGACGAAGCTTGCACAGGATAGAGTAGCATGGAGAGATGCATCAAACCAGCCACTTGACTGAAGACAACAACAACAACAACAACAACAACAACAACAACATAAACTTATTTCTTATGGATTCAACTGCTGTTACAGTACTGTGTTTCATTCACATAATAGCTGCCATGTGCTGATTCATATAGTAGTTAACAATGTTGGCATTGGTTATACATTAGCACTGTTGGCAACATTGTTGCACATGTATTAGTGGACATACCATAAACAAAAGTACAACAAACGGTCTGTGAGAAATCCTTAAATTTTATAAAAGTGTTTTTTTCAGTAATAAATCTCCTAGCCAAAAATTTTGAGATGCAATTTTCCACTAACATTGAAAATGAAACTGAGCCAGTGAGGCACACTTCACTTATTGCGAAGTGTGCTGTGATTTGGGTCAGGGAAAAACAAGCACAGATGGTTTGGAGTCTGTTACTGTCAGCAGTGCAGATATATCATGAATAATGGAATCTTCTATGAAAATGGCAAAAAATGATGGAAATGGTTACATTGTGCATTCTGCGTGCATGCCCAGAAGCTTCATCGGACATATTGAAGAGGCTGTTCTGGCAGCCATTGAGGGAGCAGTGTGCAACCAAGTGCAGATTGTGATACATGCTGGAATAAATGATGCCCATCATTTGGTGCCAAAGTCATACATGGATCAGTCTAGTGACTGACAGAGGGTTGAAAAGACCAACCTTGCTCACAGAACTTCAACAAAGTGTACAATCTGCAGCATTCTTCCCTGAACTGGACGGGACCCTATGGTTCTGAACCTTGTGTAGAAGGCTTGAATCACAGACTTTAAAGGTTCTGTAATAAGATAGGCTTTGATTTTTCTGGACCTGCCCACAAGTAAGTGGGTCAGGTGCAATACGCATCAGAGGCTGCTAGCCTGGTGACTGTCTGTATGTGGAATGCACCGAAAAAGTATTTTAGCCTGGTTTGTTCAGATAATGATGACAATGACACACACAAGTAGTGGTGTACTACTCAGAGTAAAGGCCTACACAGATGAAATGATTAAAATCTGAGTCATAAATTGCTGAAGCATTCACAACCAAATCATAGAGTTTGAAACAGTGGAGCTCGTAGTATGAAGTACAGAAAACGGACAAAAACCCATAATTAACAGCAGATAGATTCTTGGAATTGACCTAATTGTATACTGAAAGGATACGATAATATGAAATAGAACTGATCTATTTGTCACAATAGACAAGAATCTGCATGAGAGATTGTTGCAGCAGGCCTCAGCATTAAGGGAGAGCGCAAATTACTTACTGGATCCATCTAATGAGCACAATACACAGCCCCAGATGTAACAAAAAACATTGTTGAAAACCACAGTTCGTTAATACACATTTCCTCCTATCATGCTGTCATCATTGAAGGGTACTTTAATTACCGAACAAGTGATTGAAGTTTTTAGGAAACTGTTGCCTTACATGATATCTCACAAAACAATGCTAATACCTTCCCTGACTATCTTAGTTTTGGGTTCCATTAATGATGCAAATATATTAGACCTAATGGCAATAACTCCACCTAACCTCTTTGAGGTTGTCCTTACTGAAACTGATAATAATTGCTGCAGCAAATGCCACATGATCACTAAAACTGAAGTATGAAGGGAAACAAAAACAAGCAGAAAATTCGTATGTTCAGCAAGTAGATGCAGAAGCAGCAGCATCATGTCTCAAAGAGGAATTTGAAAATTTGATACTCCCGAACAGGAGCATGTAAAAGAACTGTGCTTCAGATTTAGAAAAGTTTATCAAGGAGTTGATAGATACGTACTAATAGTTTGTGCAAAGGGGGGGGGGGGGGGGGAGGGGGAGAGATCCTGTGTGGTATACGGAAAGCTGTGTAATGAATGTAAAACAAAGCATAGGACTACAGATAAAGCAACAGTGACTGAAACTAGTTTATCTGTTAAGATAGCAATGCATGAAATCTTCAGTGACAGCTGTAGCAGAGTCTTAGCAAATTATTTCTCTCAAAACAGGAAGAAATTCTGGTCATTTGTAAAGGCTGTCAGTGGCACAGAAGTTAGTGGCTAGATCTTAATGGATAAACAGGAAATCAAAATTGAGAGTAGCTCAGGAAAAGCGGAAATGCTCAGTTTTGTTTTCAGGTGACCCATGTGTAACACTCCTATTTTCTTCCTGCACCACTATGGAGATCGGTTGGTCATGTTAATAAACAGCTAAAATCAGTATAATTATACAAGGCTACACAACTCACTTGATTCCCTATCTGCTTCTGTACAAAATTACAGATTTTGCTGCTGTTAGTTCTCATTTTAATCATAAAAAATAAATATTGTGTGACGAGGGCCTCCCTTTGGGTAGACCTTTCGCCGGGTGCAAGTCTTTCGATTTGATGCCACTTCAGTGACTTGCCCGTCGATGGGGATGAAATGATGATGATTAGGACAAAACAACACCCAGTCTCTGAGCGGAGAAAATCTCCGACCCAGCCGGGAATCAAACCCGGGCCCTTAGGATTGACATTGTTACGCTAAACACTCAGCTACCAGGGGCGGACATCTTAACCATGATATACTGTATACTTCTTGAATTAAAAAATTCCAGTGAGTAGAAAAGTGGACAAATTGCACCCAAAGAGGACAGGTCACATGCAGCTATGAGAAAGCAACAGAAGTGATCCACAAAACTAATACCCAATCTCATTTACATCCACGTGCTGTAGACTCTTAGGGCATGCTCTGATTTCAGACGTAGAAAGGTATGTTGAACAAAGTGATTCCCTCCATCCCAAGCAGAAAGGGTTGTGAAAACAGTGATTATGCAAAACCCAACGTCCATTTTCTTCAAATGACATTCTGAAAGTCATACATGGATTGAGACTGTCAGTTGAATGGTGTATGTCTCAAAAAGCATTTGACTCAGTGCTACAAATATTTATTTACAAAATTAAAACTACATTAGAGAATTGAAAGAAATTTTAACTGTGTTGAGGATTTCTGGGTAGGGCAGACTCAGTGTGTTGTATTGGATGGATAGTCATTGATAGAAGTATAAGTAATGTCTGTCATACCCCAGTGAAGCGCGCCATTGTGTTACATTAAAACCTGGCAGATACTTTTGGCAGCTAGGAATTGTGCACTTCATAAATGGAAAAAAAACCTTGGTATCCAATGGCAATAAGATCAGTGGCTCACAATAAGAATCAGTTAACTTGCACACATACCTAGCTAAAGCATGTGCAAACTTTAGTTCAAAGGCAAGATGCTGGAAAATGCAGTCATTCTACAAGGAGACTGCTTACAAAACACTTCAGTGCTCCACTGTGGAATATTGCTCACTTATGTGGGACTCATATCAAATAAAACTAACAAGGATATTAAATGTATTCAAAGAAAGGTGACATAAATGGTCACAGGTTTGTTAGACTTGCAGGGGCGCATCTCAGGAATGTTGAAAAACCTGTGGTGGCAGACACTTAAATATAAGTTCATGCTTGCTAGTGCACTGCCATGCATGCTACAAATTTTTTCCCAAAAGCTGCTTCTGAAAATTTTAATTTCTAGGGGTTCATACCTCTTGTTGTATTTACCAGAGGTAAGGGCTCAACTGTTTTGGGTAGCCATTGGCCTAGCAACGATGTATATACCTGTCAGAAGAATCGACATACTGTTGTGGTCCTGCAACACAGGACACACATCCTCCAGCCCAGGCAAATTGGTTGGTTCTTTTGCATCAGGTGTAGTGTAAGGTGGAGCTTATAAAAGTGCTCTCTCTCTCTCTCTCTCTCTCTCTCTCTCTCTCTCTCTCTCTCTCTCTCTCTCTCTCTCTGTCTACTTCTATAATTTTTCTTCATGGAAAATAGTCAAAGATGATCTTGGGGAACTATGAAACTTTTTTGATGTCATTATCTATTACCAAGCTCCACAGTTAGAAATTTCCATACTTCTTTTACTCACTAACACTCTGGGGCATAAATGTAGCTATAGCTGACAGGGAACACACAGTAAGACTTCTAGGGTCACTGCAAGGGTTCTTAGGTCACTTAACTATGTTTTTAGTCGGCATTTTTCCGCCAATAAATCTTTGACACACTGTTGACATAATGGGCACTGAACATCTATACAATTAAGCCTAAACTGGTAAATTAGGGACAAACTACGGGCTTAATATGGTCGTAACTTGCCTGAAAAGAACTTAAAATGACTGCCAAAAATTATGTAAAACAGGAAAGACTGCAAATTTAGTAAAAAAAATTCTAATAACATCTTTTACTCTTTTAAGGTACAAATCATAAGTCGGGCATTTTCAATAAATTGCAATCTATTAGCAAAGTATCCAGAAGAAATTTTGTGACGACCTCCTATTATGCATATTTATTTATTGTTCCTATGTGTCAAAGTATATAAACGCTGTCATTAAGTTGCTAACCCATACAATTCGTTTTATGTGCTGTAGCAGGGAAAAGAAGGGAACCAGTAGAAAAATGCTCCTATCAGGAGACAAAAATGCTGAATGAGAGAAAATGACAGTGAAAGAGCAAGAGCGGTGTATGGAGACAATGGTAGTGGGAACCAAGGAGAGGAGATACTGGTGATCAGTGAGAGACAATGTCAGTAAAAGAGAAAGAGATACAGTTGGAGATGGAAGATTGGGAGCAAGAGAGGGAGAAAACAGTGGAAATGTAAAAGAGAGAGACAATATCTGGGCTTGGCTATCTGAACCCTTCCAAACTGGCAAACTTCAACACACAGGCATAGGGGAGGAAGTATTTTGCACTAAAATTTTCACATGTGGGTGTACACTCCCAGAATTTTTTAGCTGCCAAGGTATGGTACAGACAGTGGGATTGGGGGGAAAAAAAGACAAAAAGGAGGCAATGTGAGAGACCAGACAGTGGCAGTGGGATATACTGTAAATCAATGGCAGAAAAGGGAGACAGTGGAAGAGACACAGTTATTTATTTATTTATTTAGTCATTTACTTATTCATTCATTCGTTCATTCATTTATGTCAGAAGCATCACCAGATTATGTGTTGTATTGTGTAGGACATTCAGACGTACACTGAAGTGAAATGATAATTAAATCGACTTCCTAGCTGCAAACGTGTTAATATACATCATGGGAGACATGTTGAAAATGTGTGACCTGATTGGGACTCGAACCTGGAATCTCCGGCTTACATGCCCCAACTCGTACAGGACTTGGTAGATTAATCTGCCACAAGTAACGAGTGTCATGGGGAAACATCTATTAGGCCACTACGAATGTAGTGGTGTGGACATGTTGGGAATGTTGGCCTCGCGGGGGCCGTGCGAGGGAAAAGTCCCTGCAGGCGCACTATCCTCTGTGCCCTCGGTGGCTGAGATGGATAGTGTGTTTACCATACAAGCAGAAGATCCCGGGTTCGAGTCCCGGTTAGGCCACACATTTTCACCATGTCCCCCGTGATGTATATCAACGCATGGTTGCAGCTAGGGTGTTGATTTCATTATCATTTCATTCTAGAGAATCTGCATGGTCGTCAATTGTATCTGTTCTTTTGGGGACAGATACTACCTTCATACACTGATGTGCCGAAGAACACTGGTATAGGCATGCGTATTCAAGTACAGAGATAAATAAACAGGCAGAATATGGTGCTGCGGTCGGGAATGCCTGTATAAAACAACTACTGTCTGGCGGAGTTGTTAGATCCATTACTGCTGTCACAATGGCAGATTATAAAGATTTAAGTGAGTTTGAACGTGGTATTGTACTCAGCACGCGAATGATGGGACACAGCATCTCCGAGGTAGTGAAGAAGAGGAGATTTTCCTGTACCACCATTTCGCGAGAGTATTGTGAATATCAATTATCCGGTAAAACATCAAATCTCCAACATCGCTGTAGCCGGGAAAAGATCCTGCAAGAATGGGACCAACTTTGACTGAAGAGAATCATTTAAGGTGACAGAAGTGCAATCCTTCCGCAAATGGCTGCAGCTTTCAATGATGGGCCATCAACAACTGTGAGCATGTGAAACATTCAACGAAACATCATCAGTATGGGCTTTCAGAGCTGAAGGCCCACTTGATGACTACACAGCACAAAGTTTTACGCCTCGCTTGGGTCCGTCAACAGCAACATTGGACTATTGATGACTTGAAACATGTTGTCTGTTTGGACGAGTCTCACTTCAAATTGTATCGAGTGGATGGACATGTACTGGTACGGAGGCAACCTCATGAATCCATGGATTGTGGTACATCCAGAGACGGCTCTGCCAGGTGACACGTATTTAAGCATCCTGTCTAATTGCCTGCATCCATTCATGTCCATTTTGTATTCCGAAGGACTTGGCCAATTCCAGCAGCACAATGTGACACTCCACACGTCCGGAATTGCTACAGAGTGGCTCCAGGAACACTCTTCTGCTGGCCACAAAACCCCCCAGACACGAACATTATTGAGCATATCTGGGATGCCTTGCAACATGCTGTTAAGAAGAGATCTTAACCCCTCGTACTCGTACTGATTTATGGACAGCTCTGCAGCATTCACGTTGTCGGGTTCAGCTATACTGGTGGCTGTCCGACCTTTGCTTAACATGATTCAGAAGAATAAAGACCTTCAGTTCAGCAACAGTAACTTTATTGCGAGCGCATATCTGACGACGCCCAGCATGCATAGACTGATCGGAGTTACAAAATTTGCTTCCGGCCTCTACAGAAGGAACCTTAATCCTTGGAAAACTTCCGTGGTTATTCGAGAGGAAACAGTACTTGTCCACACAAGCCAGGAGGCACGGAACTACCAATTAACTCAAAAAAACAATGACTAATAATAATAATAATAATAATAATAATAATAATAAACAGAATGAATATAAAAGATAGAAAACACAGCGCCTTTAGGGGTTGGGCGCGGAACTACACAAACGTCGTGTACAGTAATTAAGACTGCACTGACGCGTGCACACACACACACACACACACACACACACACACACACACACACACACACACACACACACACACACACACACCGGCGAGCTTTAATTAGTGCTCGGCAGCATCGCTACATCAGCCCGTCGGGCGGAAGCGAAGCATCGGTGTTGAGATACCGCACCCGACAGCTCAAAATGGCTCTGAGCACTATGAGACTTAACATCTGAGGTCATCAATCCTGCGCCCGACGTCCAGAACGGGTCGTTCACGTCGGAAGAGGAGAAACAGCGTCAGGAGGCGGATGTTGTGCTGCGTTGGGCGGCGGATGTTGAATAGCCGGCGCCGGAGATGTGGTGTCGGTGTCTGGAGCAGCGGTAGGTGGATGCCTACAACGAGGTGCCGCTAGTGGGATGTCAGGAAAAACATAACGCAGGTTTAACCCAATTCAACGCAACAGTCGTGGTTTTGCCGTTCAGTAGGATATCCATTCTGTGGGCACTGTGCTGTAGCACTTCATATGGACCAGAATAAGGAGCTTGTAGAGGCGGTTTAATGCCCTCAGTGCGGAGCATGACGTGACGACATTGTTCCAGGTCCTGGTGCACGAAAGTGGGCGGCTTGCCATGACGTGTGGCTTTCGGAGGGCGAATCTTTGATACATGGTCCCTCAAGCGTCGCAAGAAATCCGGCTGGCCAGTAGCAACTCTCGCTGTGGCATCAGCGTCTACAGTCACCAGGAAGGCGCAGTGTTTCTCCATAAACCAGTTCTGTCACTGATGACCCCAGGTCTGGTTTGAAAGTCGTCTGTAAACCTAACAAGACCACTGGTAGTGCGGTTGTCCAGGTTTCTTCGTGGCACCTCAGCGCGGCCTTCAAACAACGGTGCCAGCGTTCGATCATTCCATTGCTTGCTGGGTGATAACTTGTGGTCTTATGGTGGGTGTAACCACAGAACTTGGCCAGCTGTGAGAATAGGTCTGATTCAAATTGCTGTCGGCGGTCAGTGGTAATATGTAGTGGGCACCCAAATCTTGCCAACCAAGTCATTGCAAAAGTGGAAGCTAATGTGTCTGCTGTGATGATATCCACCAGCACTGCCTCCGGTCAACGTGTAAAACGGTCGATCATTGTAAACAGATATCTTTGTCCGTTCGAAAGTGGAAGTGGTCCGACTACATCCAAATGAATGTGGGCAAAGTAGGCGGTGGTATCAGGAAAATCACTGATCGCTGCGTGTACATGGCGGTTAATCTTGCAACGTTGGTACTGAGGACAAGATCGGACCCACTTGCTGCAGTCTTTTTGCATGCCCGGCCACACGAAACGTTGCGATACTAGGCGGAATGTCGGGCGTACCCCTGGATGGCACAATCCATGTACTGTATCAAAGACTTGTCTTCTAAAAGCTGGCGTCAGAAAGGGACAAGGTCGGCCGTGAGAAATTTCGCAGTATAGCCGTGTATCTTCCCCCGGACCATCAACGAGTTTCAGTTGCAATGCGGAAGCCGTATCTTTAACATAGGCAAGGAGTTCTTCGTCGTCTCTCTGTGCCTGTGCCTGTGCCTGTGCCTGTGCAGGAAAGTCTATGGTACTGGAAACACTGCTGATCCGTGATAGGCAATCTGCAACAATGTTGTCGATCCCAGAAATATGTCTAATGTCGGTAGTAAACTGGGCCACGAACTCAAGGTGATGAAATTGACGGGGGGAGCAGTTGACACTATTCCAACAGGAGGCGAACGTGAGTGGCTTGTGGTCTGTATATATCGTGAAAGTTCCACTTGGGGGCGGAAATATTTCACTGTTTGGTATACCGCCAGGAGCTCATGGTCATATGTGCTCCATTTTCTCTGTGCAGGCGAAAGCTTGTGGGAATAATACGCCAGTTGCTGCCATGCGTTGTCCGACCATTGTAACGCGGCTCCAATTGCCATCTGGCTTGCGTCTACGACAATTGCTAATGGCGCGTCGAGCTGTCGGTGTGCGAGAAGCGCCGCGTCGGCCATGCTCTTCTTCGTTGCCTCGAACACAGAACACATGTCCTCTGTCCACTGTATCAGAGACGTGCTATTTACTTTAGGGCCTGACAATGCCACTGTCAAAGGTTCCTGCAGCTCCGCATCATGAGGAAGGTGTCGTAGATAAAAATTGAGCATCCCCAAAAAACGATGTAATTCTTTGATCGTAGTTGGTCGGGGTAGCTGCAAGATAGCGTCCACCTTCTCGGACAGAGGAAGAGAGCCTTCAGCAGAAATCTTGTGCCCAAGAAATGTCACCTCTGACTGCCCAAAAACACACTTGTCCACATTCAAGATGACACCGTAACGCTCCAATCGCTCGAAAATCTCTCACAGATGTTGTCAATGTTGTTCGTGGTCAGCAGAGAACACTATCACATCGTCCAGGTAGGCGAAACAAAACGGCAGCCCCTGGAGAACAGAGTCTATAAACCATTGCCAGGTCAGAGCGGTATTGCATAAACCGAAAGTCATAAATTTGCTTTCAAATAAACCGAAAGGCGTTATTATAGCAGTCTTTGGAATGTCGTCATTGGCCATCGGAATCTGTGTATACGCTTTAGTGCAGTCCAGAACTGTGAACACCGTGGCACCATGTAAAGCATGATTATAATCCCTCAGTAACGGAACGGGGTATCTGTCCGGCACTGTTCGCGCGTTAAGCGCACGGTAGTCACCGCATGGGCGCCAAACTCCACCCTTCTTCGGAACAAAATGTAATGTGGAGGACCACGGGCTCTTAGATGGCCGCATTATGCCCTCGTGAATCATGGCGTCAAATTCTGCCTTCGCTATCTGCACCGGTCCGGAGCGAGACGCCTAGGTCGGCATGCTACTGGGGGACCATCAGTCGTTTGAATATGATGCACCGTGTCATATGGTATGAACCTGGGAGTGCTGGGCGGCCTGGTCAAGTTCGGATAGTTAAGCAGTAATTCAGTGTACTCACCCTCCGTAGCATGGACCAACTTGGCACTGTGCATTGAGGTGCTGCGACGGAAACCCGTGACTGCTAAGCCTGTGACGCTGTCTACCAAGTGTTCGTTCACGATGTCTGGCAGCAGGTGTTAGTGTGCCAGGAGGTCAGCCCTGATGATCGCCTCCGTGACGTCAGCCACTGTAACATTCCACTCGTACGGGTGACGTAGACGGAGATTAAGCTCCATTCTCTGTGTGCCATATGTTGCAATGGAAGAATTGTTGGCAGCCGTCAGACGAAACGCAGTTGGCGGCCAGCAACGATGTATGGCTGTTCGTGGTATGATACTCAGGTCCGACCCAGTGTCAATTAAAAACTTTACGCCGGAACTCCTATCGGTCATGAACGGGCGCTTGGAGGATAACTGGCAGTCGGCTGCGCCTATTGTCGACCGCCGGTGGTGTTTGGGTGCAAGCATGGCGATGTGCACTTCCTATCCTGATCACCGAATCGTCGGTGGTAACAGCACAACGGTACCTCGCCTTGCGAAGTGCTAGTACTGCCGGAAAATCTGCTTCTCGAACGCCGCCATCTGTATCGGCTTCTTCTATTGTTGTCGTCATCACGTGCCAGCAGCGGACTGACCTGGGTGCATAAAAGCTCAACCTTTGCTGCGAGTGAGTCATGGTCAGGCCATGCTACAGACGTGGTACTGTTTGTACTGTTGTTCAACGCCGCGACTGGGCTGACCTGAGCCGGTGTGATCACGTCCTGAATCTGGTCTGCTAGCTGCGCCACGTCATTTATTTATTTATTTACATGTCAATTTCTGTAGGACCAAATTGAGGAGCAAATCTCTCCAAGGTCATGGAACGTGTCAGTACATGAACGTACAACATAAAAGTAATAAGAGATAAAAATAAATGTTCATGAACCTGAAAGAAAATCACTCCATAAGTTTAAGCAAACGCTACCAGCAATACAATGAGAATCAGCTTAATTTTTCAAGGAACTCCTCGAGAGAATAGAAGAAATGACCCATGAGGAAACTCTTCAGTTTTGATTTGAAAGCGCATGGATTACTGCTAAAATTTTTGAATTCGAGTGGCAGCTTATTGAAAATGGATGCAGCAGTATACTGCACACCTTTTTGCACTAGAGTTAAGGAAGTCCGTTCCAAATGGAGGTTTGATTTCTGCCGAGTATTAACCGAGTGAAAGCTGCTTATTGTTGGAAATAAACTAATATTGGTAACAAGAAATGACAATAAGGAATATACATATTGAGAGGCCAATGTCAAAATACCCAGACTCGTGAACATAGGTCGATAATAGGTTCCTGAACTCACACCACTTATTGCCCGAACTGCCCGTTTCTGAGTCAAAAATATTCTTCTATAATGGGAAGAGTTACCCCAAAACATAATACCATACGACATAAGTGAATGAAAATAAGCAAAGTAGACTAATTTACGTGTCGAAGTATCACTCACTTTCGATACCGTTCGAATTGTGAAAATGGCAGTATTAAGTCTTTTAAACAAGATCCTGAACGTGGGCTTTCCACGACAGCTTACTATCTATCTGAACACCTAGGAATATGAACTGTTCAGTTATCCAGCAGCATGTCCGTTTGTGAGGCGATTATGGCTTTTATTTGTGGCCGCAACCTACTGCTCCACAGCGTTCTGAGCAAACTGTCTGGCACAGTAACGGTATCAACTTTGCTGCGTAGATGTCTCAGGTATTGAGAAGGCTTCCTGTCACCAGTTTCTTCCTGTGTCAGAACCTGATGTATCCGGTCCTCTTGTGACGCGGCCACCCGTCGAATCAACTCTGATTTTAGCTTGGCATAAGCTCCAGTCTCAGGCGGTGCTGTGATTATGTCCTGCACCTCGGCTGCGTAACGTTGGTAGAGCTGGCTCACAATCAGCGCAAATTTAGTTGCGTTGACTGTTATTCCAGCGCAGCCAGAACTTGCATCTGCTTGCGTGAACCAGAGTACCGGGTTGTTGGGCCAGAACGGCGGCAAATGGAGTGCAATCCTGGAGACGGCCTGCTGTTCAATCATTATGTGCTAGTTACTTACGTACCTCACACCTGCTTCTTCTTAATGACGTCGGTTTCTGCGTGGATCACATCGGGGTCACCACTTGTCGGGTTCAGCTAAACTGGTGGCTGTCCGACACTTGCTTAACTTGATTCAGAAGAATAAAGACCTTCAGTGCAACAACAGTAACTTTATTGCGAGCGCGTATCTGACGACGCCCGGCATGCATGGACTGATCGGAGTTACAAAATTTTGCTTCCGGCCTCTACAGAAGGATCCTTAATCCTTGGAAAACTTCCGTAGTTATTCGAGAGGAAACAGTACTCGTCCACACAAGCCAGGAGGCACAGAACTACCAATTAGCTCAAAAAAAAAAAAAAAAAAAAGTAATAATAATAATAATAATAATAATAATAATAATAATAATAATAATAATAATAATAAACAGAACGTATATAAAAGCTAGAAAGGCTGGGCGCAGAACTACACAAATGTCGTGTACAGTAATTACGACCGCTCACACTCACACTCGCGCGCGCACACACACACACACACACACACACACACACACACTGGTGAGCTTGAATTAGCACGCGGCAGTGTCGCTACAATGGTGTCAATTCCCTATAGCATTACCTCAGACACTAATAGAGTCCTTGCCATGTTTTGTTGCAGCACTTCTGTTGGCCCGTGGGGGCCCTACACAATGTTAGGCAGGTTATCAGTTTCTTTGGCTCTTCAGTTTATAATAATGTATATAAAGGAATACAACATGGAATCATAGATATAAAACTATGTAAAGATAACAGTACATGAAATATTAAAATAGGAAACATACATTGTGATTGTAATTGTAATTCTTCAACAAGTGCATCATCAAAGGAGCTCTCAGCGTATCAAGAGTGTTACAATGAATTTACTGTAAGTGACAAGGGGTGCAGTAATATCATTTGAGAGTATTATCAGATGTAATTTCTAAATTTGTACAATGTAGACTATGTGGTGAGTCATAGAGTGTGAAAATTTGAGTGTGTGCCAGTGGAAAAAAAGGCCTAGCAATTGCTTTGGATTTAATTTGCACTAAATGCTCACCTGTGATTTCATTTATGAGTTCTTCAAAACCAGATGCAAGTGGCCCTTATGAAATCAATACTAGGTTAGTTTATGCCTTACGATCCATTGGCAAGGGCATGGCTGCAGGGAGAACATTTTGTACCAGTGATGAACTTACATCAACCACCAAATAAATTTGAAAAAACTGACTGCAATATTAGAGAAAGCTGTATGTGAGGTCAGTGAGGAAAGCATGAAACTGGCTGCTAGGGAAGCAGTGCAAGAAAATGATGTATGTTCGGATATTGCAGTTGCACTGGATGGAAGTTGGCAGAAAAGAGGACATACTTCTCCGAATAGAATAGTGACTGCCACGAGTGTAGACATCGGTAAAGTGTTTGATGTGGAGATAATGTCTAAATATTGCAAATGTTGTAAAGTCAGTGAACATAAAGTACACAACTGTGTGGCTGATCTTGGAGGAACAACTGGTAGTATGGAAGTCCATGGAGTACAACAAATATTTCATCGCTTCGTAGAAGCAAGAGGCATACGGTGCACCAAATATTTGGACGATGGTGACAGTAAGACGTACAACAATGTGGTGAACTTTAAGCCACATGGAGATGCCATTATTACCAAAATAGAATGTGTAGGCCATCTTCAAAAATGTTTGGGAACAAGGCTGAGAGAACTAACTTTGATATGAGAGGGAAAAAAAAATTAGAAGATGGAAAATTGTTGACCGTACAGGGTCGGTTAACTAAAACTGAAATAGAAAACTTGCAGGTAACTATGGGCACGAAATTAGGAGACATAAAGAAAATCTGGAGGCAATGAAGAGAGATGTTTGGGCCATATCCTTCCATAAGTCCTGTACTGATGATAAGCCATGTCATGGATTTGGTGCAAATACAGTACGGCTCGGGCAACTAGAGAATCTTATTCTCACAAGTATTCTCTTCCTGCTGCCGTTACTACAGCAATTAAACCTATTTTCAGAGACTTGGCTCATCCTGACCTTCTAAGGAAACTTCTGCATGGGCCAACACAGAACCAAAATGAATGTTTCAGCAGCAAATTTGGAACCGCCTTCTTAAAACTGTATTTGTAGGCATGCATACAATGAAACTAAGAGTTCATGATGCTGTTATTACATTCAATTGTGGTAATATTGGAAAGTGTTGGTTACTGAAAAAGCTGGAAATTAATCCTGGTGAAAATATGCAACTGGGCTGCAACATTGCGATAAAATGAGGATAGCCAATGCATACAGGTCTGCATCTAATATGGCCAAGAAAGCAAGACAAACATCCAGGAAGGTGAAAAAGAAGCTGGAAGACCTGCTAGAGGCCAAAGAAGGGCCATCATATGCAGCAGGACAGTTTTAATTATTGTAAGTAACAAATTTCAAATTTTTTTTCTCTTTAAAGTCAATTTCCCGAAAACTACAATTTTCAGTACATATGCTCCATTGTAACAGAAACTAGCATAGATAAATGAATGAACTTTCAGAGACTCTGCATTACATAAAAAGCCACCTCTGGTACTACATTCATTAATATTCCCCCATTAGGAAGTTCACAAATAATATTTTCTGTTAATACATTTAAAAAGATTATTTCTTAAAAACTATAAAATGGATAAAGTAGATTTTAGTACAGTTGACTCTATTAGCATCGTGTAAAAAAATGTAAAAATATTAAGGTCCTGCATCAAATAGTTTTTTTCAGAAATGGGTCAGATACTTGCCTAAATTAACATGGGTTAGATAGGCAGGGTGTGGTCCTCTTAAGATACAGCTAAACATTTCTTGTCCAGAAGTGGGTGGGCATAAATTGCATTTGACTTGGCTGCCGTAAAGTTGTCTATAGTGCATTTGATGGGGCACAGTGGACAGGTGTACATATGAAGTGTGGTGTGTAGTTGCCTGCATTTGCAAATGTTAGATTCCACACATTAGCCCCATTTATTAAGAGCATCTCTCCATCAATTTGGTGCCTTCCAGGTTCTGCAGTTTTCATTGCATCCTGGTGATAGTTCCTGTTTTAGGTCCATACAGTATTGATTCATGGTCTTCCTCCAAATTTCCACTCTGGTAGAGGAGGTGGTGTTCAGATTCTGATTTAAATTGTTCTTTAAATGCTGCTGCAGTGGGTGGCTGGAGGGGAGATGGCAGCAAGGTGGTGGATCTTGTCCGGAGTTGTAGGCTTCAGACATTGAGCAATGAGTCTGGTTGTTTCATTGAGGGCGACATCAACTTATTTTGCGTGTGCTGATTTGTATCAAACCAGACGTACTTACTTGCTGGCAGAGTGACAGAGGGCGAGTGCTGAGATTTTGAGTACCCTGGGTTTGGCTCCCCATTTAGAGCTTATCAATGTACGTATAATATTATTTCTTCCACTAACTTGTAGTTCAGTGTTCAGGCAGTGCTATTTGTATGTTGGGACCCTGTCTAGTGTTACGTCCAGGGATTTTGGGTTGGTGCAATGCTCTAATAGTATCCCTTTCCATTTGACCTATTAGTTTTTATCAGTTTTCTGTCAGCCAGTATGTTACAAAGGTTTAAGGCACTCACTTCTGTTTTCATTAGATGTGGCTTCAACTGGTTATTTCGGTAATACAGATCTATCTCTTTTAGGGTCTTATTCAGACATTGTTCCAATCCTCTAATTTTGTCCCTTGGGTTGTAATTGCCCTGTCACCTGTGTTCACCTACAGGGAGGAGTTGATCATTGGTGTAGATGTGGAAGAGTAGTGGTGTCAACACACCTCCCTATGGCAGTCCATTCCTCTGGTTTCTCCATCTTCTTCATTTGCCTTAAATGCCACTAGGAACCTCCAATTTTGGAACAGGTTTATGATGATGTAAGATTAATGTCTTTAGTGTGTACCATGCGCACCAGGAGTTGGAGATTTATGGTGTCCTATGCAGCTGTAAGGTCAGTGAAAATGGCACCCATTACATAGCCCCCTTGGAAACCGACGTTGGTGTGGTGAGTTACATTGAGCACTTGTGCGGTACTGCTTTTTTTCAGGTCAGAACCTGGCCTGTTTCAGTATGAGGATAGGATCTAATGCCAGTGTGACATGGTTTTGTATGTCTTTTGAAAATTTTATATGTGTGGCATATTGGGAAGATTGGGCAGTAACTCTGTGTTTCTGGCTTCTTTACCTGATTTAAGAATAGTGGCAGCAACAGGGAGAGGGAGGTGCTTAGTATGAATACTTAACTACAAAGAGGGATTGGGTAAAATGGTCAAGAGCACGAATATGTTTACGTGCCAAAATTTTTGGCGAGGAAGGTGGAATGAGGATAGTGACAGTTGATTCACCACTTTTCTGTCACAGTCTTTTAAAGATGAGCATATATCCTTTTTGTGCCCCAACAAGAGTATTTTTCTGCTGGTAGGTGCAAATTACTTCATAAAATCCTATGTAAAAGAAATTTCAAGAACCAGAAAGAAACTTCCACATGGGAAAATATATTAAAAACAAAGATTCCAAGACTTACCAAGCGGGAAAGCGCCGGCAGACAGGCACATGAACAAAACACACAAACACACACACAGAATTACGAGCTTTCGCAACTGGCAGTTGCTTCGTCAGGAAAGAGGGAAAGAGAGGGAAAAATGAAAGGATGTGGGTTTTAAGGGAGAGTGATAGGAGTCATTCCAATCCCGGGAGCGGAAAGACTTCCCTTAGGGGAAAAAAAGGACAGGTGTACACTCGCACACACACACACACATATCCATCCGCACATACACAGACACAAGCAGACATATTTAAAGGCAAAGAGTTAAGGGCAGAGATGTCAGTCGAGGCGGAAGTACAGAGGCAAAGAAGTTGTTGAAAGACAGGTGAGGTATGAGCGGCGGCAACTTGAAATTAGCGGAGGTTGAGGCCTGGCGGATATCGAGAAGAGAGGATATACTGAAGGGCGAGTTCCCATCTCCGGATTTCGGATAGGTTGGTGTTGGTGGGAAGTATCCAGATAACTCGGACGGTGTAACACTGTGCCAAGATGTGCTGGCCATGCATCAAGGCATGTTTAGCCACAGGGTGATCCTCATTACCAACAAACACTGTCTGCCTGTGTCCATTCATGCGAATGGACAGTTTGTTGCTGGTCATTCCCACATAGAAAGCATCACAGTGCAGGCAGGTCAGTTGGTAAATCACGTGGGTGCTTTCACATGTGGCTCTCCCTTTGATCGTGTACACCTTCCGGGTTACAGGACTGGAGTAGGTGGTGGTGGGAGGGTGCATAGGACAGGTTTTACACCGGGGGCGGTTGCAAGGGTAGGAGCCAGAGGGTAGGGGAGGTGGTTTGGGGATTTCATAGGGATGAACCAAGAGGTTACGAAGGTTAACTGCACTTTCTTTATATAACCATCACTACCTCCTCTTTCTTCCTTTCCCACTGGCACTGTCTTTCCCTCTCTTCCACCATCCTTTCATTTTTCCCTCTCCTTCCCTCTTTCCTGACGAAGCAACTGCCAGTTGCGAAAGCTCGTAATTCTGTGTGTGTGTTTGTGTGTTTTGTTCATGTGCCTGTCTGCCGGCGCTTTCCCGCTTGGTAAGTCTTGAAATTTCAAGAACCAGTATTAGGTGAAGAAGAGACATATTCTTCAGCTCCCTTTGTATTGTTCTCACATGGTAAGGTTAGACTAATTCCTGCAAGCAAATAACCATTCTTCCTGTGCTACAAATGCAATTGGAATGGGAAGAAACTATAAGATGTAGTACATGCTAATAAGTGGACTGCACAAACTTCCTCTCACTGATTTTTTTTCATATTGATTGGGTGTGTAGACTACAGCGTGGATTTCAGCACATGTAAACAGGAAGAAACAACTCTTGACCGTTTTTTTAAACCCTGCTTATACATTTTATTTGGTCACTAGCATTCAAGTAGTTCACAGCTGAGTGAGTAAGTGGTTAGTTTCATGAGGTCCCTGGATTGAATCTGGCTCCTGGTACCTTTCATTCCTACGTTATGCTGGCAACATGCAGTATTAAAGTAATCCCTCCCAAATGTACTCCACTTGTGCAGCCTTGCGATGTTTGTTTACATGCAGGGGAAGAACAACAGAATTGCAAGTACATTATCAAATTGGGTCGACACATAGCTACTAGAGAAGATTGGACAAAAATTCATCAACCATACACCATCAGTCATTTGCACCAACATATGGTGATATGCTTCTATATGCATGATATACCACTAAAATGTGTAATGACTGACAAGCATTTGTGAATGTAAACAAAGTTCGTTTTGCAATGTGTATCTTGAATGCCGAAGTTCCGCACATGCATTATTTTTCATCACATGTACTGTATGCCACAATAATTACTATTTTTCGTTTTTCTATGATTCATGCAGTACTCCTTAGGTTAAATATTATACTTCTCGCAAATGTAGATACAGTAATACAAATAAAATGACTGTACCAATTTCTATATCTAAATCTACATATGTACTCTGCAGGCCACCATACACTGCTTGGTGAAGGGTACCCTGTACCACTATTAGTCAGTTCCATTCCTGTTCCCCTTGCAAATAGAGCATGAGGAAAAAATGTCATTGTATAAGCTTCCGTATGAGCCATAATTTCTCATATCTTAGTGGTCCTTCTGCAAAATGCTTGTGTGCTGCTGTAGAATCATTTGGCAATCAGCCTCAAATGCCGGTTTTCTTAATTTTCTCATTTGATCAAGAGACTCTTATGAAACTGTGTGCTAACTTGCTCCCCTGTGGAATGCTTGGATTCTCCAGGCTATACAAGGTACCTATGCACACCTGAAATTCTCAAACTCAATTTATAAGGAATGTGATATGAACTACTTGTGGAAGAAAATTTCCATGGTATAATCCTTTTAAGCACAACAATATAATCAGCTTTCATGGACAATGTAAACTCACTGGACGTAAATACTTATCAATGATTATCAGTTTCAAATCTGACAGGATTTGTTGTCAGTGGATGCAGAGCCACCTCATATGATTTCCAAGTGAACATTGTGAATGAGTGGGCATCCAGAGACTGTAGAGAATATTATTTCTCCCAGCAGTATATAAAGCTGCTTTTATTCAATGGGCGAAACAGAGAAGGCACGTATTGTGATTCAACAAGACGCAAATTGGTCTCTTTTCAAGTGGTGTGCGGAGTAATGACGCATTGCATTTGAAGTGTGTGGAATGTGTAGTTCAGGCTGGGGGTAGTTCTGTGATGTTTTTGGGGAGCTTTTCATACTATTAATTGAATCCACTTACTTGATTATGGTGAATGTGATCTTTATGTTTGTTCCAACATTCTCAATAAAAAGTGTTGCCTTTTCTTCTGCATCTTTGTGATGAGTTAGCAGTTGATGCTTCAAACCTTTAATATGAAAAGGATTTGACAAGGTTGCACTTAAGCATTTCTGCTGATTGGCCTTAAAATCACTCTTACTTACACCCACAGAAAATGTCTGGTCCAACATTGTGGTGATATGATCAGTATGAAATCACAGAAAACACAATAATGGCCAAGCAATGAGTTGTTCTTCCTGAATATGAAAAAAGTGTTTTACATACTACATCACCATCCTTAGTTTAGAGTTGAAATAAGCCATTTGTATCCTCTATTAGTGTGATTTGTTGATGAATTTGCTCCATTGGAGTCTGGACCTTTGTTGACTCAGTCCAAGTCAGTTTGTAAATTTACAAGTGTTATGTTTTAAACCAATGTACACCAACATGGGCAGGATATGTATAATATGGAAAATATGATAAAAAATGTCCGTATAAGTGCAAGTAGGACTCGCACACCAAGGGTTTTGATTACATATGTAGATAGTTCATCCATCCCAGGAATCAAGAATTTGAACAGTTTTTGCCTGTTATTGATATCGACAGTGGTATGGTATTAGTCCTGGAAATTTGAGGACTTCCAAGAATGAATTAATTTTAAGTTTAAATATTTTACATAATTTCATATTTACTATTGTAACGTTTCATTTATTTTATTAATTTTGGAATTATATTACAATATTATTATATGAACTTGCTATGCTTGCCAAGCCTGTGTATGGTCTCCTCGTCTCTCATTTTTATTTCCACTCTCTCTCTCTCTCTCTCTCACTCTCTCTCTCTCTCTCTCTCTCTATCTATCTATCTCTATCTCCCCCCCCCCCCCCTCTCTCTCTCTCTCTCTCTCTCTCTCTCTCTCTCCTCTCTCTCTCTCTCTCTCTCTCTCTCTCTCTCTCTCTCTCTCCCCCCCCCCCTCTCTCTCTCTCCCCCTCTCTCTCTCTCTCCCCCCCTCTCTCTCTCTGCGCCCTCCTCCCACCCCCTCTCTGCGCCCTCCTCCCACCCCCTCCCCCTCTCTGCCCCCTCCCCCCTCTCTGCGCCGTCCTCCCACCCCCTCTCTGCGCCCTCCTCCCACCCCCTCTCTGCCCCCTCCTCCCACCCCCTCTCTGGCCCCTCCTCCCACCCCCCTCTCTGCCCCTCTCCCCTCACCCCCCTCTCTGCCCCTCTCCCCTCACCCCCCTCTCTGCCCCTCTCCCCTCACCCCCCTCTCTGCCCCTCTCCCCTCACCCCCCTCTCTGCCCCTCTCCCCTCACCCCCCTCTCTGCCCCCTCCTCCCACCCCCACTCTCTGCCCCCGCCTCCCACCCCCTCTCTCTGCCCCACTCCTCCCTCCCACCCCCTCTCTCTGCCCCCTCCTCCCACCTCTCTCTCTGCCCCACTCCTCCCTCCCACCTCTCTGCCCCACTCCTCCCACCTCTCTCTGCCCCACTCCTCCCTCCCCTTCTCTCTGCCCCCTCCTCCCTCCCCTTCTCTCTGCCCCCTCCTCCCTCCTTTCTCTGCCACTGCCTACCACTGACCATCATTATCTCCTTTCTATTTGGCTCCCACTCCTATTGTCTTCATCCATCTCTTCGCCTTTCACTGCACTTTCTTTATATAACCATCACTACCTCCTCTTTCTTCCTTTCCCACTGGCACTGTCTTTCCCTCTCTTCCACCATCACTGTCACTCTGTTACTCTCTTTCAGCAGAAAAAAAATTGTAAATATATTCGAATGCCTAAATGTTTGATGAAGAAAGCAGAATGAGGATTGAGGCAACCAGTTCGTCTCTTTTGTCAGTCTTTTAGAAAAGCATATATGTCTCTTATTGACTCAGACATGAGCATTTTTCAGCTGGTTCTCTTCTTTTCCCTATTATAGCATGGTGTGCTGCTTAATTAAAACGAACTCTGTAGGTCAGTGAAATTTTGAGCTTTTATTTATATACATTGACAAATTTATATAAATTGAGCATAAACAACAATTAAGTATGCCTAATATAAGATTAGCACAAAATTGTCTCCCATCCAATGCAAGTTCTCTGTACACTACATTACATGAAAATACACATTTTGAGGCTCCACTTGCAGTATACAAAAAAATTCCATGTTTGATTTCCAAGTACAAGGAATTTTGCATGAAAAAATAATTTTTTGTAGAGTGCTTAACCCACTTAATAATTTTCTGGTCAAGACAGCATGTATAAGCATGAAATACCATCTATATGGAGACAGTGTGACACAGTTTTATTGGTGGAAAAAATACTGACTGAAAACATGATTTGGTGACCCCAGAATCCTGGCTGTGTGTTCACCATGCCTGTTAAAACTATACTTACACGTTGGACCAGATAGTATACTCATATTTGATGATGTGCATAAGTACACTAACTTTGAACCTCAGGGTCTTGCTGATGGATAATGATAGCAAAAAAAGTTTCAAAGTTCCCTGAGAATGTCATCTTAATAATGTATGGTAAAAATTTGGATGATTTGCCATGAACAGAAATTATAGAAGTGGCCATCCTCATAATTGTTACTTTTGAAAAACCTTTTTTTTTTTTAAGGCGACTGCCCAGAAACAAATTGCAGATTTTTAATCTTCCTTAGCCCCATCCTAGGTCACCCCTAACCCAAAGGAACCAATCAATTTGCTAGGGCTGGAGGAAGTGTGTAATGTTTAAATTTTGTTTTGATGCTGTATTGTAGGATAGCTATAATATGTCCATTCTTTCAAAATGTCACTAGGAAGGGCTATCCAAAACAATAGATTTCTTCTCTCTGTAATAAACAGTTTCTGTGGTACGACCTCATGAAAATTCCCATTTTCGCTTGCGGCTTTTTGGGACATACTGGTACTGTGCACTTCTGTACACAGATGATTGCCTCTTCCAAAAGCATGCCGATTACACGGCATAATGCAGGATTAATTATAATTTTATATCTCATCACATTTAACTCTTCGAAATTTTTCTGAGTAAATTGGCAGTGATGACATGCTGGACTTTGTTATCTCAGAACGGATAAATACAAGTCCCATTTGGTTTTCAAGGCAACCTTATACCAATCTTCCTTCAAGATAGTGACAAGTTCAGGTACAATGATGGAGATGGATAGTGATCATGCACCCTTCTCTCCAATGTAGACCACAAAGGCTTCATAATATTGAGATATGGTGAGATGAGATGATTCATCCGCATGCTCACAAAACCAGTCCTGTATCATGTGAGCTGTGTGGTCAGGGGCCCTGTCATCTTGGAACCCAGAATTACCATTGGGGAGCAAACATTGTACCTGATGAGCCAAAACGGTCACTTAATCCTTGGCAGTAATGTGACCTTTCGGAGTAGCCATGGGGCCCATGGACTACCACTATACCAGGTGTACATAAAGTCCGGGAACACTTTTAGTTATTTATTGCAAAAGAAATAAAGATTGTATAGATGTCATACATATTGCATTTTGAAGAGAAACTAGGAAAGTTTTTTTACAAACATACGATATGTGAATCATGATTGACCCGGCAGATGTCAATACGGTAATCGAATTCTAGCCATACCAGTCCCAGCATGGCATTGTTGACTGTGCCAGTTGTTTCCCATATTCTCTCCCGGAGCTCTGCTACATCACATGGTAGAAGTAATATATACACCAGCTCCTTAATGTATCCCCACAGAAAAGTAACATGGAATAAGATCTGGTGATCGTAGACGCCATTTCATGAAACAGATTTCTTTCGACTCCTGATGAATGTCTTTCGTACGTACTCCACATTCGTTTCACTCATACTGGGTTGTCCGCTTCTCTTTGCCAGGTACAAGCTACCTGTCGTAACGAATTTGTTGTGCCAGTGGTAAATGGTCTTCCTTGTTGGTGGCTTCTTACTGTTTTTGTTTCTAAACATCTGTTGAACAGCTGTAGCACATTTGTTTTTGTAAAACTCCAACACACAGAAACCTTGCTCCGCACCTGAACTTGCCATGTTCGCGACTATTGCTGACTATCGGCAAATTACCAAACTACACTGGCGGTATACATATGGAAAAAAAACAACTTTCAGAGCTTCTCTTCAAAATGACATATTTGTGACATCTGTACAATGTTTGGTTCTTGTGCAATAAATAATTAAAAGTGTTCCCGGACTTTATGTACACCCTGTATGCCAGTCTAGATCATCATCATCATCATCATCATCATCATCATCATCATCATCGTCGAACCCCTGCCATTTTTGTTCTTGTAACATACTCACTGCCAGACATTGGAAACAGTGTGAAACAATACTCACCTGACCAAATAACTTTCTTCTAGTGCTCCATAGTTAATGTTTCATGATTTTGGCAACATCTTTTCCTGTTATGGGCATTGGCATCACTGATGAGTATTTTTTGGAATTCCACATACACTTAAGAAGTATAAATCTTCAATATGGTGCCTTTTGAAACATCAAGCACTTTGACTCCCTTGATTTCAGAAGTATCCATCATATGAGCATAAATTTCCCAAATTCTAATTCACTTAGTTCTGACAAAATGTTTTTGCAACTATGCTAACATTATTCTGACCACAGATATTGAGGAAATGGCATATGTGCTGTTTGTGCTCAAACACATCATCACAACCCGCAGGCTTGGCTAGCATTTACATTTCTGTTCAAGCATGAATTTCTCACAATTCTGTTCAACCCCTGTGGGTCTATAGTTTCCCATTTCATCATTTGTACACACTTGATGAAATGTCCATACTTCTGTAGATCAGGAAAACAGTCTTCATCTAGAGACTTGTTGATTGTGAAGGAGAATGGATATGTGACACTATGATGGACAATTTTCATCATCATTGTGGGAACTGCATCTCATCCTACAGAGTATCATGTTTGTTAGGAAAAATATGATTTTTACGATTTTCTCATCAGAGGTTTTCATGCGGGGAAACTTGAATCCTGTGCTGTATCTCTGTCGTTGGATTCCATTTCACAGTGATAAATAATCAATTTTATTAATGTTATTCTCTCCATTTGACTGCTAACTTCAAACCTCATAACAGAGCAAAAATTCGATTTCTCTCTCACTCTCTTCCTCCCCAGTCTCCCCCCCACACCACTGCCGGTCTCCCCCCCACACCACTGCCGGTCTCCCCCCCACACCACTGCCGGTCTCCCCCCCCACACCACTGCCGGTCTCCCCCCCACACCACTGCCGGTCTCCCCCCCACACCACTGCCGGTCTCCCCCCCACACCACTGCCGGTCTCCCCCCCACACCACTGCCGGTCTCCCCCCCACACCACTGCCGGTCTCCCCCCCACACCACTGCCGGTCTCCCCCCCACACCACTGCCGGTCTCCCCCCCCACACCACTGCCGGTCTCCCCCCCACACCACTGCCGGTCTCCCCCCCACACCACTGCCGGTCTCCCCCCCACACCACTGCCGGTCTCCCCCCCCACACCACTGCCGGTCTCCCCCCCACACCACTGCCGGTCTCCCCCCCCACACCACTGCCGGTCTCCCCCCCCACACCACTGCCGGTCTCCCCCCCCACACCACTGCCGGTCTCCCCCCCCACACCACTGCCGGTCTCCCCCCCCACACCACTGCCGGTCTCCCCCCCCACACCACTGCCGGTCTCCCCCCCCACACCACTGCCGGTCTCCCCCCCCACACCACTGCCGGTCTCCCCCCCCCACACCACTGCCGGTCTCCCCCCCCACACCACTGCCGGTCTCCCCCCCCACACCACTGCCGGTCTCCCCCCCCACACCACTGCCGGTCTCCCCCCCCACACCACTGCCGGTCTCCCCCCCCACACCACTGCCGGTCTCCCCCCCCCACACCACTGCCGGTCTCCCCCCCCACACCACTGCCGGTCTCCCCCCCCCACACCACTGCCGGTCTCCCCCCCCACACCACTGCCGGTCTCCCCCCCCCACACCACTGCCGGTCTCCCCCCCCACACCACTGCCGGTCTCCCCCCCCACACCACTGCCGGTCTCCCCCCCCACACCACTGCCGGTCTCCCCCCCCACACCACTGCCGGTCTCCCCCCCCACACCACTGCCGGTCTCCCCCCCCACACCACTGCCGGTCTCCCCCCCCACACCACTGCCGGTCTCCCCCCCCACACCACTGCCGGTCTCCCCCCCCACACCACTGCCGGTCTCCCCCCCCCACACCACTGCCGGTCTCCCCCCCCCACACCACTGCCGGTCTCCCCCCCCACACCACTGCCGGTCTCCCCCCCCACACCACTGCCGGTCTCCCCCCCCACACCACTGCCGGTCTCCCCCCCCACACCACTGCCGGTCTCCCCCCCCACACCACTGCCGGTCTCCCCCCCCACACCACTGCCGGTCTCCCCCCCCACACCACTGCCGGTCTCCCCCCCCACACCACTGCCGGTCTCCCCCCCCCACACCACTGCCGGTCTCCCCCCCCACACCACTGCCGGTCTCCCCCCCCCACACCACTGCCGGTCTCCCCCCCCACACCACTGCCGGTCTCCCCCCCCACACCACTGCCGGTCTCCCCCCCCACACCACTGCCGGTCTCCCCCCCCCCCGCACACCACTGCCGGTCTCCCCCCCCCCCCCCGCACACCACTGCCGGTCTCCCCCCCCCCCGCACACCACTGCCGGTCTCCCCCCCCCCCCGCACACCACTGCCGGTCTCCCCCCCCCCCCCCCGCACACCACTGCCGGTCTCCCCCCCCCCACACCACTGCCGGTCTCCCCCCCCCCCACACCACTGCCGGTCCCCCCCCCCCCCCACACCACTGCCGGTCCCCCCCCCCCCACACCACTGCCGGTCCCCCCCCCCCCACACCACTGCCGGTCTCCCCCCCCCACACCACTGCCGGTCTCCCCCCCCCCACACACCACTGCCGGTCTCCCCCCCCCCCCACACACCACTGCCGGTCTCCCCCCCCCCCACACCCCACTGCCGGTCTCCCCCCCCCCCCCCACACACCACTGCCGGTCTCCCCCCCCCCACACACACCACTGCCGGTCTCCCCCCCCCCCCCCACACACCACTGCCGGTCTCCCCCCCCCCCACACACCACTGCCGGTCTCCCCCCCCCCACACACCACTGCCGGTCTCCCCCCCCCCACACACCACTGCCGGTCTCCCCCCCCCCCAACCACTGCCGGTCTCCCCCCCACACACACCACTGCCGGTCTCCCCCCCCCACACACCACTGCCGGTCTCCCCCCCCACACACACCACTGCCGGTCTCCCCCCCCACACACACCACTGCCGGTCTCCCCCCCCACACACACCACTGCCGGTCTCCCCCCCCACACACACCACTGCCGGTCTCCCCCCCCACACACACCACTGCCGGTCTCCCCCCCCCCACACACCACTGCCGGTCTCCCCCCCCCCACACACCACTGCCGGTCTCCCCCCCCCACACACCACTGCCGGTCTCCCCCCCCCCACACACCACTGCCGGTCTCCCCCCCCCCCCACACCACTGCCGGTCTCCCCCCCCCCCCACACCACTGCCGGTCTCCCCCCCCCCCACACCACTGCCGGTCTCCCCCCCCCACACACCACTGCCGGTCTCCCCCCCCCACACACCACTGCCGGTCTCCCCCCCACCCCAAACACCACTGCCGGTCTCCCCCCCCACCCCAAACACCACTGCCGGTCTCCCCCCCACCCCAAACACCACTGCCGGTCTCCCCCCCCCCCCCCCCCACACACACACACACCACTGCCGGTCTCCCCCCCGATTTTGTTTACTTCCTGCTTCATGATACATACTCTTAATAGATTTTATTTCCTGGTGCCTATTTTTTTTTACGAAAATCATCTTGTATTATTTACCAATAGTAGCATCCATAAAGTGCACTTATTTTAGTTTGTTTTACTTATAATTGTTATACAAGAGGGTTGCACCTGCATTTATGTAGAGTGCTTCATGTGTAAAGTGTGCTCTTATAATTGGTAAACTGTCAAAAAGTGAAGTAGCGTACACTTAAATTCTTGTCTGTTTAATGAGACAAAAATAGAATTTCAGAAGGTAAGTGAAAGTAGTTTTTGTTTTCATGTAACATATATTGAAAGAGTGAATGATTGGAAAGTAAAACATTGATACATTATTGTTGTAGATGTTTTGTCACACAGTTGTCCTCCTACCTTCTCTATACATCTCCTCTTGCTCTGGTTTATTATCTTCCCCCCAAAGTTTCATCATCTCCCTATTTTTATCCCTTTCTTAACTTTTAATCACACCTATGTAACCTGCTGCACCAAACTCTTTTTTCCACTACACCATATATTCATTTTAACATGCAGCAATTATATTTTTCGTGATTCACTTAGTTTCATTATACAAGGATATCTCCTGCAGACTCTATTTACTTCCTCCCAATTTCATTTTTAGCACATTGTTTATCTAGTTTGTTGTCAATCCCGATAGAGATGAAGGGTCTTGAACAGAATAGATTAGACTGGTACAACAACAGAAACATGTCTGTGCAACCAGCAGAGCTCAATTTGAGATGTGATTACTGGTTGTAAAGCTAGCTTCTGAAAATCAAAGAGCATGTTATTGCATATTGATTTGTAGAACATATATATTTATTTTTACCTAGGTAATGGTAGAACCAAGCAAGAAGCAAAACACTCTGCTGCCAAGAATCTTATGGATTTGATTAGAGAAGCTGGGAACCCAGATCGAGGATCAGTCCCTGTGGGTCGAGTTCCTCCTCTGTGGTATGTTGTTACTTTTTTTCCAGTTAAAAATGTAGATATCAGAAATGTTTGTTGCAGACTGTTTTTGGTGACGTACTGACTTTCAGTGTAGTATGAAATAGGATTAAACATTCTTAAAATTTACTCATTAATTTGTTTTACGGTGAGGTATCTTGGCAATATAAAAAAAATAGGAGTCATATGGTGTCTACTTAAACTGATATCAGTTATAGCATTCATATGAAATTTACTGGTTTATTTTAGGATTTGAAGTAAGTAATGTGAACAGTAGCAAAGCAAAAACTGAAAATGATAGAGAAATTTGTCCTTTCAGAATATTCACTTCACTTTTGAAGTATGCATTCTCAAGTTGGTTACTTCACTGTCCACAATACATGAAAGGTTTGTGCCACACATTGCCACCAAATTAACAAATTATTATAGTCCCCACTGTAAATTTTAACATTGATGAGTTAGATGAAAATAAGCTAGCCACTGCCAGATCTCTCTCTCTCTCTCTCTCTCTCTCTCTCTCTCTCTCTCTCTCTCTCTCTCTCTCTCTCTCTCTCACACACACACACACACACACACCATTACAAATTTGAATTAGTGAGCCTTTTCATATGGGATGCACAGTTCGTGTATGGGGGTGTTAAAGGTTTTCAGGTAATGTGAAAATGGATGTTTGGGAGTGTTGCTCTCGGCCCACAGTTGAATACCATATCAGAATAAACACTGTCATGAAATTTATTACTGCTCAGTGTGGAGAAGTACTCCTTCATTACCCTAGCGAAGTACTAGTTTAATCGTATCAAACTGGGTGAGTGTTCAAAACATGATCCACCCTTGCCATTCCCATACCAGCATCACAACACAGGCCATTGATGCTATTTGTGAGCTTGTCAATGGTTATTGACATTTAATTGTATTTGAAATACTTGTGAACCTTTAAATCAGCTATTAAAGTGTTAAGACAATATTTAGGATGTGACTCTTCAAGCTTTCCTGGTGGATATGTTGTAAAAAGTCTTCACGAGTTTGCTGCTGGATCACATTGTGCAAATTCCACAATATTTCCTTGGAGCAACTGTCTGACATCTTCAGGTGGTTCAATCTTGCTGGTGGCTAGGCACGATTGATGGTATCCATATGTTGATGCCTCGTTTGTAGAAGATGAATGTGAAGAATGTGTAGGCGTTGAAATCGTGAAAGCACAAATGATTTGTATTCAAACACCCCTGCCGAAAATTGCAGAACGGCTTTCCTGCGCATGCGCTGTACGCTGCGTTTACTAACAGTGTGGGCAGACGTTACCCGCCAAAGACCATACTAGACCAATGTTATGACAGTCTGTTATTGAAAAACCTTGATTTTTGTGTTGTGATTTAGTAGCAGCCAATGCAGGGTTCCAGGCTGTACTCAGTTGAAATCCCGCATCCCTGTTGATGAGATTATCAGCTGTACGGATGTGTATTAATTCCTTAATGACACAATCCCAGAAAGATGATGCCGAGGGTAAAATTTCAGGCTTTTCATGAATCTTGCGAAGTCCTGTATTTAGACAGTATTCCGCAATTGCCGACTGATCCGGTTGGCGAAGGCATGTATGATGCTGATGTTCATCACAGCAATTTTGTACTGTGAAACATGTCTGGCCTTTATATGCTGCCCCACATTGACAGGGAATCT